>NW_024351543.1:12074546-12247931 GCF_902729225.1 Pteropus medius
ACTCGAGCTTAAATTTCACAAGGAAAAATTCTGTATTCAACGTAATTTCAATTTAATGATACTTAATGTTTCTAAGAAAAGAAAGGAAAAAGGAGCGGTAGAGGTGAATGAAAAAGAGAAGGAAATGTAGAGACTACAGCTTCTGGATTCTACATTTCCTAGGAAAATGTGAAAAAGGAATTTCTGGTTTTAGTTACTTGCTTTTTCATAGAATTTTTTAAAAGCTATAACTAGTCTGTGTCCTCACTTCCTATTACAGGCATGGTTTCTGCATATGGAATTGAATTATTAATAAACATTTCACACTTCTAATGAGCACCCGCTGTCTTCTTTGGGTCAGTACATTTTTATCATTTTTAAAGGAACATTAATCACATATGCCAAATTACTATCTAATTTGATATACTGCTTTAAAAAAATTATTTTGAACTAAATTTAGACTTAGAAAAAAGTTGCAAGAATAGTACAGAGTTCCTGGATATCTCCCACCCAGCCTCCCCTAACGTTAACATCTTGCATAACCAGAGTGCAATGATTGAAATCAGGAAATTAACTTTTATACGGTACTATTAACTAAATTACAGAGCTTCTTCAAATAAAAAAAAAAATACTTCTAGAAATAATTTTTAAAATCTCAATATTTTAAAATGATATAAATAGCAACAGATTGGTCACAGCAGTGGAGATATTTGCAAATTGGAAGGAAGATCATAAGAAACATGTAGACTGTACCATGGACGACAAAGCAAAAGGCAAAATACAGATGAGAAAGCAAGAGATAAGAATCCCAAGAATATGTCTTACAGACATTTTACTGGAGTCCATATGTAGATGAAAAAAGGTGAATGTGAAAAGGTACCATTTACAGAAAGAACGCCTGAGAATTTTCCAGAAGTGTTGATAGACAACATAGCCCAAATATTATAAAAAAGAAATTCATACTTAGTTACATGTTATTAAAATGTTAAAACAAACAAAGCTAAAGAGAATATATTAACAGCAGGCAAAGAAATAAGGTAGACTACTTTTAGAGGCAGGACTAGCTGACTAATTTTTGAATAGCAACTACAAAAATCAGGAAACAAAGGGAGGCTATCTCTAAAATGCTGAAACAAAATAAATGAAACCTAGAATTTTATACCCAGAGAAAATATGCTGCAAGAATAGAAGTAAAATACAAACATCTACAATAAACAAAGATTGAAGAAATTTGTCACTAGCAGAATCTCACAGAAGAAAATTCTGGAACATTTCAAGTAGAAGAAAAATAAACACAAATGTAAGGTCTGAAAAGCCAGAGGAAATTAAAAGCAGAGAAAGTGGCAAAGATGTGTGCAAATGTGAAGGAACATGAAATATATAAAATATCAATACTAATATCTAGAGGGAATCACAAATAAAAAAAATATAGTAGACTAAAATTCTCAGAAATAAAACAATATGAGTTGGGAGGTAAGTAAATTGTGTTTACACTTTAATGTCCTTTATTTTCTGATAGGCTCATAAAGATTTTGAATCTCCTAAGAAATTGAACTTGAAATCAATTTCAGATTAATGGAAGAAATGTATGTGAAAGGGTTTTACAGAAGAATACAGAAGAAAGACTTTGTGGTATTGAGATATAGCAGGGTTTTTTAAAACAAGGTGTTAAAAGCTTCAATCAAGAATGAAAAATGATAAATTTAACTATACAACATTTGAGACCTATTTTTCCAATGATATTATGAAAGAGTGAAAAGACAAGCCACAGAGTACAAGAAAATATTTGCCGCATATTTACTGAGAAAGGTCAAGTATCCAGAATATCTATAGAATTTCTATAGATCAGTGAAAAGAAGGTAAGCCACAATATAGAAAAGAGTTCAAAAACTTGAAGAGGCATTTTGATAAAAAAGAAACCTAAATGTCAAGAGACAACTTTATTTCTGGTCAGGGGAAAAATCACAATGGAACACTACACACCCACTAGAATATCTAAAATTAACAACAACTGAAGATACCAAGTATTAGTCAGGACGTGGAGCACTTAGAATTAGCACACAGCATAGACTTATACCTCTACTTTAGAACGGTGTTTGCAATATTTATACATGTATACTCTGTTACTCAAAATTCCACTGTTAGGTGTAAACCCCACAGAAATATGTACATATGTTCACCAAAATACACTTTTCATTTGAAATAAGCAAAACTGGAAACAACCCAACTATCCATTAATAGTAAAATGGATCGATGAATTGACATGGTTATGAAACAAAATTATATACGATGAAAAAAATTGGTGTTTTTACCCAGTGACATAAATGCATCTTGCATTCGTAATGTTGACCAATAAAATATACTATGAAAGGATGCAAGCAATATGATTCCATTTATATAAATTTCAAAAACAAACAAAACAAGTGTATATTTATGGATGGAAACACAGGTAGTAAAAATACTTTCAAAAAGTAAGTGGTAATATAACTTCATGATTATAGTTTTCTCTGTGGAGTGGATAGCAAGTAGTAAGACATAGGTAAGGGACTTTTAATATTAGTAATATTCTCTTTCTTGCCTCGTGTGGTAGTAGCATTAATTTTTTTGCTTTGCCATCATTTATTCAACTTATATATTCATTTTATATACTTTCCTCTATATTTTCTTTTTAAAAATGAAATAAAGTATTTTAATAACCTGAAATTCGATATAATAAAGTGAATAGTAAGTTTTTGGAGCACAATTTTGGAGCAAAACTCTAACTTTATTGAAGACTGAATTGAAATGGTAACTTCTCTGTGAGTGCTCTTGTCTCCAAGGCAGGATGAGGAATGTTTCATCCATCGTCCCATAGCACATCTCAAATAGACCCCCTGGAAATAATGTATTGTAATTCTATTTTCAGGTATATGCCTCCCCTGTTATCTGTGACTTAACTCAAGGTCCAGTTCTTAGTGCAGAGGAAATCTGCTTGTTTGTCCAAGTGCCAGCACTCCTGAGGGTGGTAGACCTCTGCTGTCACTAGTAGAGGCCCAGGACAATGACTGTTATGTCAGGGGTGGGAAACGTAGAGGAGGCTTAGGGTAGAGTACAGAAGGATTACCATCAACACCCTCTAGTGGGAACTCAGAACTTTGTGTGCATGAGGCGGGATGGTGGTGGGGATCGCGATGAGTGACCATGTGGGAAAAACTCTTCCTGATTGAGGTCTTCATCTCTAAGGGGCAGTGTGGTCCATTATCCATCTTGGAATTGTTGCCATAGTGCTCTTTGCTTTTTATTGAATTTAATCCCTACTATATATAATTTCTTGGTATAGCATTCACACTTTCAGTTTTTTGAAATATACGGAGACATTTATAAAGTACATCTTGTTTTAAGTCTTTAATATATTCCTGCTTCTTTTTTTCTGAAACAGTGTTTTTAATGTTTTAATTTAAACTTGTCTCATAAAACTGATATTAATTTTCCCCTTACTAACCTCAGAGCTAGAATAATTCAATCACGGCTCTCTCATTACTCAAAGTTCATTGCTTTTATGCAGCTGTTTTTAAAGCATCCATATAAAGAAACACATTGAAAATGATACCAGCAATGGACAGATACAATTTATTGAAAAAGGAAAAGTGCATCTTCCCATTTTTTAAATATATATTATCTACATATCCATTTTAATTTTATGCACATAGAGCCATTGTATAGATACTCAAAGTATATGCTAACATATAAGTGGTTACTTTCATCTGGTTACTCTTATCTGTGTTTCTTTTTCTTCTTTTTAATCTATGTTTTGTAAGTGGAAAGATATAATGAAATTTTATTTTTAACTGGTGACTGGCTTATAATTTTTTCTGTAGCATTTCTGAAAGTCTGATTGTATAGAACTGATAAAAACAAATATAGCAAAAGCAAAGACTGATTGTCAACAAAAGTTTAGAATGTTGAGGGAAAAATGTCATTTGGCATAAAATGATCTTCTCATGAAATTATAGGAAAGATACTTCAAGACTTATGTTTGTTTAGAATCTAAGATTGGCATGAATCAAAAAACTGAGAAAGCCTCACTCTATTACAAGAAAATCAGTTTTTGGAGTTAGCAACAATATAGTTCCTTTTCTCTCTCATTTGTGCCATCCTCCTCTTTCATTCCTCATTCATTGTGAGATAGCCAATCTCAAAAGAAGAAGCAAGATATAAAGTAGCATGCGTAGAAGATCATAATTTTTTACAGTTTTCATTGGATCAGAGTATCAGAGAAACAAGCAAGAGGGTACAAGAAGACCCCTCAACTTCACAAAGCAAAATCGGTTGCATGTTATGTGTTGTGTGTTCTTTAATTCTAAATATGTGCTATACATCATGAATCAACACAGGGAATTGAGCCAATGGTGAAATTCAAATCAAGTATGATGTTTAGTTAATAGAATTACACTAATGATATCTTTTCTGGTTTTAATAACTATACTATGGTTATGTATAATATTAACATTAGGGGAAACGGGGTGAAGAATGTATAAGAACTCTGTGCCACTTTTGAAAACTTTCTGTATGTCTAAAGTTATTTAAAAATGAAAAAATTGAAAAGTAATATAAAATCTGACTATATGTTACTTACAAAAAGCAGTGCTAATAAAGGAGGCTTTCAATTAAACAATGGTTGCTGGATCACGGCTTTCAATGAATCCTGTTTAAACTGTTTTTTAAAACAGAAAAAGTTAAAATTTATAAAGAAGTTAAAAAATAGGACTGATGACCAATTTACATTTTGGTTTCCACAAATATAAATTGCAAGGGAAAAATTTTATGGAAGTGGAAATTTTATATTTAAAGAAATATAGAAGACAAAGCAAACAACTGCAATATCAGAATGATACTTGGATCCTAATTTTTAAAATAAGCAAAAGATCATGACATTTATGAGACAGTTATAACTGTATAACTAGTGGATATTTGATGATGTTTAGGAATTACTATTAGGTCTAAGCGTGATAATAGAATTGGGGTTACATTAACAACAACAACAGAAGGAGGCTTTGCAGTTAGAGATCCATACTGAAATGTTTATGGATAAAATGGGAAAAAATCATTGAAGTAGGAATTCTGGCTATATGGAAAACTGAACTTTTATAGAATTTTCCCTTTTCCCTCCTCTTGCTAAAAGCACAAAAATTCTGAGTAACATCCTATGAGACTTACTAAAGGAACTCCTAAAAAATGTACTTTAATTTCAAAGAACTAGAACTCATAAGGAAAGAGTGGGGTACAAGAAGTGATAGAGAACAAACACATTGGTCACCATGTTGATAAATCTCAAGAATATTGGACTGCTGCTGCTGCTGCTAAAGTTGATAATTATGATGACTAAATTGGGGTTCTTTACAAGAAAAGTGAAATGAAAATATGAAAAAATTATGGAAAAAGAAATGGTTGCAATTAATGTGTATCAAGTTCCTATGTTGTCTGGAAGAATGATAAACATATTAACTTGAGATTTTAGATTTGAACTTATCATCTATGAACTTTAAAAGTGTAAAGATAACAAAAAATGACTAGGGGAAAACGGGGTGGGGATGGGGATAAAACAAAATAAAGCAATCAAGTAGAAGAAGAAAAAAGTAAAGGAAGGAACAAAGATAAAAGAATGACAAACAGAAAACTTTAAACATCATGGTATAAGTCATTACAAACATGTTGTTGTATCAACCAGATATTCTTATATTACATTTCCCCAGAACAGTAGCTTAAAACAACCACCATTATTTGATTTCTGATTCTGCAGGTGGACAATTTAGGCTGGGCTCAGCTGGCAATACTTCTTTCTGGTCTTGGTCCAGCTCCCTCATGCATCTTCAGTAAGCTGAGACCTGGCAGGTGATGATTCTGGGTTCTGGGCTGTCCGTCTCTTGGTGTGCATTGTCTCTCCACATGGTTTCTCATCCTCCAGTAGGTAAAGCATGCTTGGTCTCATGACAAGATTTCCAAGAGACTGAGTGAAAACATGCCATGCCTCCTGAGGCCTAGGTTTGGAGCTGGCCCACCAACACTCCTGCTACATTGCTACTGGTCACAGCAAGTCACAAGAGCAACCAAGATTGAAGGGGTAGGGAAATAGACTCTCTTCATGGGAGAAGGGACGTGGCCACATTGCAAAGGGCATGGATACAGGGAGGGGAGATTTTGGGGGGATAAGTCCTTGCAGTAAAAATTTTGTAGATTGTAAATTTTAAATTAGTCAGCTTCTTAATACACTTAAGAGACTAAATTAAGATTAAGCAAAAAAGATAAGTGATGGAGAATGACAAGCAACACAAAATGTTAATCAAAAGGAAGATGTTGAGAAAAAAAGTCTTTAAGGCAGAAAAATTTTAAAGCTATGAGAGACATTTAATCACAAAAGGAAAATTTCATCAGAAATACATTATAATTTTGAATTCCTATGCACCGAACATTATAAAATCAAAATATGTAATGTAAAAATCAATAGAATTAATTAACTGGTAATTAAACTGATAGAAAAAATGATAAAGATGGACAGAAAAAAATTGAGTGACTATTACTAAGATTCAAAACAGAGACTATAACTTCCGAGACAGTAGAGATGATAAATACAAAGTAAATAAATCCTCTACTAAAAAAAGAAATCAGAGGAGCCTTGAAAGGAACAAGATGGCAAAAGTAAAGCAAAATGTGTCTATTCTAAAACATGTAAATAAGTTCATTTTTGTTATTAAAGGGCAGATGATTTTAGTGGATCAAAAATTAAATTGATTTTATTCTGAATATTATAAATAGGCCTGAGACAGTATAACTATAAGGTAAAAATAAAAAAATATAAGAGATGTATGTTAACAAACATGTAAAAATAGCATTGTATCATATTATTTTCAGATTAGGCAGAATCCAAGGCAAAACATTGTAACTTTCTGGATTACTGATGTATTGAATAACTTTGCATAAAATTATATTTAGAAACATAAAGTGGGAAATCTTAGAAAACTATTCTGTTGACAGATGATGTACTAAAAACTCAGCAATATAGAGCTCGAGAACATAAATTATGACATATACCTTCATTTATGTGACACACACATACTGTGCAGAAGCCAGTATAATCTGCAGTCAGTGACTTTTTGTTAAAAACTAAATATTCTTATTGTGATAATTCAGCAGAAGACAGCAGACTTGCCAATTTAGAGTGGGAGTTTTCCGATGAGATTGAGGTAGTAAACAATCATAAATTTCAAGAGTGGAACAGATTCCAGAGTTGATGGTGCATCATTCACTTCAACTTTTGAGAAACGTTGTATGTATATTGTGGCAAGGATGGTTCTAAATGAATGCTTCTTAACTGTGTCAGTTTTGCCCTCTGTGGGATATTTGGCAATGTCTAGAGATGTTTTTTGGCTGCCAGAATAGAGTGATGGGGGGTAGTTGCTATTGGCCTCTAGTGGGTAGGGGCCAGTGGTGCTGCTAAACATCTTACCATGCACGTGACAATACCCCACCACACCACCACCAGCACCTACACACACACACACACAAGAATTATCTAGCCCCAACTGTCAATAGTGTAAAGATTAAGAAACTAATTTAAACTGATATACTTAAAAGTCCTGGCACACGCTGGAATCTAATAAAATAAAATAAAAAGGATTTGGTATAAAGCAGTGGTGCTGACAGAAAGGGGCTCACCATGTATTTTCACTAATGTCAGGCACTTTTGAGAGCTGATATCAAGCAACCTGTTCATGAAAAATGAATTTTCTCTTTGAAAACTACTCAATATATTCTATTTGCCTATTCTATCCAAGTGTGAAAGAACTTAAGAGGGTTTTGATCAAAAAGTATGAACCTTCAAAATTGAATTTCAGTCAGGTGGAGAGGAAAGTCTTAATAACATCCACTAGCAGTTCCCACTTACAAATATGCTTTTAGAAACCATTTGTTCATTCATCTATTCAGTATTTATATTTCAAATTTTTACTGTATGCACAGCCACATCTTTTGGTGATAGAGATGATTAAGCTGAGACCTTTTCCCTCAGCTAAGTGAGAATTGGGAGAAATAAGGATGCAAACGTTGGCTGGGTTACTAAGCTAATCTCAAAAGCTTTTTAAACTTGAGATGAAATTACAGTACAAGTCTGAACTGAACACAGTGATAAAGACCTAACCAGATAGACAAATACTGAGAATTCAAACATGGGGAAAGAAAATTATAACATGCAATATTTTTTTGATATTGTTTATCACCAAAAGGCTCTAATTTTGGCCTTACAGTAACTCAGTGACATAGCTGTTATTAATCCATTTATAAATGAGGAAATTGAGACTCAATGACTTCGAGTCTCTTGGCCTCATTCACAGAATTTGGGTCGTGGTGTAGGAATTTGAATCCTAGGGTCAGTGATGTGCCTACTGCTTGAAGGTCCAACGTGATCTGCTTAAGAAAGGATACCTCTCCCCATACTTGCACACCTGCTCTACCTGTAAGTGTGAACCCTATAGAACCGGGGGTTGGGACATGTCAGATAAAAGCAGAAGATAGAGAATCTCAGTTATCTGAGCTTGAGGAGAACCTGACTTCTTACTGATGGTTGGCTTTCTTGTCCTCTTCACACCTTTATTTCCATTATAACTTTTGTCCAAACATTTATTATTAAAAATTATCCTTTAGTTAACTTCTAATTGAATTGCATTGGTACCAGAGAATATAATTTGTATAATATGTTCTTTAAAAAATGTATTGTGGATTGATTTATGAACTGTATATGGCCAAGTTTTGCAAAAATTTCATGTGTGCTTGAGAACAGTCTAGAGCTCTGATTGTTGCTTATTATATGTCCATCATGTGATTTTTTTTTTTTTTTTTTTTGTATAATTTACCTATCAATATTTAGAAGTATAGTAAAATCTACATGGTGGAGATATCTTTCTCTTGTTCAATGGTTTTTTTTTCCTTTATATGTTGTGAGGAATAACATATAAATTTTTAGAATTGTTGTATGCTCTTAGTAAATTGAACACTTTAATCAATATAGAGTGTGGCAGCCAGGAAAACAAACCTCTCAGGTTTCTAGCTGCAGGAAGCATAATTACCTATCCCCACAACTGTTGTGTCTTGAAATTCATCACTGTATTCATGTGGAAGCCACTCATTTCATGATCTCCTGTCAGCCAAAGACCAATGTGGCAGAGATACAAAAGTAACCTGTTTCTGGAAGACATGGGACTCTGATGACAGGGGGCTTTGACTCAGCGTCACCATCATATTTACCATACTTTTTTGAGAACCGTTCCACTCTTAGACTTTTTCTTTGGTTTTCTGCGTTTTTAGTGTCATATGCCTATATGTAGGGTTTTTTTTTTTTTGTATTTTTCATGCTTGCTATTCTCTGAGCTTCCTGGATCTATGGTTTTTTGTCTGTCATTAATTTTAGAAAATTCACAGCTATTATTATTTCAAATATATCTTCTCTGTTTCCTTTTTTGCCTTCTGATATTCCAACTTTGCATATGATAAATCTTTTGATATTAGCCCACAGTTCTTATACATTCCGGTCTGGTATTTTTTTTTTTTTATTGTTTTAAATACTTTTTTCCTTTGCATTTCAGCTTGAAAATTTTCATTGCTGTATCTTTAAGAGCTTTGATTCTTGCCTTAATTGTGTCCATTCTTAATTTCTGTTACAGGGCTTTTGACATGCAGCATTTCTTTGTGTTTCTTTCTTAGAATTTCCATCTCTCTACTAAATTACCCTTCTGTTCTTGCATGTTGTATATATCTGAAGTGGGGCTCATCTGGTGGAACTGAGCCCTTAACCTGTGAAATCAGATGCTAACTCCAGGTAGGTAATGTCAGAACTGAACTGAATTGTAGGACACCTGGCTGGTGTGAGAATTGGTTGCTGTGGGGAAAATACTCACACATTTGGTGTTTAGAAGTATTGATGTATCTGGTAATAGGAAGTGAGGTTAATAGGCTAATTGTTGCTGTGTTTCATATTTGCTGTAACTGTTGGTTCCAGAACCTTCAGTTTCTTCTAGTGTCCTTGTTTTTATCTCCCCTGTTGTTTTTGGGTTTCCCTAACAGCTCCTTATATAGAAGCTGTGTTTTTTAAGCTTTTTCAGCTTTGATCCACTGTTATCACATTCATTCCTGTGGATGTGATTGTAACATTTAGGAAAGCATTCTATAATCTTATAATTAAATCTCAGTCTTTTAGTAGATCTGTGTCCCTGGACTGTGAGCTTCACAAGTGGATCTCAGCTTTTTTTAATGCCTTAGGTGAGACAGAAAGGCTCTTGGGTACTGGAGTTGGATAATTGCTCTTTCCCCAGGTGAGATAAGGATTGAGAAAAGGCTTCTTCCTTGGAGAGTAGACCTTTGTTATGAGAAAGCTCTGCAAATTTCAAAGTGATAACTTCTCTTTCCTTTGCCAGAAACAGCAGGAGATTTTTCTTGATTTTTTATTATGAGAACTTGATGGTGCTACTGGAAGCAAATCTATGAAAATGTGGAGTCTCCCTTAACACTAGGCACCTTGGAATTTCTACTCATAGTCCAATCTACACTCAGCCTCTAGCAATTTGTCAAAACAACTATTTAAACTTTCTTGTAAGTTTATGGCTCCAGAGATTTCTGATCCCCATAAGCTGAAATTGGGCTGATTCTCTGTTTCAGATGAGGTTCTCTGTATTTTCTTGTATTTCAATATTTTAGGATGGTGCTTTGTCCTGTGAGTTCAATTCTTTGTTGGGTCTGAGGAAAGTAATTTTTTTTTTTCAGTTTGTTCAGCTTTTATCATGTATTCTAAGAATGAGAGTAATGATTTCTAAGCATTTTACATGGAGCTGAACCTGAAATCGTCTTGTTTTTGAAGCACTTTTTTTACTTGAGATAAACTAAAAGAAGTATATATTTATTCTTGGCTACCTCATTAATTTGGCTCAAGCCCTACTATCTTTGGCTGATAGTATTAATAAATTGTACGGTTTTAAAAATTAAACTTTTGTCTTTTTTTTATCAGTGCAATTTGATCTACTTTAAAACATGGTGGTATTATAATTTTTTTATCTTCAAGAATGTTAGAGAAGTCAATTTAATTTGAAAGTAAAAAAGCACTGAGCAGTGTTTTAATAACTAGAAAGGAGATTTGATCATTCAGTGAATTAGTTATTTATATTTAAGTATGACAGAGACAATTTTAGAAACTTCATTTGCTCTCTAAGTACATAATGTATGATGGAAGTCATTTTCTTTGTGAAAGATTAGTAGCCTGAAATACATTGAGAAATACATCCATCTCAATGTTCAGAATGTTCTCTGAACATAATTTATGAGCTTGGAAAATGTTGGATAAGTCACTATTTTTGCGGCAGCTTTTTTTGTGCTTTCTATTTTAGTGAATTTTCACTCATATATCATAAAATGTTAGACCTGGAAAGAATCTTGCAGCTTAGTTTCTCAAACCTCATCATCTTCTACAAGGGAAAACTGGTACCAAGGTAAGCTACCTGAGTAACCTCCTCCCCAAAGAGAATAAGGATTAGAACCCCGTTCCCCTCTCCCAGCTTGATAGTAGCGCCGCTCCGTGCAAAATGCCCTTGAGAGCTTATGAGTAATGAAGATCTTCCTATCACAAGTCAATAATCATTGAATTTGCCTGTGAAACTGACAAAACCAACCAGAGGTGGTGCAATGTCTCCTTTTTTTTCTTTGTTAAATTTTATGAAAAATTAAAACAGGTTTCGAATGTTTTAATGGTTGAAAAATCAAGAATATTCTCTTATTACTGGAATAAAATCTCTTCAGACAAAACTTTACAAAGGACAAATCAATATTCTATTCAGGATTTTTACATTTTAATATTATCCTTAAAATAACAAATACAAATTACTGGGCTTAGTCTGGCATATTTTTAATTCAACAAAGAGGGAAAAATTTAAATAAATTAAGCAAAAACTGGCTTAAATGGAGCACATCAGTAGTTGAACAATCAAAGTTACTTTAACCACATTTATACTGCTTTGAAATTGGGCTATTTATGGGCTTCCTGGTTGCCTCAAATTTTATAAAGTTTAAATAATAGAGAATTAATTCATAATGGGCTAATCTTGTTCATCATTAAAATAAAGGTAGATTTTATTTTAAGTGCATTTTTTGTCATGGCAAGAAATGCAGAACATTCTTTTAGAGTTTCTGGATTTCTAGGTTATTTATAGTCCAGACATAAACTAGGGCCAAGGGCATCAAGGCTAAGGCACCATGATTAAAGAAGGACTCAACTTCAAAAACTGAGAAAAATAAGGAGAAAGGTGGGAGTATTCAAACGTAGTTGCTTTAGAATTCCAAGAGAGCTGTATAACATGTCGGCACAACCTGGTTCCAATAAAGAAGGGCCATTTACCATGAGTCAGGGTAGATGGAGTGAAAATGGGATTGTCGACAGAGAAGGTGCCTGGGGCTTTGAATACATATTTCTCACACAATTTTGCATCTTCCTTCAATTTTACCAGACTTATAATTATTTTCTGGATGTAGAGGTATTCTACCGCTCACAGAATTTTTACACATTATTCACCTATCCACAGATTTACTTAATTGCTGATTTCTGAAGTTCTCTCTTTAGAGATTCATTTATTTGGCTTTATGCTAATCCCATTATCAGTTATTCATACATTAACATGTATAATTTTAGCATCTTGATTAAGACTGATTAAACTTTCCATTCATCAAATAGAAATGCAGATACTTCGGGTATATTATTTTATTTTATTTTACTTACTAAATAGTAACTGTAGAAGGCTATTAGATAAGGTGTTTCTCAGAGCCAATAGGAAAATTGTGAAAGTGAAGGGAGAAAATAAATAGAGTAGAGGTTCTATTGTCTAGGGGCATCTTAACATGTTAGAAAGATAATTTAGTGAATCCTAAACATCTTAAGTTGTTTTTTTATTCTAAACATTTTTAAGCCATATAATCAATCACCCATACTAATGTTCCATAATTCTAGTTTTAGGGAACTTTAAGTTCTTCAGTATAATGAGAAACTTAATGGTTGGGTTCTGTTTGCAAAGTATGTATAGGTCTCAAGTATCTGTATCTTTTTATTATTTGTTATCTCTCACCTATTATGTAGTTTTTTCCTAAGATATCTTTTATAGTCTAGATCTAGGTAGTCATAAAGTTTATTGAGTGTTGGACTCAATTAGCATTTTGGTTTTACCATGAGAGTAAGATGGAGATAAAGAGGACCAAGGAACTTGAGGGAATATATATCAGTCAAGTTCAACCAGAGAAACAGACCAAATATGATACATATCATCATATATATGTACGTTTGTATATATGTATATAAATCGCGTATAGCATAATTATAAGGAATTATATTTATATAACATATATGTATTACAAAAATTGGCTTATATGATTGTGAAGTCTGGGTAAGCAAGTCCCCGTGGCACACCCCAAAGCTGTTGTTCATGGACAGGAAAGAAAATAAGATTGAAAACAGGATAAACTCCATGGGCATGGTCCAGAGCTACTTCTGCAAGTGGACTTTCTTTTGTACCTTTGAGAATTATCAGTCTGGTTTTAAGAGCTTGAAGCTAATTCACTTAGGTCCCCTCATATTATCTGGGATAACACAGATGGTTCCCAACTTACAATGGTTCAATTTGCAATTTTTCTACTTTACGATGGTGTGAAAGTAATATGCATTTAGTAGAAACCACACCTTGAATTTTGAATTTTTATCTTTTTCTGGGCTAGCAATATGCAGTATAATACTCTTTCATAATGCTGGGTGGTGGCAGTGAGCTACAGCACCCAGTCAGTCACATAATCGTGAAGATTAGTCATTTTCTTTGTGAAAGGTTAGTAGCCAGAAATCCATTGAGAAATGCTTCTATCTCAATGTTCAGAATGTTCCCTGAACATAATTTATGAACTTGTACTCCAAGTGTACTGCATTGCCAGCATTTTGGGGATATTGTGTTCTGAGCATGTTTAGGGTAGGCTAGGCTAAGCTACGACATCCAGTAGGTTAGGTGTAGTAAGTACATTTTTGACTTATGATATTTTAAATTTATGATGGGTTTATTGGGACATAACTATATTGTAAGTTGAGGAGCATCTGTATACCTAACTTAAAGTTAACTGATTAGGGACTTTAATTGCATTTTGCAATTTTTCACACCACCACCTAGAATAGTGTTTAATTGAATAACTGGGGACTATAGCTTAGCCAAATTGAAATATCACAAAAGTCATTACAGTGTATAAAAGGGAAAAGTCATGGTGATGCCTATGGAGCCTTATATGGGTAACTCCTAAAGACATGACAGTTTCTTTCCAACATCTTCAACTCTTACTCTCGTGAACTTTTTTTCTATTGAAATGTCATTATTATTAAGTCTATTAATTAAAAATAAGCATCACAGTACTCCCTTACTATCTTCTTCCTAATTTTACCCTTTATTTAATATGTAAATCTCTTTATAATGTTACCCACCTACCATCTATTTCTATATGAGCTGGTGCAGCCTCTGAACTATCATGACTTGTTATCACAGATACATTTTTTTTTTTAAAAAACAAAACTGATTATCAACTCCTGTCACCAGGAAACAAATTCATCAGATCAGCATCCAGAGTGGTAACCTGTGAGTCATTATAACATCTTTCATTCCAACACCTCCTTCCACATTCAGTCATCAAATCCTCTTGAATTTGCCCATGTCACTTATTTTATTTCCCTATTTTTACCCATCAACAAATCATGTTGTGGAAAACAAATTAAGATTTTCAATCCTGGCAATAATTTATATACTATATAAAGAATAAAAAGACAGGTGTGTAACAAAAGTATAATAATAGAATAGATTAGTTGGAACAAAGGAATAATATAAATGCTAAAGTAGAATAATTACATGAACATCAAAGTACACTAGAAAGGCTTATAAAAATATACCATACATTATCTTGTAAATCATTTCATAATGCATGTTTCTGTTAGCATTATTTGAAATTATTAAATATAAGCACTTTTCAGTACATTGCATTCTTTATGTGAACTCTGAAAATATACTCTCTCAAAATAGCAACTTAATGATTATGGCAAAAATATCATAGGCAAACATAGGTCAGAATCTTGAGTTGAGCAAATTTACCTACTCTTAGCACTTGCTGTTGATGAGCTATTTTTATGTTTCATTACTTGGCTTTATTTTTTTTTAAAGGTTGTTAATGACATGTAGTTGGTCATATCAAATCCTTAGTATATGGATAAACTAGAGGAAATAGTCTTTAAAAGTTCTGTCTATATCTTCATTGCAGCCTATGAAACTACTTAAACCTTGGAAACTTAAAAGAACAGTAACCTTATATTGCCACCCTCCAAAAGAGCATAGCAGGATCACAGATCAGAGAAAGAGTAAATTGAATAATAAGTCTCCTCCACCTGTAGAATTTACATGTAGGTAGTAAAACTATGAAGGTGGAGAGATAGGTAAGACTTGAAAACTCATTAAGATTTCCTCAAGGTTACAGGGAATTATAGAAGGCTATTAAGCATGGAGGTTATAAGATGACAGCTGTGTTTTAGAAAATAACACCAGAAACAATACTGAGGGAAGCCTGGAGGGTTGAGACTAGAGCAGTTAGGGGTTTGGATTTGTTGCCCAAATTGTGGATGAAAAAGTCAGACTTGTAAATGTTTTAATCAAGCATAAAGGTGGTATCACATCATTCGTTAAACAATGTGGATTTCTAGATTACAAAGCAGTGAAAGGGACAACCGAAGTGATAATATACAGACGGGTTCTCATGCATATGTGGTTGCCTGAACATGTCACCTAAAGAGACTATAGATTAATAAAGAATATCTTATGAGAATTAAATTGATCTTCGGATTTTAGGGATTTTTATCTGTTCCTGAAGAAGTTTATGAGACCATCTTTTGCCCTGTTCTTTTAGCATGTTATTTATCCAAAGGGTTTATATATAAGTCCCTATTCTGGGACATGTACTGATAGGAGATGTTTTTTCTGAAGACTAAGATTTTCCAACTTAAATGATTTGGTAGAGATATGTAATGTTCATGTATATCTGTTCTGTTGTCCTTTTGATCACATGGGAGGATTTGGCTTTTCTACCCCTTTTGCATTTTGGGGATCTTGTGAAAGTCTGGCCAATGGATTATGGTCAGATGTGGGGCAATGTTTCTTGTGGAAAGACGTTCCAGTGCTTTCTTCCTCCTACCATGGTGATCAGCAACATTCTTAATCGGGCATCCCCAACTCTCAGACTGCAGACTGGTACCATCTGTGGCCTGTTAGGAACCAGGCCACACAGAAGGAGGTGAACAGCGGGCAAGTGAGCAAAGCTTCATCTGTATCTGCAGCCGCTCCCCAGCACTAGCATCGCTACTTCAGCTCCACCTCAGATCATCAGGCATTAGAGTCTCATAGGAGCACTGGTCCCTGGTGCCAAAAAAGTGGTGGATGGCTGTTCTTAATGATGGAATCTCCTTTAGCTTTACCTGTATAAAGATAGTCTAGAGTTAAGCCTCTTACCAAACCATGGGGAAAAAAAATCTTGTTTTGGAAGGCTCCAAGATTTGGAGTTTTTGTTTCAATGCATAATCTAGCCACTCTAGATTGACACACAATAAATCAATTTCTTCTGACATTGTTGGAATAAAACATAATGGAACATTGATAAGCCACATCAAGATTCCTGGACTTGTGTAAATGGGTATTTACACAATATCCAGGTACCATCCAGTTTCCTCCTACTTCCCAAAGGGGCACTATTCTGGGTGTGAATTGTTTATATGGTGTGTCTTTGGATGAAACTGCCACTTAATATATTCATTGGATCATAAGCCTCTTTCCATAAGACCTCACTTTTCTCCAAGTAATAGTAATATATATTTATTTATTTGATACAGTGGTAAATGGGGATGCAGAGAAAGAGATGGATGTTGTTTCAAAGATAAAGTCAACAAATATTATTGGTAGATGAATGTAAATGAGTAAGTTACAGATGATTAAATTTAGTAATTTAGGGGACTTAAATAATGGCATAGCTAAAGGCATAAAACATAACAGTAGATAAATACATTTTGAGAAGAAAGATGTGATTGTATTTTATTTGGATGTAATAATAATAGATAACACTTACTGAGTGTGCCAGTCACCATTCTAAATGTCTTATATGTATGAACTTATAGAATTCTAATACAGTGTAGATATTTGTATTAGCCCCATTGTACAGGTGAGAAAAATAAAGCACAGAAAGATAATGTGTTCTGGTATGAATTAAGGTTTATATTGTGATGATGAGAAGAAATAGGAAAGAATCAGTTCTCTGACTTTGGCACTTTTGTCATATTTCTAGTTATTTGCCTTGCTTAAGCATTTGAAGAGCTACAGTATCATGATTCAGAAACTTGGGTTACACACTGGAATCTTAGTTTATGTAACTGAGAAATAGGGTAAAGTCTTTCCTCCCACTTCCTGGGGCTGTTATGAAAATCCAATAAACTGGGCCTACTTGACAAAATGAAAAATGAAGCACAAGGAATAATGAAGAATCAGCACGACATCTATACACAGTGCAGTAACTCACAATTGACAGGACCAGAGGAGAACTGGGAGGAGTAGGGGAATGGAGAAGCAAAAGGAGCAGTAAAGGTTAAAAGGTTAGAAAGGCAAATCATAGCCATTTATGCCCTGGTCCTGGCCAATAGAATACTATCAACTGTAGAAAGGTCTTAAAAAGTGATGAAGGAAAAGGAAGCAGTCACATGTATAGTTCAGAGAAGAGCAGCATCCTTGGATCAGGATTCATAAGAAAACAACCTGAGTTAGGAGATCCATGTTTACAAAATAGACTGAACGAGTGAAGTGGCAGTATGAGATTTAGGGTAGTGCCGTGGGTAGTTGGGATAGAAATAAATGAGCTGTTCAAAAGGAAAACAGCAGACCTGAAGCAAGCATCTGTCTCCTGGATGCTAAGGAGGCAGCTTCCACTATCACATCCAATGCCAGGCAACTTTAGTTCACCGGAGAATTTGTGTTGACTTTATAAAAAATGCTAAGAGAAAAAAAAAAGGCTTCTAGGAATTATATTGTGGATTCAAGAAGCTAGATCTAACTCACATCTCTAGTCACTACCTTGCAGAATTTGATTGTCAATATAAGAAAAAAATAATAACCTCGAAAAAATTGAGACATATAAACAATCCCAGTAAAATTGGCTTACCTGACTTAGTTTGAATGAGTGAATGTAAGCCTGAAGTGAAATCTAAAATTCTGGCAGCTAGAGGACAGGCTTAATCAAATACTCTGTGCTTTTCATTTAGAAAATGAGAAGAGATTTATTCTGTAGAGGGAAGAAACAAATCTGCTGTGGAATTTTTACTGATATGTGTAAATGTGAAGTCTTTGAAATATGGAGAAAAAAGACCTTTGCATATCTTCCGTAAGAATTGGATTGAAAGTTTTGGATATAGAAAGCTATATCTCTATTAGGTGAAGAAAAAAGAGAGACAGAAATTCCTGGATCAGCTTAAAGAACTCAGAGCTAAGGAGCATATTAAAACAGCTGAACCAATAGCATTTATCCAAGAAATTCTGGGAAGGCAAGTAGAGGCGTTTAAAGAGGATTTTGATAATTGGATATTTCAGAAAGATTGAGGTATTACAGCAACAAAAAAGGATATTCAGAAGATGTCAGAGAAGACATGTGGAGAAAAACAAGAGAGCAGAAAATAAACAAGAAATTTAGCTAGAAACACTTGGGAGGCGATGACTCTTTTCTCAGGAAAGCAGAGAGAGCTATATCTCAACTGTCTTCTGGGGAACATTGCTTAAAGACAGCACCATATTTTGTTCTGCAGGGGACACCGAGATGAACAAAACATTTCCATGAAATATCTCACTATTTAGTTGGGAAAATGGATAAGGTCCATTATGAAGCAATGAGGAACACCATTTTATTTTATTTTATTTTATTCTTAGAAATAGTTCATTTCTGTGAACTCATTTAATCTTTTTAAAAATTAATTAATTAATTAGTTTTTATTATGGTGACATTGGTTAACAAAATACAGTAAGTTTCAGGTGTACAATTCAGCAGTAAGGCATATATATATACATATATATATGTATATATATGTATATATATATATACATATATATACATATATATATATATTGCATCGCGTGTTCATTGCTCATAGTTAAATTTCTTTCTGTCACTACATATTTGATCCCTTTACCCCATATATCTCCCCACTTCCCCCTCCCCTGCTCCCCTCTGGTAACCACTAGTCCATGTCCATGAGTCTCTGTCCTGTTTGTTTGTGGCTTTTAGGTTTATATCCCACATATACCCCACATATATCATGAGGAATGCCATTTTAGACTAGGAGGGAAAACAAATTTCTTTGAGAGGACTGTGGAGAGAGAATTTTTCCTTGCAATAATGAAGAGAGGTTTAATGATGGAAGAAGCTATTTGACAGGGTTTTGACAGGGCATCTGCTTGTATCTGACTGAGGGAAGGCTTATGCCATGGAGGAAATAGCACATGAAAAGTTGCAAAAACAGATACTTTTGAGTTCATTATTATCTTTCCGCTTTTAGTGGAAACATGCATAGTTGTCTTAACTGGACAGAAAAAAAGGCTAGAATTTCCAAAGAAATGAATGAAGGGAAATTGAAGAGCACGAGTATCACAGTGGTATTGTGAATGGAAACTACGTTCAAGAGAAAACAATAGATTCTGAACATTCTATTGACTAAAAGCATGGGGCTGGATTTGAATCTTAGGTTTCACAGTTTATTAGCTCTGGGACCTTGGAAGGTTGCTTTATTTATATGAGCTTCAGTTTTTCATGCAATATACTGGGATTAAAGATAAGTGTGTCATAGTATTGTGGCACAGAATAAATGAGGTAACACATGTAAAGAACTTAATATAGTTTCTGGCAAATACAAAGTGCTCAGTAACAGTAGCTACCATTTCTCAGGTAATTGATCAATTGGAGTAAGGAGATATCTCAGGATCATGTCATGCATTTTCTGCCCCAGCTCTAGAATTGGCCATTTCTCCAAGGAGCTCTGATTTCTTTAGTGCAAAATGATAGTGAGAAACTAGAATCTGTTTGTCTGGTGTGATACAGCTAGGAAATACCTATCTTATTTTTCTACATGTACGTATATCTAAATATGAGCAGACTAAGAATATCTAATATAATTAACTACTGCTAATCAGCGGGGTGGTAGAAGACTTGCACAGAAATAAATAATAAATATAGGAAAGGAGACCTACCCATACACATATACCTAAATATAATCAGGCTAACAATATTCAATATAATTAACTGTTTCTAATTGAGTGATGATAGAAGTACTACACAGAAATAAACAGTAAATGTAATAAAGGGGACTGCACAGAAATAAACACATAGATTACTTAGTAGTAAAAAAAAAGGGATAAAATATATGAGGATGGAAAGATAAAACTTAAATTGTTATTATTCCAGATGTTTCAGTTCTCCACATTAAAAGACTCATGAATATACAAACAAATAAATAGAATTAATTTAGATCTTATCAAAATTAAAGAGATAAAATACCAACCCCAAAATTGATTACATTTATATAATCCAGCAGCAAATAGTTTGAAAATATGTTTTAAATGATATTCTTTACTTAAATATCAAATAAATAAAGTACTGAATAATAAATTTAACAACGAAATAAGATTTTTTAGAGGTTGTAAACTTTGTTAAAAGAAATGTTTAAATAAACGGAGAGCTAAATCATGTAAATAAATAAAATATTTATTATATAAACAGATCAAGTTTCTTCAAATTAAATATACAAATTTGATATTACCCAACTCAAATCTCAACAGAAATTTTTGTGGATTTAGGTTCTTATTTATTGTAGAACCAAGAAAAATATCTTTTCTAAGATCATGGGAAGTAAGTTGTTAACTAATTGAGGGTTTATATTGATTTGTTTGCTTTTGATGGAGTCAGGATATAATTTGGTAGAGTATTAAAAACATATTAAAATTATACAACATGCATTAGCTCGAACCACATGAAATTGTTATTTTTTAAATGAGGTCTAAATATTGGCAATTTTATATGGTTCCATCTAATATATATTCGGTTAAAATTTATTTGGACTCAACAAATAAAAAATATGCTTTTTAAAGTCCAATGTGTCTCAACAAGATAGTAATAGAAAGATCTTACCTCAATATGATAAAGGCCATACAGAAAAAAACCCACAACTAACTTAATAATCAATGGGGTAAAACTGAAAGCTTTCCCTCTAAGATCCAATACAACAAGAATTCCCACTCCTGCTACTTCTTTTCAAAATAATACTGGCAGTTTGGGCCACTTCAATTAAACAAGAAAAAGAAATAAATGGTATCCAAATTGGAAAGGAAGAAGCAAAATGATCTCTGTTTGCAGAGAACATGTAAAAACCCCAAAAGACTCAACAACAACAAAAAATTAGAATTCAGTAAAATCGCAGGATACAAAATCAATATACAAAAATCAATTATGTTTCTATACACAATGAAATTTTCAAAAAATAAAATTAAGAAAATAATCCTGTTAATGATAGCAACAAAAATAGTAAAATACTTAGGAATAAATTTAACAAAGAAGTGAAAGACTTGTACATTGAAAATTAGAAAACAATGAAGAGAATAAAGGAAGACACAGATAAATGGAAATACATCTATGTTCATGGATTAGAAGAATTAATACTGTTAAAATGCCCATACCACCCAAAGTGAACTACAGAAGCAGTGCAATTTTATCAAAATCCTATGACATTCTTTACATAAATAGAAAAAAGCATTACTAAAATTCATATGAAACCACAAAAGATCCCAAATAGCCAAAGCAGTCTTGAGCAAGAAGAACAAAGCTGGATGTATCACACTTCCTGATATTGAAATATATTACAAGGCTACAGCAATGAAAACAGTATGACACTGGCATACCGTATAGACCAATGGAATAGAATAGAGAGCCAAGAAATAAAATTACATATATTTGGTCAACTAATCTTCAACAAGGGTCCCCAAAACACAAAATGAGGAAAGATAGTCTCTTTAATAAATGGTATTGGGAAATTGGATAACCACGTGCAGAAGAATGAAATTAGACCCTTATCTTACACACTATACAAAAATCAATTCGAAATAGATTAAAAACTTAAATGTAAAACCTGAAATTGTAAAACTACTAGAAGGAAAATAGGGAAAAAGCTTTTGACATTGACCTGGGAGATTTTTGGTTATGACACCAAAACCACAGGCAACAAAAGCAAAAATAAACAATGAGATAATATCAAACTAAAAAGCTTTGGCACAGTAAAGAAAACAATCAAAAGAGTGAAAAGGCAATCTATGGAATGGGAGAAAACATTTACAAACCGTATTTATGATAAGAAGTCAATATACAAAATATACAGAGAAGTTATAAAACTCAATAGGAAAACAACACCAACAACAAACCCAAATGAACCCAAATAACCCAGTTAAAAAAATGAGCAAAGGGCCCGAATAATCATCCCTCAAAAGAAAATATAAAATGGCCAACAGGTATATAAAAAAGTGCTCAACTTCACTAATCAACAGATGAATGAATAAAAATAAAATATATATTGAAGAAATGTGTATATATGTGTGTATATATATAAAGTATGCATATATAAAAGAAAAATGTGTAAATGTAAAAAAACTATATATATTGGAATATTCCAATTTATTAAAAATAGAATATTATTCAGCCTTAAAAAGAAGGAAGTACTGTAATTTTGAAAACATGGATGAATCTAGAGGACATTATGCTGGGTTAAATTAGCCAGACATAGAAAATCAAATACTACATGACCTCATGTATATGTGGAATCTGAAAAAAAGTCAAATTCATAGAAGTGGAGAGTAGAAGGGTGGTTACCAGGGGCTGGAGGAAGAAGTAAATGGGGGAGATATTGATCAAGGTGAACAAAGTTTTAGTTACACGAGATGGAGTTCTGGAGATTTAATGTACAACAATGCGACTATAGTTTATAATGCATTATTGTATACTTGAAATTTATTAAGAGGGTAGATTTTAAGTGTGCTTGCCACAAAAAAAAAAAAAGAAAATGGTAAGTATCTGAGGTGAAGGGTATGTTAATTAGCTTAATTGTGGTGTTTATTTCACAATGTATATATATGTCGAAACTTCTTATTGCACAACTTAAATACATACAATTTTTAATTGTCAAATATTCTTCAGTAATAAAGACCAATGTGTTGTGTGAATATGACGTCATGCAGAATGAAAAAAGATTAGGTAAGAAACAGAGCTTTTAATTTTATATCTTCATTCTTAATCTTGTAGAGTAATTGTTTCAAGTAGTAATGAGAACAGAGTATTAAAACTCCTCTGTTCAGGTACATACATTTCATTACCCACTCTTCTTTTTTCTCCCTATTAACTTTCTGTAACTTCTCTTAGAGATGAAAAACATACAGGAAGTACTAACCAGTGTCTCCTGATGGCAGGCTATATTGCATCAGTCAGATGAATTCTCTTTACATAATACAGAAGAGATGGGGAGAATACACACAGGAATTTCATTCATTACTTTTGAGCATGT
Organism: Pteropus medius; assembly: GCF_902729225.1. Taxonomy (NCBI): domain Eukaryota; kingdom Metazoa; phylum Chordata; class Mammalia; order Chiroptera; family Pteropodidae; genus Pteropus; species Pteropus medius. The sequence continues at coordinate 12,098,221 of NW_024351543.1, forward strand.
GGTTTATTTTTTTCTTGTCGTTTAGTGTAGATTTATGGCATGAAGATGTGTACATGTATATAAGAACTACTCCCAGTTGTCCATCTAATATACATATCAAAGTGCATTTGTAAAATCTAATTATACAGTATGATTACTTGGGAAATTGTTAACTTTTAAATTATTCCCTTTGTATATGGTCTCCTAAGAGATGTTGTAATGATTATAAAGAAGCTATACTAAATTTGAGACCTCCTCCAACATGTTAATTTTATAATAATAAATCCTTTTTGGGGGGTGGGGTAGGGTGGGGAATGTAGCTGTAACATGAAAATTAAAAAAAAAATACAAAACTTATAACTTACATAAAATATACCCATGTAAGAATGCCTGGAGACCACTAAATAAATGTAAACATCATTCTGCATTAGAGAGTTGGAAAAGGTACCAGCATTTACATCTACTAAGAACAGCGTAGTGGGTGAAAAGCAAGTCTTTTTCCAGCCTCGGTTCTGTCACCAAAGAGCTAAATAGCAAAGGCTAAGTCACTTGGTTTTGTTCTTCTCCCACTGTCTCATCGAAAAGCAAAAGAAAATATTCTTGTCTTTTTAAGTTCAACTGATATTATTTGAATACACACAATGGAAAGTAATGGAACTCCGTTGCTAATTCTATCATATTCTGCTTCTAACGTTGAATAAGTAAAAGCAATATAGTCTTCCCAAATGCCTATTCAAACTCACTGAAATATTTAAAATTTAGCATCTGCTTTAAAAAAATCTCAGGACCTATTTTTCACAGGCCTTCCCCAATTTTCTTTCTTCCCAATGTCACCTTTCCTCTTTCGAACTCTTGAAGTTCAGACATATACGCATTTATGGTTTCTCATGCCTTCATCTAGAAGTATTATCCTTTTTAAATGGCTTACTTAGAATTATTTATTTGTGTTGTATTAATGATATGTAGCAATGAAATCTGTTCACAGTGTAGATAAGACCAAAAGTCTTGTGTTTTAAAACTCATTTTAAGCACAAAAACTCAGAACTTCTAGCAATTGTATGACTTGGTTCAGCCTCAACGAGGCACCTCCTTCTCATTGCTCAGATTCAAGAGCCATTACATCAACCAGTAGATGGTCTCCAGGATTCCTGAAATATGAAACCATAAATGTTTCTTTAAGAATGAATATCTTCATTGCATGATTTATGCAATAAATATTGTTTAGCATAGTGAATGTAACCAAAATTTAACCCACAAAATTCGGGACAAATCAATATGATGAAGAGAGCTATAGGATAGATATAAGAAAAAAAATCATTTTTCTAATAGTATGTTGACTTCTTAGCAAAACAACTTGGAAACATTTTATTTCTCTGTATTTTAGATTTATCAACAGGAAATGGAGATAGTAACATCTACCTTATTTCTCATAGCGCATTATTGTACACCTTAAATTTTTTAAAAAAGGCGTAAACCACCATATAAGTACAAGAGTATTAAGTGGACTTAAAAACAGATTACTTTAGATACAGGAGAAAGAGAGCCATTTTCTTTTTCTTTTTTTAATTTTTAATTAAGTTTATTGGGGTAACATTGGTTAATACAATTATATAATTTTCAGGTGTACATTATCATTTGACATCTATATATTCTACTGTGTGTTTACCACTGAAAGTCCAGTTTCCTTCAGCTTCTATATATTTGATCCCCTTTATCCACTTCACCCTCCCCCTAAACCCTATATTTGATCCCCTTTACCCCATCTACCTCCCGGCTCCTCCCCCACTCCACTAGTAACCACAAGTCTATAGTCCTCTGGTAACCACTAGTCTATATTCCATGTCCATGAGTAAGAGAGCCACTTTCAAAAGTTAATTGTCTTATATTTGTAATTAATAGCCCTTTACTATATGTATTAGGATAATTAATGTTTCAAATGCTAGGATTTATAAAAGTCGCCTCACCTGTTAACAAACTCTAAAAATATAGACTAGAAGGTACAAGAGCTCAAGTCTAAATGCATTTCCATTCACATGGAAATGAAATATGAAGAACATCAAGAGAATAGAGAATGTTTTAGAATTAACTCACTGAACAATGAAAAGAGATTCTAAGAAAATTGTTCTCCTAATAGATGACAAAAAAATGGGAATGAATATAATTTAAAATACATGGAAGTGGCGCAATAAAGCTTGCTGGAAAGAGGTCAGACCTGTGTGAGAGAAAGACCATCTTACACTGAATGAAATAAAAGGAGAAGAATTTAACTATATATCACTTGAAAGAAATTAGAGTTTGCTCTCCATTGGAGAATGTGATTTTAATGATTTTCTAAAAGCAGGAACTCTGATAAAGCAGAACAGGAGGTGGAAGTTCTCAAATGTAACGATATACAACTTGGTGTTCACATGGTTTGTCTAATTAGAAATATTTTGTTTCTAGAACCAGCTTTAGTAGATGCTATTGGTGACTCACTCAGATGACATTTACCAGGCTACTGTACCCATGTTCCAGATTCTGTGAGTTTTGGCTACTAAAGGCTCACAACTGCTTCTTTCTCTGGTATCAAGATTGCCTTCTACTAAATGGAAGAAGCTATTGGCCCAAATGACTGCCTCGCTTTGGCCAATGATTTACTTATGGGGGTGTTTAAACAAAAGAGCGGTGCCCTTGCTTCTGGGTGGAATAATTTCCGTGGTACAATTCATGTTTCAGAGCTCCCTAATGAGACTGTGGTGAAACCACACTCTTGCTTCCATAATTTCTTTTCTTACCTCCCCCTGCCCCTGACCACCACATCTTGCCCTATTTCCTTCATGTTCTTCCTCCTGAATATATTTCTCAACAAAACACTTGAACAAGAATCACTGTCTCAGGTTTTGTTTCTAAGTGATCCAGCCTAGGATACCATGCGGAGGATGCCCAAATACTATATGGCATTCTAAACTTCGCTCTAACCAAGTTGAGAGGTTTCTGGCTTCAACATAATTTGTAAAATTTTCCAACGAAGAGGCAAATATCCATTAAAAAACTTATGGATATTTGCTATGTAAGTAATTGCAAGTCTCATATAACTGAATGAAACCTGTTATAACGTTGCCTTTCAAGTGATAAATGACATCTCTTTTTTTATGGATGGTAACTTTTCTAGGACAAAAAAAATTACTCTGAACAATATATCGAGCACCATTTCTTCACCAAAGATGTATCTAATACATATTCTGTACTGCAATTTTTATCATGAAGTTTGTAATATATCTAGTTATTTGCCAAACTTAAATCATGACTTGCCTTCTTTTTAATACTCTCATAAAGAATATGACATAAATCCTTAGCAGTAACACTTTCCACCCCATTCTTCTCAAATAGCAGGATGATTTTGTGCTTCATGACTAGCAGTTTAAAATTTGTGTTCCAGGCATGTCATCGCCTCTAACTTTCTAAATTGCTATTGTAAAGCATTGCTTCAGCATTTTAGGGTCTCAATTTCCTTATCGTACACTACTTAGTTTCCATTTTTATTAATTATATTTTATATTTATGTTAATTGTACATAAATTTTCATCAAGTACACGTTTTTATAAAGCAATTATTATACAAGATCTTAATAAAAACGCTATTGCCTTTCCTCTTCTTTTCTAATCACCAGTATTATTCCAAATAGGCAATCATTTATTAAAATTATAGCTTATTATTCACTTACTTATCTCAACATATATAAATAATATAATTTTTCCATAAATTTAGTTATCTATTAACTTCCTGAAATAATATATATGAAAATATAGCAAAGATTAGTCATAGGTCAATAATTATTGAAACTAGGTCATAGGTATGTGGGATTACTTGTACTATTCTCCTTTTTTTTCATAACTACTTGAAATACCCACTAAGTAGATATTCCCATAATGTCCTAGGAAATCTCCTTCTTGGGCCCCATTGGTCTCCTACTTCAATATTAGCCTTGTTTTCTTTGGCTTGTAATACAGCTGACATTCTGAGACTTCCTTTCATTGCTTTCCTAATTAGATGCAATCCTAAATCCCATCTCTCTCTTTTGTTTTACTGTGTTTTACTTGTAAACATTATCAAGCAACTTCAAAAGCAAATATCTATAATCTTATCTTTATATTTCATTGACAATTAACCTCTATTTTAGGATAAAATATTTTCTACCAGCACTATAAATTGCATGTTATCCTCATAGTTCTGAATATTGAAATGAAGTGTGGATATAGTTTTCAGTTATTGTGCTGGTCACTGTGTGCACCCCTTTAACCAGGAAATGTGTGTCCTTCAGATATGGGAAATCACCTTGTGATCTTTCCTTGGTGTTTTCCAACTCTTTTTCCTTAGAACTCTAGTTTATTGGATAATGGACCTTCTGGAGTGGTCCTGTGCTGTCATACTAGCAGCTGGATTGGTTCTCGTCTTTGAGAGAACTGTTTGACTTGACATTCCAATCCTTCCACTGATTTTGTGTTTCAATCTTTATGTTTTTAATTTTCATGAGCCCTTTCTTTTTCCTTTTTCAGATCTCCTTTTTTTGTGTATACAAACAAATCCTTTTTTATGCTAATTAGTTTTTAAAAAATATTTTCTATTCTAAATTATCTTTTCTCATTCAGAATTTTGTTTTATGTTGGCTTATCTAGGGTTGAGTTCAAATAGTGATCTTAACTGTTGGCTAAGTTTTAAGAATAAGGAAATAAAAAAGCTGACTTCTAGGCTCTGTGTACATGGAAGGAGGATTTGTTTGATTGGACTATATAACCATGGGAATAGACAATTATGTTGAGGCTCCGAACTATCTGAATTTGAAGTATTTTCTCTGAGGCCACATATTTTCTCTAGAAATAAATACTTTGCTGTTTTTTCCTATGTTAGGGGGTATCGATATCGGATTGCTGAGAATTGTAGGGACATATGGGTCTCAATTATTTCATCTTTAGTTTTTCAAAGACACACTCTGATTTCATAAAATTTTCACTTTTTCCCATTGTCAAAACAAGTGTTTCCAGATTTCAAGCCTCTTTGGAAGTCTAGAGGTCATGTCAGCCCCTCTCTGTCTCTCCCATTCCAGGCCTGCTTCTGCCTCTGTTTCCTCCTGCTCTAGTCCACTTGGTACCACATTCTGTCTTACATACATTGGATGGATTCTCTTGTCTGCTAATACCTATTCTCCCAGATTTGAGTATTTAAAGTTTTATCATTATCAGTCTAGCAAGTTCTCAGCTGTGTGAAAGAACAATGTATATTATCTATCCACTATCTTTTAATGCAATGATAAAACATAAGATCTCATCAAAATTAAAAAAAAAAGTAAGTCTATAAACATAAGCACTGCTCAAAGCCTTCAGAAGTCCAGATACTAAATTTTAATTACATTTTGATGTTTCTGAGAACATGATGTCTTAGAAAGCACTTGCAAGTCAAACATGACTGTTCGAATCATAGTCCTCCTGTTTGAACTGTAGGAAATATATAGCCTACTTGATTACACCTGCCTCATAGCGCTATTTTGAGGACATAAGGAATAAATCACCTGAAACTGTGCCTAAAACATAGTAGGTACCCAATAAATGCTAGTTCCTCTTCTTAACTTCCTAATATATATGCAGTTCTTCAATATATGCAGTTCTTCCCACGACTCTTTCTATACCTACTGGAGGAATTGTGTATAGTCCTTCACCTTCTGCTTAGATACTTCCATGAATATCTTTACACATAATAGGCAAAAGCCAGGTGTATCTGTTTGCTTTTCTGGGTAAAAAAAAACTACCCCAAAATTTAGTGGATTAAACAATAACTATTTATTTAGCTCAGAAATCTGTAAATTGGCAAATTGAGCTGGGCTCCATGGGTTGGTTCTGTTGATCTGAGCCAGCCTTATCAGATTTCAGTTGGACTTCTTGACCTGTGTTTGGTCAGTTGCTGGTTTGACTGGGAACTGGCTTATTTAAGATACTTCTGCTGGAATGGTTCATTCATTTGCCATGAGTTTTCTTATCTTCTAGCAAACTATACAGAGATGTTCCCATGATGACCTATTCCATAGTAAGGGCAGAGGGGGCAAAAGACGAGCCTAAATTTGCAGTGTTCCTTTTGCTACATTCTACTGGCAAAAGTAAGTCGCAAGGCCAGCCTGCCTGGGTAAGTACGATCCCTCTTTCATGTCCGGATTGAAGGAGCTGTGAAGAACTGTGGCTATTTTTGAATCTATCACACAGTGTAAAGGTATTCAGTATGATGGTCTCTCAAGGATGTGTCTAGGTAACAGCGTAATGAAAGATCTGAGGAATATCAGGTTGAGAATCAGGACAAGGTTTTACTCAGCAGAATCCCTGATATTTTTGCTCATCATTTTGTTCCCACTTGATTCGTGGCAGAAATAGGAAAACACAACTTGCTACCCTCTTCTTGCCTGCATCTGTTTTTTGCATTTTTAAAGGGTTGGAAAAGATATCAAAAGAAGAAGAGCGTTTCATGAAATTCAAATTTCAGTGTTAGTAAATAAAGTTTTATTAGAAAGCAGCTAGGCCTGTACATTTACATATCATCTATGACTGCTTTGGGCTGCAATTGGCAGACTTGAGAAATTACAAAAGAGACTGTATGTGGCCCACAAAGCCTGAAATATTTTCTGTTTGGTTATTTATAGAGAAAGTTTGCCAACACCTTGCTTTTACATGAACGACACACCCATCTCTGAATGCCAAGTATTCAGAGATGGGTGTGTCATTCATGTAAAACTATAGGAAAAAAATAAAAGTCATCAAAAGCTATGAAAAATGAAATTTAACACATAGAAAACCAGTACTTAAGACTCATTTTCTGAAACGTTAATAATCTAATACCAGTAATTATCTAAAAATAATCTTGGTAAAGGAAATTGGTTTTCTGAGCCTTCTTCTTTATTGAACATAAATAGGAAGAGCTAACAGACTTATCATGTAATTTAAAATAAACAGCAGGGGAGATATATTTCATTTTTATCATTTTGATCAGAATAAATGTCTTCCTAGAACCATATTTAATCTTTTCAAAATGGAATGTCCAAGTGCCTTGAGTTTATAACCAAATCCAAGGAAAAATGCAGTGGAAGGAAAGCAGGAAGACGACAGAAGGGGCCAGGTGGCAAAAAGAAAATGAGAAGTTGACAGTGAGTAATAAAAATATAATTCTTCCCATGAATTACAAACGAAAGCAGAATTCACAAGTAGCAGCAATTCTGAGCTTAAATGGCTTCAAGCTAGGTCTTCTAGCTCTGTAAAATTAAAAGCACGACATTTTTATAACTGTACACATTTTTCATTTTTCACACCACTCTGCACTGTATCCTTTAAAAGCCTCTATCATTTTCTTTCATCTATTTTACAGTAAGCAAATTCTTGATTATAAAGTAAAGTATATTCTATGTAGAAAAATTGGAACATACAAAGTTTACTAGAAGTAAATTTAATGTTATTATCAGGGATGCAACATTTACAATATTTTCTTATTTTGTTCTTTGCTTTTTAGCAATGAACGTTTTGTTTTTTCATGTTACACAGATTTTATTGTTTGCCTAATAGTCCATCAAATTAACATATTTTAGAAACAGTTTATTTAGTTTGCTTTCTATTCTCGTTAATTTTCAATATTACAAATAGCATTGAAAAATACGACAGTTATTTTCTTTGGGATTTTTATATTGTTTCTAAGAAAAGATGGGAGGTTATCATGTCAGAACATATGGCTATTCGAAGGCTATGGGTTTATGTGGTCAAATAGTTTTCTAAAATTTCTTTTTACTGAGGACTAAGATACCTCTCTATGGAACAGAATGGCTATACACATCATTGCCTTCTCTGCATTCATTTTAATTTTGGAACATACAGCTGTATAGACTAGACTTAGCTTAGTAGATGCAGCCTTTCTTAGCCAGGCCTGATGACGTGAGCAGAGAAATAGGACTGAATATTCTGTAGTTACAGGACAGCATATTTTTGATTGAAGGGGTTTACCTCCACTTTTATTTTTAATTCTGATACAGATTAGTCTCAATGTAAACGAGGCTGTGATTTTGACTAAAGCTAACCAAAGCTGTGTTAATCCTTAGGTTTGTATTATTTCAGAATTCCCAAATGCTTGATCAGTAATTCGTGATATTTGAAAACAAAAGCCAAAACAAGCAAACAAAAAACCCATGTTGCAATGCACTCCAGTTCTAGCTTGGCTATGGACTCAATGAGTGATACTGGGAAAGTCATTTAATGCCTCAATACTTCTGTAGTCTCATACATAAGAAGAAATTTTTGGACTTGATAAATTTCAAGATCCCTCATACTCTTTTTAAATGACTGTTATTCACATTACATATTAAAAATATACACATTGATATTTTTCCTTCCAGAAAGCTCTTCAAATTAACCTACTTTTTAATTCATAACCATAAGGTCAGCCACAATAGAAACCTTAAAAGTTTCCTCCCCCTTTTCAAATAATTTCCCCAGCAATAGATGCCTAGTTGCCCTTCATTTATATGACTAGTATAGATGATTCTTCGTGGGCTAATAAATATAACTTTCATGTAACTTCCCGGTCATACTTACATTAGAAGCAATTGACAATATCACTCCCTATAAGAAAAAGAAGAAATGAGAAAACAGTGTCTTAAACTCAGTTTTAACAGAAAATCTTTCATAATAATATTGTTAAAGTTTAAATAAAATTACTAAAGAAGCCATAATAGAACATAAATAAATGGAACACTGAGCTAATTTAGATGTGATTAATGATGAGTGTTTTTTGCAGCTGACGTAAAAGGAAATAACTATAGATTACCTTATTATATAAAGAGGAACACATATGTTTTGAGAAATGGCACCTAATTTTCTTCTAAGTTCTAAATGAATCATACAATGTAAGCATTGTTTTTGCCAGAGATTAAACATAAAATACCTCATATCTCAATAGAATTCAAGAGCATAATGTTAAAATTTACTTCATTGAAGGCTTTCTGAAGCTTCTTTCTAGGTTTACAGCTTATTGTTATTTTCATTTTTTTTCATATAAATGAATTGAAACCAAAATATAATCTTGTCCTTTTTGCTGTTGTTGTTTTTATTGTCTAATAGAACCAACAAATGCCATCAGCTTGAACCTAACTGACCAAATCTCCATTTGGGAGCTTCCTTATCAACAGACCTAACAGGGCATCACATATAAATTACTACTGATGAACTCATTTATAAGCAGATGATATGTTAAGCACATCCATAATGAGTAATCTACATTATAAGTTTTTAAAAAAATCTTGTTGTTCAGTGTAAGAAACTCTGATTTTGGCTCATCGCAAAAATTGAATATGTCACATAATTCACAGTATCTAATCAAGTAGAACTTTCCATAACAAATTCGCCGTAATTAGAACACATGTGATATCCTTTTCTGAAAATATATGCCCCAACAGCCTTGAGTTCCCCTTTAAAACTTTAATGCAAATGTTCTCATCATTCCAAGAATCTTGGAGACCCAGGAAAGCACCAAGACACTACTATCTTCTGTCCTATCCACACAGTAGGAGAGACTTGGGGAATAAGTCTGCAAACCATTCACCAGGTCCCTATCAATGATAATATTGGGATGAGTACCAGAGAGCAAAATCATGGACTCCAAAAATCCTCCTCCTCCATGTTCCCAATCTTAGAATTTCACACTCCAACAATGCCAAAGTCCTTACAACTTCTGTCATGCCTCTGTGCTTCTCACACGCTGCCTCCTCTGTCTGCAACATGCCCCCTACTCTTGTCTGCTTGCAGTTTCTCCTTTCACTCTTGTCAGGCTGAGGGTCTCCTATGCATCCTTCCAAATTCAAGTTAAACTTCCATTTTTTGGAAATCCTCTCTGACCAGTACTGACACAGACCGTTAGCCCTCTTTCCTGGCCATATGGCTCTATGTCACTCTTTGTACACACATTGCATCATGTCTGCGTATATATCACTTCTGCTTCACTGTAAGCTTTTAACCCTGTTTTGCATTGTATAATTTATCACCAAGGTGCTTTTATGAAAATATGTGCCACTCATCTTGCACAATGAGTCTCATGGAATGTGTCTTGATTAAAGGTAATAGCCCCCACCTTATTACATTTAGTGATTATAAATAAACTATCAAGCCATTTCCCCCTAGTTTTACTATTTCAGCGGGACACAGAGAAAACTCTCATAGGGGCCTCTCTTAACCCAGAAAAAAAGGAAAAAGAACGCTGCCCCCGAGAGGCTGCAGAAAGAGGACAGCTTCATGGTCTCACAAACCTAGTGGTAAGGGGAGCGCTGTCCATGGTTGCAGAGCCAGAAACAGTTAATCTCTCTCTACCTGGGTGGGGTTCACTAGCATTTGAGAAAGCTGAGAGGACATGTTGGGTGCAGGGATCTGACCTGAATCCCCCACCTACATTTATAACCTAACTAGTGTTCTGTGGCTCCCCCTTCTTCAGTGAGTGAGCACACTAGGAGTAAAACATAGAGTGTGAGCTAATAAGTGCCATTTCCAAGGCTCCCTACGACGAGCGTATTGTGTCCAATAGGAACCTCCCTAATATCTGCCTCAAACTGTAATACCTTCAGTTAAGATGACATGGAGGTGTTTCCTACAGAGGACTGTACTTCAACATATGGATGACTAATTCTAACAATTGCTAGTGGGCCAGTGACAGGAACAAATGTCCAGCAAACTCATTCAGAAGTACAAAAAATTTTGTCTCTATTTTGTCACAAAGAATAATGTTTAAAACTCGGCTCCTTTACTTCCTTCCCATGAATCGTGAGGGGTTTTCATTTCCAAAAGTATTTCCTACCATTTGAAAAGAATAAAAAGGGAAAGGAATGGAAGAAGTACTACCTAGAACAAAGCCAAAAAACAAAATAGAAATGTCGATGAGAAGAAGCACATTGGGGTGGGGGGGCGGGTAAGCAGGGGAAGAGTATATGTATGGTCATCCCTAAAATTCAGTAAATTAAATCAGAAGACCCTGGTGACAGTACCATTATTTCTATGTAGAAGGGGTTGGGGTGGAACAATTAGATGGAATAAAAGGTCTTAAAGCTTCATTTGCATTGACTTTATACGAAATTGTGAACTGTATATTGTCCAGGTGAAAGAAGGCCAAGGCCTTCCTTTGTAGTAGACACACACACACACAAACACACAAACGCACGCATGCACGCACGCACGCACATGGAGTAGCTCCATCATCTCCAGACAAGCATTACCTGCAGCCTGCCCAGTGATTTAGGATTTGCTTCTTTTGGGAGTATAGTCCCTGTGCTTCCTCGAATCTCTCAGCCTCTGGGACTCAGCTTCCTGTTTACGTTCTCATCATTTTGAATAATAGATCCTGAGTCTGGAAGGACTTTGATTCTCCAGAGTGATACGTCCCAACATAAATAATGGATAATCATGGGAAACTGAGGCAGCCCTAACTTCTGGGAATCTGAGTTTTGTAGGATAAAGTAAATAAGATTAATCTGAACGGAAAGAAGGCACCTTGACTTCGTGTTGGTGAACAGCTCCATCTCCTGTTGTGTGTGGGTATGTTCTCAAAACAGCTTCCACCACAAGTGGCTGCTGTGTACACCAGAATGCTCAGAAAGAATAGCCAGTTTGTAACCCCTTTGCGATGCAGAATCTTCTGTTCATTTACTGCACCTGAAAATGAATGCTGTTTGCTTTGTGGTGGGAACTGGTACCAGAGGGTGGGAGATGTTGAATGGCATACGATTTTACAGGTTTAACCTACGATAAAGTAAACAGGTTACCAGCAATTTCAATGGTTTACTTGAAATAATTTTACCCTTTCCCTTAGAGAATTTATTTGGTACCTCAGGAAAAGCAACAAGAAAACTTTTTTTTCCCCCTCAGCTGTGTAAGAGGAATGAGTTAGAATAATGTCAGTACAGATCTGGTTCAAGTTGGTAAAGAAACATCTTTCCTGGCTCTAAATTGAATAAGGTTTAGTTTGTTTACAAAAAGTCTTTTTATGTTGATTTTAAACTTAGTCTCCCTCTGTACTCCGCTTTTTACTACCAAGGGTAACTTAAAGGAGAGAAAAATGAAAGGGAAGTTGTTTATTTTAAGACAAAAATGCTAAGAATTCAATAAATGTAATATATAGACTCCGAAGAATGGATGCAGTAAAACAAAATTAAATTTTCCTTTTTTTTGTTCTGTTGTAAGTAATTTTTTGGCAAAAACTTGGCGATGATTTTCTTTGTTTGCTTTTCCCTATATTATTGTAAAAACAACAGAGCAATGAAATTAAGCAAAGATTTCTCTACAATAGTAACTTAGAGTAAAATGCAATGGACTATAAGTCAAAAGGACTAAATTGTATTTCTCTATCTAAACCAACTGACATTGTGGCAGTAGGCTGGTAACAACCTCCACGACTTAGTTTATTCCCTGTAGAAAGAAGAATTGCTTTAAATGAAACCTAAAAAAGTTATTATTGTGTTATCCACCAATAGCATGCCAAACCTGAGAAACACATTTTCTATTATGTTTATAAGAATGGTAACTTGTATATTGTATTGTGAATCAATATAGTTAAATCATTTCTATATAGGAAATTTTTACAATAGAAGTTTATGGTCCTTTGTCATTCTAATTGGCTAGCTTAGGAAAAGAAGCCCAGCTTAGCTTATTGGTTTTTCACATTAGATGGCATAATAGTAACTTCAGCCAGTAATAACATTGCTATGTGACTTGGTTATCATAATTCCCAGAGGACTAAAGCACCACAAAAAACTACTGTGTTAACATCACCCCTTCATTTTACTGCATAAAATCATAGCTGATATTCTGTATTATGTATTAATATACTAACATATATACTAAAAATAATTAATATATGAATTAATGTTTCATATCCAGAGGGCAATTACTGTGAAATACTAAATAGAGAAAATGTTTATTCTATACTAATACAAATATCCTGAGTCAAATTACTTATTTTTTGAAAATCATCATCATCAATCACAAAGACAGGTTTGCATTCATATGGATATCATAATCATTTTGCTATATAATCAGTCAGAGTTCATTTTTACGTTAGGACCCCCAGATCTCTATACAGGACAATGTCAACAGTACCTAGCATTATCTCTGCTATTTTTGATTCTTGGAGTGCATTTTGAAGAAAACATTTTAAAAACTAAACATGTTAAATATTTGATATAAGTTTAAGGACAGTTCTATCTCCTAAATAATTTATCCATACCAAAAACCATACCAAATAATTGTTTGCTCTTCCCACACACCCTGGCTTGGGGCTATTTAATGAATAATGAGTTTAAGGTTAGAGTGTCTATAAACAGTTAGCCATGCTTTCTGCATACTGTTCTTAGTATCAGGCAGTCCGCACATTACATGTGAAAATGTTAGAGACTCAGTTATACTACCTACTACTTACCTAATCATTTATAGCATTGTCCTAGCTCTAGATATGCTTTACCACCTACCATTGGGTTCTTTATGTTCCACAGTAGATCTCACAGTCAAGAAAATAATTTCTCCTTCCTCCAGCTCATACCATTTACTCCCTTTGCCTCTGTATACTCTTTCTCCCTAAACTGGCTACAAGCACATGCAGACAAACCCTTAATAGAACACTTTGGAAAGTAATTTCTCATCTTCAATTTTGCTTTACTCCATTGCAAACATTCCTGGATCATGACCTTTTCCCTCCTTAGCTTTATAGAGATATGATTGACAAAAACTGTATATGAATTATATGAATTATACACACAAAAACTGTATATGAATTATACACACACACACACACACAAACACACACACATATACATATATTAAATATCTCACATTTTCTTTATCCTTTCATCTGTCAGTGGATACTTAGGTTGTTTTCATATCTTGACTGCTGTGAATAATGCTTAAATCCTGACTTCATTTCCTTTGGATATATATGTTCTTTAGATTACATCATAAAGTAGTTCTATTTTTAATTATTTGAGAAACCTTCATACTGTTTTCCATGAGGGCTGTGTATTCCCATTAGTAGTGTACAAGGGTTGCCTTTTCTCCACATTTTCACCAGCATTTGTATCTCATGTCTTTTTAATAAAAGACATCCTAACAAAGTGTGAGGTGATATCCATTGTGATTTTGATTTACATTTCCTTAATCATTAGTGATGTTGAGCCTCTTTTCATATACTGTTGGCTATGTATATGTATTTCTTTCGAGAAATGTCTGTTCATGTCTTTTGCCCATTTTTTGAGTTATTTGTTCTTGTGCTATTGTATTTTATGTGTTTCTCATATATTTTGAATATTAATATCTTTAATCCTAGGTGAGGAATGTTTTTTTTTTTTTTTTCGCTTAAGCCCTGAATTTTCTCTGGGGAAGAACTTCTTTGTCCATTGCTCTTTGTGGTCCCTGGCTCCACTTTGTGGGGTTCTTGGTTCTTCCTTTACCTTTTTCCTCCTTGGCCATCTCTGAAGTGAGTATTGGGGGGGCACGCTCTATCACAGCTTTCTTTTAAAGCTTTCTCAGCCCATGTTCTGCTCATGATGGGTCGGTATCCCAGACTGAGTCACAGGACTTTAAATACAGCCTCATAACTTATTTGACAATACAGTTTTCTCAAAATAAACATCAATTTTCACATGACAGATATCTTTTACAGAACATGATTTTCATGTAAGTCATGTGTCTTTGTTTATTTTTGTCTTCATATCTCTTTAGATTTAAGCTAGATTACCTTAGGTGGACTATTCTGGAAATGTTATATCCTTATTATTATTTTTGCTTTGAAGCATCTTAATTCACTTAGATATTTTAATATGAGAAGTAAAGTCCATGACCTTAATTTGACCTATTCCTACAGATTTAATTTCAGTGGGTCTTAAGACTTTCTCAATTTTGTCTTTTATATTTGGAGTTTAAATGCAATCAGCTATTCTAACTCCACATTGTGCCAAATTTCTGAAATCTATCTCCTGTGTACTTTCAAACTAGCCAATTATTTTAACTAGCTCATATCTTTTTTTTTAAATTTCTTGACAAATTCACCCAATCGCTTTTAGTTTAGTAACCATATTGGCTATCTACTGAGTTACTGCAGGTTACTATCCATCAAATATTTTCCACTGTAACATGGGATTCCCTTTTTCCAGCCTCTGTCAGTTATTTTAGCACTCCAAGCCAGCTGCTAAGCCAATGCTGCATATTTTATATTGTTATGTTGGTGCCGTACTTCAACTATGGTATTAGTCAGACTAGGTTAGGCTATGCCGAGGTTGCACTGCCAGAATGAGCTGAAAATTATGTAGCTTTGAATCAGATACGCTGGTGCCTTAACCTCAGGGATGATTTCACAGAATTATTTTGGTATGGTTCAGAGTTTGTGGGTTGGGTTATGGCATTTTTCTTATTTATTTAAAAATTCAACACACAATAAAATATACAGATGTCAAATTATAATGTACACCTGAAAATTACATAATTGTATTAACCAATGTTACCCCGATAAACTTAATTAAAAATAAAATAAAAATAAAAATTTGCTCAATATTTTAATTTTTCAGTGGATTCAAGATTCAATATTTAAAAATAGAATAATACATACATCAATAAAATTAACTATTTAAGTAGCATAATGTAAAATAGAATAAAATAAATAGTGAGGGCAGAGGTAACAGGCAATGCAATAGTAGTGCATTAGAAATTTCATCATCTTTTGGGGAGGTGGAATGCAGATGGAAGAATGGAGACCCTCTATCTGAGAAAGCTAGAGGAGAGAAACCAAGTACCTGAAGAAGAAAATCCTTCTGGTGAGAATTTGACCTGGGAAGCCCTACAGATTTTCAGAGTTTAGAGGCAGCTGGTGTTATAGAAGTTAGAAGTGGTACCTGGGGCTGAAAACAGGGAGAGTGCTTCAAAGTTTACATTTGGAGTGCTTATATTTCCAAGTATCCTTTACCACTCCACATGGCCAATTGGTTGCTACCTTCCCCACCTCCCACCCAAAGCTGAAGAATGAGAAGGTGAATAAGGAGAAGCCACTGACTGAAGAACACTAAGAACAGGGGAAATGGAGTGAGACACAGGACTGAAAATGGCATTAGTGGAAGCTTGACCTCCCCTTCTCTAGTCCCAGACTGTTAACAACCAAGTGTAAACTTCAGGCAACATATTAAAAGATTCTTTCATAGAGATGACCAGCCCAATGCAAAAAGACCAACAGAAATTGATATTTTCTTTCAAAGCCCAATTGCACTACAGTGAGTTGCACCAATGGATAAATCCCTTCCAGGCATGCAGAGTTTTTAAATCACCTATTTAATATCTCACTCTTAAATATAAATGGACATCTGGGGACAGCCAGGGTCACATGACAGAAGAAATTTCAACTTGATAAACAATCTGAACAAATTCATAAAAAAAATGAAAAAACTCAGAGGAAACAGAGATCACAAAGGGAGCAGAGGAAAATAAAGGTGCTGATGACAACAAGAACAACACCATTCCTAATATTCTCAAAGGAATAAGGGACAATATTGCATCCGTGAAACAAAAATATAACCTGATCTTTATAAGGGTATCAGAGAAAAAAATGAGCCATTGAGTTATTGAATTTTGAACATTAAAAAAAATAGCAATTGCCAAAATAAAACTAAGGCAATTCTAGAAACATAAGCAAAAATCAAAGCTGGAAAATAGAAAAAAATTATAAAAATCCATGTGATACAAAATTATAATATAACTATAGTATAACTAGGAAAAACAGAACAAGGTAAAGATAGGAGAGAAATTAAATAAATAAAATATTTCAAGATCTGCTCATCTATCACAATGAACAGAAAAAAACACATCCACCAAGTCATATTAACATGACATTACAAAATAGGAGGAAGTGAGTAAAAAAAATGTAAAGCCTTCATAGATAAAAAATAGATAAATTACAAAAGATCAGAAATAAAAAGTTTTCAGACTTCTTGGCTGCAGTACTGGAAACCAAAAGACAATGTATCCGAAATTCTGAAGAAAAGTAGTTTCCATCATAGAAATCTATATTCAGACACACTATTCCAATGTAAGGCTTAAGTAAATAGAGAGTCAATTTATCTTTTAAGTACCCTTCTTTTTAGAAAACATTTGAAGGGTATACTTTACTAAGATGTAGGAATAAATCCAAGAAATGAGAAAATAGGATGCAGGAAACAGGGGCTCAATAATAAGTAATGTTAGGTAACATATTCTCAGAAGCCTAAAAAACAACGGTCCTAGGTTCGAGAAGAAGCAAAGAGGACTTCAAAAGTGAAGTCTCCAGGAAAAATAAAATGCTCAGATGGATGGTCTAATGCTTTTGATTAGAGAGAAAATGAAAGTTTGCTGGAAGAATTTATAATAAGTAAACAAATTTGTTTCACAATAATCAAAACATAATTATATTTCACTAATTAGAATTGACTATTTGAGAATTTATTTCAGTGAGGTCAGTTATTTATAGCCATAAACACTGAATATTGACTTATCTGGCATGTCTGAAATAACTACATGTGTAATATGAAGGAGAAACGGTGGGGAAGGGTGTTTTTTAGCTTAATCCTCACCCACCATAGTAAGAAGTCAATAAATAGTATCCAAATGGCTAAATCCACAAATAGCAATATAAACATAGCATTTAGAAATATCAGTATAAATACCAGAGCAAATAGTTAACAGAGTTGAACATTTTTGCTTATGGCCAGTGGACTCGGGTATAAAAAAATAGAGTAATTAGACTGGTATCCTTTTCACTTTCAGCCATTTAGAACAACTTAATATTTTAAAGCACATGATTTTTAAAAAATAAAATATAAAGTAGGTAAAAAACAAACAGATAAACCCCATACTTTTGTTACTTTACTTAGTAGGTTTGTTTTGTTTTGTTTTTTAACCATAATCACTTGTGGAACTAGTTTCATTTCTGCATTAGGATTTTTTCAGAAATATCTGAAATATTTTTGTGCTTATACTAAAGCTGCCATTTATAATTTCAAGAACAAAGGCACTGATACTCGTTATGGGAAAAATGGATCTATTTTTGATTAGCTTAAGTAAATTGCTAATTCATGCCAGGAGCAAGTATATGGACACTGGCAATACATACATATTAATGTCCTCAGGGACCAGGCAGCACCCTCAGAATGAAAATTACTGAGAGTAACAAGAAGTACCACTGATCATATAACATGAAGAAAAGGAGGCAAAGGGTGTTATATGCCAGGCTGAAGAGTGGAGTTCGATCACCAGCAAATCAACATCTTAGAATCTCCAGAGTATCAATTTCAAAAACTCTATCTCTCTCAAATGTACTCCAGTGCTCTTAGAGAGTCATGCTAAATTTCAGACCTATAACAGAAACCAAAGTGCCTTCTCTTATTTTTCTAAGCTCTAAACACTCAGGCCAACCTTTATATATTACTTCCTCCCTGAAGATCTGTGGCTCTTACACATGACATACCCTTCAAATAGTTCCCATTCAAAAGATAATCCGCCATTAACCTGTTATTATGCTGTGGCCTTCCTTTATGACTGACAGCAGGCCAACCATTTTAGAAGACACTGTTGCTAACATTTATGTTAAGCATTAACGTACGGAGCTACGGGAGAGGGCAGTTCCATGAAGCATATAATCTATAAAACCAGCTTTTTGTTTGGATGCTTCTTTACAAGGAAACACTAAACTCTTTATCTCTCCTTTAGTCTCCACTTTCAAGGAAACGATAGAATCATTGTCAAAAAAAATTGAATCTTTTCTATAATAACAAAAAAAAAGGCTTTTTAAGCAATCAGTTTTTCTCAAAATTTTTAACATTAATAGTCCAAGTAATGGAGAGGGAATGTGGGCCCTCAGGGAAGTTTATGAAGTCTAGCCCGACAAGAGCTTCTAAAATTGCAAAATGTCCTTGAATTCATTTTGTCTTTTAATATTATGGACATTTAATTGCATTACATGCACTGTTAATGTATCCATTTTTTAACTTTAAAATAATTTATATTATTCAACAGTGAAATTATATACCCAACTTGCTCTTAACGTTTTCTAGAAAGCTTGACAATTCATTAATACTTTGACAGAGAGGTCTCTCCGCAGTCAGGAAATGATGAAAAACTCTTACATTTAAATGAAAATGAATGATCTTGTCTTTTTTTTTTAACACAATAAATTACTGATGGTAATAGTACAGGAAAAGTGTTAGTTATTTTGGTCCATTGGTTTTTTTCCCCGCAGGAGATCTGCTGTTACCACTATTGTGTTATCTACTATTCATTCATATGCCACATATGTGTGAGGGTGCCTGAGAATATAGAATGTAGATCCTCACTTAATGGGAAGGGCAACTGGAGAGATTTTTGTAGAAGAATAGAGTTAGATCATCAATCCTGGACTAAGCAGAGAAACCAGAACACACAGTGATTTGCAATCAGGAAAAAAACAATCTCAGATAGGAAGTATGACAAAATAAAATAAAAATAATTACATTTGCATGTAAAAGTTTGAATGTTTATTAACATCTCTGTTTCTTTAAATAGTAATTAAAGTGCTACACATTCTTTTTGGCTAATGGATATAGTCAGAAAAAAAGAATAAAAAAGCTTTGAGAAAAGATGTTTCAAAAGATGAAAAGTGAGATTAAAGCAGGAGGTCCCTCCAGGTGCTGTGGTTCAACACAGTTGCAGGTGGAAAAGTGCTGGCATTTGAAAACTGTAGAGATCTCAGTCCTGGAAAATCAGACGCTGGGCCACGCAGGCAATGAAATTTAACACCCAGATCTCAACAGGTAGACAGGCTGAAGCTATGACAGACTATTTCAGCTTTTGTGTTTAGCTCAGGAACTGGAGCACAATGCCATTCAAAAAAAGAAAGAAAGAAAGAAAAACCTAACTCTATAAAGATGAGAGACAAAAAAGGCAGAGCAAATGAAGTTCAAAAGATAACAAACACCATCTCTAAGGGACCTAAGTTTTAATTGGAAAAACTGAAATGCTTTGAAGTCAAGTGGATCATGCAAAAAAAGTTAGCCAAATAGCCAAAGAGGAAAAAAAAAACTGCTCAGTACTCTTCCTTATACCAAAATAGAAGCCTTTCCTATTGATCATGGATTCAATGGAAGAAAGTGACTTCAGCTAAAATTCTGGACCAGAGTATATGTGGTTTAGCAGGGAAGGAATGTAGATGAGCAACATTTACCATACCCTACACACACCACCACATGCTTGGCTGTTTCCAAGTTGATGGCGAGAACTTCCATTAACGAACATGGGAGGAGAAGTACTCTCCGGTTGACAAAGAACCACTTCTGAAAAGGCACTCCTTTATGAGAAAAATAGCATGAAAAAATATTTAGAGAAAAATAACCAAAATGGACTCCCAAAAGCAAACTGCACAGACTTGTTCATGACAGGTTCTATCATGCCTTGTTTCAGAGAGGCCACTCAGAGAAAATATTTGACATTCTAGAAGTTTCTCCTCATTTTCAGATAAGACTTTTTATAATGATGTCACTCCCCATTCAGAGGACAGGAAATTATGGTTTATTATTCTGGATTGCTGTGTGTAAATTTTTAATTAGAATGTAATTTGGGCTCATAGAAAATATGTAATGTTTATACTCTATATAAAACATGTCAGCCACTATAAACTGCCTAAAATGCTGATAGAAAAATTACTGAGATAGACATTTTAATCATAACCAGGGCACTGAGAGAAGAAAAAAATGTGTGGGGAATGATGATAAAGTCAATATGTCAATAAAGTTGGTAATATATATGTAATATCTATATATATTCCAGTCGTTATGACAAAAGAGTTATAGATGCCTTTTGTATTGAAGACCAACTCAGGACTTACAAATAAAATAAATGCTCTTTCTAGAGAGATAGCTAAGATTATTATCATGAAAGAGAAAGGTGAAAGTCCTGTTAATATTAGATTAAACCCTGAGACATTAGGAAGAAAATTAAATTGAAGCTTGTTGTGGCGAGATGTATTTAGTTAATTCATGAGAAATGATCCACAGTCGATGTTAATATAGAGAAATACGTTGAAATTTGAAATACACACTTTGCCCACCTTTTCTTCCATTACATCGCCCGCCCTATCATTCACCAGCCAAAAGGTACCAGAGATCACGAACCCCCTCTAGTGAGCCAAGTGTGAATGGGCAGAGGAAAGGTCTGCTGATGTTTGGCTGAAGTTGAATCAGCAAAAGCTTTTGAGATATAAGGACTAAGGGCTGACAGTTCATGAGGTGCAAGAGGGAGTCGGGAGGAGAGGGTACCGGATGGGCAGAGTTTAAAGAAGGGCTGAGTTGGAGTGGTTTAGGGAAACAAAGGACATCTGTCTGCACTGTCCTCTGAAGGCCTAAGTGAGCAAGGGTTTCCTCGCCAACAGCCCATGTAATACAAGGGAAAGAGATAGGTAGGTAAAGCTGCAAATTCTAGTTGCCAACTCTGCCCTCTTATGGGATGAAGATTTGAACAACGGAGTCACATGGTTGTTTAAATCTCCACTGGAGTTAAGACTGTGTTCAGTTTCAAGATGATAGATAAGAAATAGTACTCCAAACAGGGCCAACACACGCTTCTGATGGCTTTGCCATCCTTGTTTAATTGAAGGGAGAAGAACTACAGGTAGTAGGAAGTTCCTTAAGTCTGAGAAAACCTAAAGACAGTTTCAGTGGACTTTTCCTTAACTTTACACAAAGATTACAAAGCAAAAGAACTCTATGTGGCACTAAAAGCATAGACTGTCGTTCATAGGTTATAATATTGCCACTTACTTTTTCACAATTAATACTTAACCATTTTCATTGTTAAGAAACTTAAAGAATACAAAATATTTTGACCAAATTGTGAAAATGTTTCTCATCTTCGTATTCTACCCAAGAGTTAACACTGAAATCTCGGTTTGCATAATTTCAATATTGACCATATATATGTAAGTATAAATGTAAATGTTAATGAATTCATTAGATCATATTATAAAAATAGTTTATGGTTAGATTTTTTTAAATGTAACATCTCACGTAAAATCTGTATCATTGAAATAGTTCTAACTAGTCCTTTATAAGGACTGCAAAGTATCCCCTGGTAGAAATAGTATACATTCATTCATTGATTACATCTGTTGGGTTATAGTTCTCTTCTACTTCTGGATACATGGATGATTTCATTTTGTCGTTCTATTGTTTTAAACATGGCAATGTGGCACGTCAAATTCAAGTTATGATCAATGAATTTTGAGTGGTAGTGACATGTGTCATTTGTGGGCTTAAGCGCTTAATTGCCAGGGCTTGACTGTCCTGAGTTCTCCTCTTCTGTTATACATTCATGGAAGTTCATATTAATATGGGAGAGTCATAGGATCAAAGCACCCTGGACAGTTGAGCAAAGACTTGAAAGAGAGCTTGCCTGGAGAATCAGCTGGGTCAGCAGTGATTGTGGTGTGTGTGTGTGTGTGTGTGTACATTGGCTTGACAGAAGGTGGAGAGTGTAAAAACTGATGTTAGAAGCTGAAAAGACACCAAATCATGATTTGCAGGGACAAAACATAGAGTAAAACTTTGAGCTGAAACAAGATAAACTCAACAAACCTGCAGCTCTAGGAGAAATGAAAATGAATGATTCTGATGTTTAGCCAGAGTAGTTGATATTTTACAATTCTTTGATCATTACAATGATTGTAAGTAATGAACAAAATATTGATATTACTTAATATATACTTACTTTATAGTAACACAAATATCTCTCAGGCTGCACTACAGAACTTCGGTGACAGCTTTGTTGAAGGGCCCTAACTAACCCTGACCCTGTATTCATACTCCTGTGGAATTGCCTTCCACATTGACTCTGGTCTTGTCCATGTGCTTTTCTTTGGCTAACGAGCATTAATGAGCACCAAACATGCAGAGGCTTGATAAGTACTTGCTCATTAGGGATTGTCCTTTTGAAATGCTCCTTCGTGGAGCCTGTTGACATACTGGTAAGAAGTCTAGGTTAGATTACTGAATGATTGACTGTCATGTGGAAAGAGGCTCTGGAGAATGAGAGCCCATATTGGATGGTCTAGCCCCAGCTAAGCAGATGTCTGTGTGACCCCCACGAGGAGAACCAACAGCTGAGTCCAGTTAACCTACAGAAACTTGAAAAATAATATGTCATTGTTTTAGGGGTTGTTTCCCAATAGATAACTGAAACAAGAACTGGATGTATCTGTTAACATTTCTTTTATTCCAGAGATTAAATCCTATACACAGTTTAAATATTCATGTGGGTTTTATTTTTATTAAAAAAAGCTGTCAAATATATTCAATGTGACTAAAATTATATTGATAAAAATATAGATAATGATTTTAATATACAGAGATTTTTTCCTCAAAACTTTTAAGAATAAAGGCAAGCATAAATAAACAAAATAAAATCACATATTAATTCTCAAATCAAGGAAAATAACTCCTTTATTAGATTAGATGGCCTCATAGTAAATCCATAAAAAATTCACCATATTCTAGAGTCATAGTCAACTATTAATTAACTCTCCAAATCCTTTTATTATCTTTATCTTGGATTTCATTATGAAGTTTTTCTAGTACCGGGTACTAGAAAATATTTATGGCTACAGCATAAATATCTTAATCTTCTAAAGCACTAAATGGATTTGCACATTTAGTATTATTGCAAAAGCAAAAATGACAGTTTTGAGTGCTTATAATTTACAAGCACACAAAATATATACACATTTTAATCCCAAATATGTGGACCCCATTTTTTTTTTGGAAGAGGAAGATAAATATCTCCCACTGCTTGATTCTAAGTTTTCTGAATTAAAGCTCTGCTCTTCTGTAGGAGATGTTACCTAAATACAATGAATCCTTACAGCAAAAATAGGTCATGCTCATGAATAATCCAATTAATTGAGAAATAAAATATTTCCTCTCTTTTCTGCTTAGTTTAACCAGGACTTAATGAATGCATCTAGAGACAAATTAGAGCAAGAAGACCCTTAGGAGCTAAGATGCAGGAAGAGGCCCTGATCACTTTCAGAGGCATAGCGCAATGAGGCTAGGTTGTATTTGTGTGTTTTATAAGGGAAATGATGAACCTTCTACTGGTGTGACTAGCACTATAGCCATGGTGAGCTACACAGTGCTCCTCAAGCCAGAAGAAGCCTTCGGTCAAAACTCAGCTTCATTACTCACCATGGTGCTCCTGGAGCTGGTTACTGAGGCTCAAATTTCTAACCTAATATTTTCACATCTTGAGTTTTTAAGAGGACTAATTCACATAATGTGTGAGAAGCACTTAGCAAAGTTATCTGACACATAGCAAATGCTCTGTAAATGTTAACTGTAGTTATTTTTAGGCTTTATAAATGCCTTTCTGACCCCAGCCTACCTTTCAACCCTCACCTTGCATCATAATTCACTTTGCTCTCAATGCTGGCCATATTATTTTTCTGTCGGTTTTTCCAATGAACCATAACCTTTTTTAATTTTAAAACTTCACATATAATTGTCTACCTGAAATTCTTGAAACCCAACTAACATCTCTTCAGAATTAAGATTTAGTTTCTATATTTCCTGAGAACTGATGGAAATCATTGATTCCCTTTACCAGGCTTGTGCATCTGTCCTGCAGCTGTTGTGAGCAAAGTCTGCAAAAAGCTCATCCCTTTCCCCAGGGAATTGACCTAGGCTGGTGGTTCTCAAATATTACTGTGAATAAAATTACCTAGAGGGGTTGTTGGTCCTGATTTCTGGACCCTATTTCCTGAGTTTCTGATCCAATATGTCTGGGAGATTGCTCAGAACTGACAGTTGTAACAAATTCCCAGGTGCTGCTGGTGCTGCCGATCCATCAATCACCATTTGAGAACCTCACTCCTAGATCAAGATAAATAAATCCTCCTTCCTGGAGGTTATGACAAACCCTGATCATCCCTCCTCCACATGGAGGACTATGACTGACTGACAAAGGGGTAAAAGGTGAGACTAGCCCTGTGGTACCACTCAAGCTTCACATTCTGCATTGGATAAGGGCGAGGCCACAGCCTTGCTCAGCTCCTTTCTTTGCTCCTGCTTCTCCCACTTCCCCTTTGCCGAGAGCACTCCTTTAATAAACCAAGAGCACAGAATCCCTGTCTCAGAGCCTACTGCTGAGGAACCCAGCTGAAGACACACGTATGTATAAATACAGTATGGAAATAGAGGAAATTATAAAGAGCAAAGTTGTCAACTTTGCCGAGATGAGAATACAGACTTCCTCAGAAGAGAATATGTAGGAGCTTTTGGGGATGAAGAAAGCAAAGCATATTTTCCATTGAAGGCTTGAGCACAGAAAAAGATGCATCCCGTTAAAATCTTAAAAGTTTATCACCATCATCTTTAACAAGCCTCAGAAACTGAGTTGTACCTGAGGCTGTAAGTACTTGAAATTGCCCTATCTCTGAGGTGCTAGGTTGTCATTTCATATAATGAGACAACCTGTACTTTCCAGGACCTTACACAGTGAGGCTCTATAAATTCTGCATCAGGCAGAGAGTGGAAGCATCTCTTAATGGCCCCAGAAACTACCATTTTACTGTCTGGGATCTGCCAATATGAGATAATGTTGATAAACTGCACAGCTTTCTGCCAGCAATAAAACTAGAGAGCAAACAGAGTTTAAAGGCTGCAACTAACTTTTTGTTACAGGCAAGGCCAGAGGACAGGGACTGGATGAATGAGGAGGCCTTAGTGGCCTGTTTCCAAAAATGGACTGTGCGGTCCCACATGGCCAACACTCTTGAATCAGTGTCATCTTTGTAAATCAGAATAATGAACTCAGCTCTCTTCCTTGAGCAGGTGGCATTGCCCTCTTTTGCAGGCTGGCATGCCTGGAGTAGAGGCTAGAGCCATCTGGACTGCTGTCAGGAAATCACAATGATGCTGAGTTTGGACCACAGGGCAATTAGCAGGGCTCTCTACAGCAGCTTTGTAAGTGCTGGAGCCTTCCTCATCACTTACGTTCCTCATGCCTGACATGACAATATTCACTTGACTACAGTACTACTGAAGGGATGTGATTAACCGGGCCACCTGGTATGTCGGTAAAAATAACAAGAAGGTCTCTGCATAGGTAACCGCCCCAGTCAGGAGTAAAAAGAAGTACCCAGTGAGGAATCTAGTTGATTGTATTTCCCGATTTATACTTTTTTAACAATAGGGGGCGTTAGGTCTCTATGTTGTCTGTGTATTTTTTTTTTTTTTTTATTTTCTCTGGTAAAACCCTGATCCCTTTCCTGGTTTCATTTGGTAGATCTATACGTGAAATTTGCATGTGGGTGATGTTACCAGAACCTTTTATAGTCCCTCAGTAAGTCAAATGAAGGCAAATCTGGCTGAAAAAAAAAATCACAAGAAATTTCATGGATATTACAGTTCCTACAACACCGTGAGAGCTAGAGCATGCAGGATCCCTGTTTATCTTTCGAAAAAGATCCTGAAAGAGGCTATAACAAGGAAAAAGAATGCCTTTCCCTTCCTTTGAAGCATTTCACAATTCCTTCCCACTTTCGTTTCTTTCCGAAACTAAGAAAACCTCTCTCCTATCCTGCATGACAATGGGAAGAAGGCATTTTATCTGGAAGTCGACTTAACCCAACTTTTCACTGTGGCCTTCCCTCTCAAAGATGTGTGTCCAGAGGGAATTCCTGCTCTTTATCTTCCCAGTATAAATTCTGTAGCACCAAATACTCCAAATTATGTTAATCTTAGCTCTACACTGGGCCAGAGAAAAATAATGCTAAGCAATGGAGACATGTTATCACTGGATAAGAAATATAGAGTGGAATATAACTACACTTCCAAGTCATGGAGATATTTTGACTGTTCCTTGAATATCGAAATCAGAAAATCCTCAGAAAACATGCAAGAAGGCATAAGAGGCCTATCTTGAAGAAAGTTCAAGATGTATTATGCATCCCTTGTTTTAACATGTTAGCAGCTCATATGGAATATGGTCTTAGGAAAAAATACATAATATACAAAACATAGTTGCCTACTTCTTTTCATACTATTATGCAAATGAGTGATAATATTTTAAAAAGTAAACTTAATACTATTAAATCAATCTCTAATAATGGCCCCGTTATGGGAGGAATCATTAGTTTACTAGGATCCCATTTCAAAATAATTCAAGTGAAGTCTTTTATAACAGACAGTTTTGCCCAAAGACTACTTTGTGACCAAGAGGAAAAAATAAACAAACTATACTTCTTAAAATTAGTTTTTTTCCTTCTCCACCTCCATCTTCAAAATCAAACCCCAATATTTTTTTCCTAGTTTTTAGCTGGAGGGAAAGAGACCCCAGAAGTGGCAGGGTAAGTCTCAGCAGCTTCTGACACTCACAGGTAGAGGATCAGAGCAGTCCGAATGCTTCTCAACTGGAATGCTGAAGAGGAAGTGATCCATGGAGCCCTTCTCTTTGAGATGACTTACATAAGAGCCTTATCCATTCATCTGGAGCACTCCGCCCTTTGGATGTTCCCAAAGAATCAGCTGCCAGCAACAGCTGTTCACTGGTCATTCCCCACACATTTTTCTTCTCTCAGTGCCCTGGTTATGATTAAAATCTTTATGTCAGTAATTTTTCTATCATCATTTTAGGCAGTTTATAGTGGCTGACATATTTTATATAGAGTATAAACATTACATATTTGCTATGAGCCCAACAAATTACATTCTAATTAAAATTTTTACACACAGCAATCCAGAATAATAAACCATAATTTCCTGCCCCTGAACAAGAAGTGACGTCACTATAAAAAGTCTTATCTAAAAAAGAGGAGAAGCTTCTGGAATGTCAAATATTTTCTCGAAGTGGACTGTCTGAAACAAGGCATGGTAGTACCTGTCATGAACAAGACTATGCAGTTTGCTGTTGGGAGTCCATTTTGGTTATTTTCTCTAAATATTTTTTTTCATGCTGTTTTTCTCATAAAGGAGTGCCTTTTCAGAAGTGGTTCTTTGTCAATCAGAGAGCACTTCTCTTCCCATGTCCGTTAATGGAAGATCTCGCCATCAGCTTGGAAACAGTCAAGCATGTGGTGATTTGTGTAGTGTAGGGTAAATATTGTTCATCCACATCCCTTCCCCGCCTCTGAGTGGGGCTATTGAAAAGAATCTGCCATTGTTTTTGTCATTTGCAAGGTCCTCTTTATTGGAAAATAGAGAGCTGGTAGAATTTGTGTCGGGGATGATTCTTCTTTGTTGAGAGGATGATAGCATGCCTAAAATTATGGAAGCATAAAAGCTGCAGGTTTTCTATAATGGGTACTGCTCAGTATTATTAATAACTGTGCACAAGGCACTTCTATGTGGGCAAGTGGCTTCAATCATTTTTATCACACAATAGCTGCAGAGGTTCAGTGAGCTCTTCAATCTCTTCACAAGATTGGGTCCCAGTAACATGTAAAGTTTTCAAGCTGGGAGGAAATTCTCAAGACTCACTCAAGAAATGTTATTGAATTCTTAATTCAAGAAACAGTTTTTACATACATATGCACACACATGCACAAATACATACATGCATCAGTTTCTATCAGTAGGTATATGCCAGTGAGATAAACACAGCCTCCACGTTATCTCATTTAATCCTTACAAAAACCCTAGGAGAAAAATGCTACTGTTACATTCTTTTCTCAGATGAATAAAATGAGATTTAGAGAAATTAAGGAATTTATTTCAAAGATAATAAGTGGACTCAAATCTAGGTGTCTGATTTCAAACCTCACATTCTTGTGCTAGATCTGTCTGAGAATAGGCACATATAATAGCAGGGAGGGGGTGTGCCCTCCCACAAGTCCCCTCTCCATTATGATCCTTGACCCGGGGATCCAGAGTCTATACTAGAGATGGAAACAGGGATGGCCTCATGCAAACATTAGCTACAGGCAAGGACCCTTATCACTGCTCCAGGTCCCTCTCCTCAACCACCATGCATCCTCATCCACCATGCGTCCTCATCCAGGCAGACTATGCATTCCAGAAAATGAAAATCAAAGTAAGAGAAAGAAATCAGTAAAGGTAGAAATCAATAAATTAGGAAACCAAAAGAACAAAAACTGAGGTTTTAATTCAAAAATTTGTTTTGGGAAACACTAATAAATAGACAAATCTCAGACAATGTTGCAGAAGAAAAAAATGTTAAAAGAGAAATGAGATAGAGCCATGGATTCAGAGGGGATTAACTAGCTAATTATATTTAAAAGCTATGTATAATTCACTAATACATTTTTTTTAATTTCACTGAAATAGTTGATATGTGGGCTAATACAAATTAAATATTAAAAAAAAGAAGAATCAGAGAGCCTTGAAAGACAAACACACATGGAAGAAAGAATTCAAAGAATTAAGGGTTCAAGAGGCATTAGGTTGTCACTACTGTACTGGCAAATTTTATTGTCTTTAAAATACGATGTGTTCTTAATATTTGTGTTTACACAGCTTTTGGGTACTTAGTACTCGCCACAAACTTTGTAAAGTACATAATATGAACTATCACATTTAATACTCACAATCTTATGAGGTAGGCACCATTGTTATCCCTTTCTTTATGAATGGGGAACGGTGGTAATGAAACTGGATTTCTAACCCACATCTGTCAGACTTGAGAGCCTAAATTCTTTTTTTCCAAAGATATAATTGACATATAGTTGTATTGGTTTAAGATGTACAACATACTGATTTGATGTGTATATATATAGTGAAATGATTACCAAAATAAGTGTAGTTAACATCATCACCACACATAGTTATAAATTTTTTCTTGTGATAAGAACTTTTAAGATTTCATCAACTTTCAAGTACACAGTACAGTATTGGTAACTATAGTCGCCATGCTGTATGTTACATTGCCAGGACTTACTTATCATATAACTAGAAATTTGTACCTTTTGACCACTTTGACCTACTTCATCCACCCTACAACCCCTACCTCTGGAAACCACCAATCTGTTTCCTGTATCTACAAGTTCAGATTTTTGTTTTGTTTTGTTTTTAGATTCAACATATAATTGAGATCAGTATTTGTCTTTCTTTGTCTGGTTTATTTCACTTAGTATAACACTCTTTGTTCCATCCATATTGTTGTAAATGACAAGATTACTTTTTTTTTTTTATGGCTGAATACTATTCCTGTGTGTGTGTGCGTTTCGCATTTTCTTTATCCAATCACCTGTTGACACACATTTAGGTTATTTCCATGTCTTGGCTATTGCAAATAATGCTGTAATAAACATGGGGGTATAAGTATTTCAAGATCGTGATTTAATTTCCTTCAGATACATATTCAAGTGGAATTGCTGGATCATATGGTAGTTCTATTTTAATTTTTTGAGGAAGCTCCATACTGTTTTCTGTAATGGCTGCACCAGTTTATGTTCCCACTGAGAGTACATTAGGGTTCCCTTTTCTTCACATCCTCACCAACACTTGTTATCTTGTCTTTTTGATAATAGCCGTTCTAACAGGATTGAGGTGGTTTTGATTTGCATTTCCCTGATGATTAGTGATGCTGAGCACTTTTTCATATACTTCTTGGCCATTTGTAATGTCTTCTTTGGAAAAATGTCTATTCAGATCTTCTGCCCATTTTTAACTGATTTTTTTTCTATTGAATTGTATAGGTTTTTATATATTTTGAATATTAACCCTTTTAACAGACATATGATTTACAAATAGTGGGTTGCTTTTTCATTTTGATGATGGTTTCTTTTACTTTACAAAAACATTTTAGTTTGATGTAGTTCCATTTGTTTACTTTTGCTTTTGTTGCCTTTGCTTTTGGTGTCAGTCCAAATAATTATTGCCAAGACCAATATCAAAAAAACTTACCCCTGTGTTTTCTCCTAGAAGTTTTATGACTTTTAGGTCTTACATTCAAGTCTTTAATCCATTTGAGCTGATTTTGTGTAGGGTGTAAGATAGTGGTCCAGTTTCTTTTTTCTTTTTCTTTCTTTTTTTTTTTTTGCATGTGGCTGTCCAGTTTTCCCAATACCATTTATTAAAAAGACTGTCCTTCCCCCATTATATAGTCTTGGCCCCTTTTTCACAAATAATTGAACATATATGTGTGCATTTATTTCTGGGTTCTCCATTCTCTTCCATTGATCTATGTCTCTGTTTTTATGCTCACAAATACTGTTTTGATTTGTGAGAGCTAGATTCTTAACCACTACCTTAAGTTGCTTCCAGACAAAAACTGCAAAACCTACAAAATTTTATAAAACAAACAGTATTTTTTCCCTAAGAAAAAAATATTTGAGCCATTCCCATTTTCAAACACTGAAACAAAAATCTTAAATAAAATATTCGCATATCTATTACAACATGACAAATACACCCAAATCAAATATGTTTATTTTAGCAATAGTAGGAAATATATTACATTAATAAGTCAAAGGAAAAAAATCACATGAATCGTATCAATTAATGTCAAAAAGTTATTTATATGATTTAATTTCAATTCTGATTTTTAAAAAAGAATGCTTATTGTAATCTCTGATACTCAGTGGTAAAATATTAAAGAAATTTTGATTAGAGGTAAGAACAAATAAAGGATATACACTCTCCTCTTTATTATTTATATAGCTTTCAAAATTCTAGTCAGTGCGATAAAAAAAGATATTGAGATAGTTGGAAGTTGCAATAGAATTTGTTATAATTACCTGCAGGTACTCCATGTGAACATTCAAGAGAATCAAGGTAACAGTGATAAGAAATTTAAAGAACAATTCATTAAGTAGGCTAAATAAAAAGGACAGTTAAAACAGCTCAGTACTTGCCTGGGCTTATTCCTCAAATTTATGTTGAGGTCATTTTTATAATCGATTTAATAACACTAAGTATTGATTTTATTTTTACAAGTCTTTTTTATATTTAATGATTTTTTGCCATTCTTTAAGAATCTTAGTTTATATCCCCTTTTGTTTCATGTTTTCATTAAATTGTCCCATACTAGAAACACTTCTCAAGGCCCTGGCTCTTCTAAATGGACTTTGGCAGAAATTACCATGTACCCGACTGCCAGTTCCTCCTTCTGAACCTATGACAGATACCAGTAGTCACTCATGCCATCTCTTCCCCAGCCCACATATGGTCTCCAAAGCTTTCTCAGTAGAGCTGCTACTAACTAATTGGCACTGGTTTATAAAATATAAATGACTTTTCTTCCCCAGTGAGGGGAACTTGCATTAATCCACCCAATGGATTTCCAACTGGGGAAGGAAAGTCTTCCAGCATTTACACAACCTCTAACTTGCTACAAATTCCGCTTTATTAAATTCTCTCACAAAGATCCAGGACTTTAATATATAACCTTTTAGAGAGTAAGCCTTTTTGGAAATGGGATTAGCAGAGTTTGTCACAAATTAATTCAAAGCGAACACCAACTTTGTTCCTGAATTTTCTGTAACCTGTAGCTTTCAGAATGAAAACTTGACAGTTCTTTTATACCTATACTGTCAAAGCAGTCTTGTATCAGATTTCTGTAGTTCATGGTCATTTCTAGCTGGCAACAATATCAATAGCTCAAGTAAGTCACTTGAGAAGGCCTAAACTTGATTAAAAACAAAGAAAAGTCTCCTGGAAAAAAAAAATGGTGCAGAATTTCGTACATATTCTCCAGTGAGAGTTGGTATAATGATACAAGAATATTGTGTGGTTGCGATGACAAAGCATGTATGTTTCAGAAGATAAATACATTGTTACTCTTTCGCAGGAAATCAGCATTAAACAACGGATATCCTCAAAAAATTATATTAGGCACTGTGGTGTTAAGAAGATATTAAAGACAAAATAGGTATGCGTAGATATATCAACCCACAATGTTTACCTTCTTAGAAGCATAAACATCTGAAATTCGATCAAAGCAGTCACTGATTGAACCTTGTGAGACTTCCATTTACACTTAGAAGAGAAGTGAACTCTTTAGTACTATAGAGTATCAAATAATCTGGCCCTGCCTTTCTTTCTACACTGATGCGTGGTACTTCTTCACTCATGGCATTTTGACCTCAGGGCACCACAGCAAAATCCCTGTGGGGCTCCATTCTCATAGACAATTGCACATACTATACTGCACCCTTGAATGACCTTCTTTTAATTCTTGGAAAGCAGTCTTTCTCTGCTTCCAGACCTTTGCCTATGCTTTTCCTTCTGTTTAGAATGTTGTTCCTCCACACTCCTATTTTTCACTTGGGAAGTTTCTTTTTATCTTGATGTATTGCCTGACATTTTACTTCCTTCCTCACCAAGGCAAACTCTGAACAATCTCTACTGCCAGCGCCCCGCCATAAACATTTTTCCTTATTGTCTCATTGTGCTCCATGCTTTCGTTTCACAGCACTACTTAAAATGTATAATTATATATTTATTTTGAGTTTACTTAATGTTTGTTTTCACAACCAAGTTGTATGTTTTTTGAGAACAATGATCACGTTTCTTTTGTTTTATTTACCAAATGTCTAGCAAAGTCCTTTTGGTTTAGGGGGCCCCAAATTAATAAAATATGAATAGATAAATAAGTGAAAGGAAGCATATTACCTAAATATATTAAAAGATAACACAATTAATGCTGTGGTAGAGACACAGAGATTTACAAGAATACAGAGAATGAGAAATCACATCTAATTGGAAAGTTAGAAAGGACTTTATGAATTGGGTGGTAATTCAGATTTAAAAATGGGCAATATTTGAACTATGAAATATACTTAAGTCGAAAGAACAGGAACTCTGCAGTCTAGTAGAACTCCAAATTTAAGTAAATTGTGTGAATTTAGACAAATCACTTAAACAAGCCTGTTGCCATTTTATTAGTTAAATAGAGGTTATGATGATTAAAGTAAATGATATAACATTTGGAACTACTTATTTGGTTTCTAGAATAAAATAGATAGTGAATACATGATAGCTGTTATCCTTACGTAGATGAGATAGGGCTTTCTAGACCAACCAGACAGAATGAAACAAGGATTGAGTTGGAAAAGTGAAGGGTATAGATTGGGAGCTGAGGATTTGGATTTGACTGGAACTAGAGTTTCCTGAAAAGAAAGAGAAAGAAGCATGGTTTGGAAGAACAGGATTCACATTTTCCCGCTGGGGTTAGTGGAGAGCCGTGAAAGGGTTCTTTCTGAGAGGGTGAAAGCGTCAGAGTTGGGTTTCAGAAGTGTTGATCTGGTCCCTGAGTTGGGGAGAGCCTAGATAAAGGAGAAACTACTTGGAGTTGCTATGCCAATAGTGGAGGAAATAGTCTACCAGTGGCACCAATTGGTTCGAATTTAGAGGAGAGAGAGAGGGATTTAGTTTGCAGGAATGCTATTGACTTTTAAAAATTAAATGGGCCTGAGAATTCACAGACCTAGAGGCAAGTGGGACCTTCCTCTAGAGCTAGATCATACTGGGGCATCAGTTGAAATATGTTAAAAATCTAAGACATCTCTTTTGATGTCTCTATTTTGTGAAATATATGCAAAAATGATTTTCATATTAGACAACTTACAGTGATATTCAGATATTTACATATTTTTAGATAAATAAGAAGAGCATATATACTATTAAAAGCAGGAATTGGGGTGAAAGGAGAATGTGAGACATCATACATCCATCATAATCCTACCTTCCTCTCCCAGACAGATTTATATCTATATTTTTATATATCTGTAGTTCAGTATCTGTAACTGTATCTATATTTTATCTATATTTTTATATGCTTCAACAATTACTACTGTAGTTTAGTTACTATTACCTATAGCACAAATAGGGCCAGTGCTTTTGGAAAGCAATTTGTCTATATATAGCCAGAGTCTTAAAAATCTGATGATACATATTCTCTAAGACAAAATCCATGACTGAATACCATTAGATCCCAACCTTGGCACC
The DNA here is from genome assembly GCF_902729225.1 of Pteropus medius. NCBI lineage: Eukaryota > Metazoa > Chordata > Mammalia > Chiroptera > Pteropodidae > Pteropus > Pteropus medius. Next base: position 12,133,172 of record NW_024351543.1, read on the forward strand.
ATATTCATCACAGATACCCAAGTAAAAGTGAATAAGTATCTATTGAATAAACAAACAAATAAATCAATTAGTAAATAAAACTTTGCTCCTTTAATCCCAATTCTAAGATTTTATTGTGAATAAGTAATCCAAAATATGGGGAAGAAAACTTTAGAATTTAAAAATTTTAGAATTTTAAGGGATTTTAATATTAGTTTATAAGAATCATACCTTGGTAAAACCATAAAAACATTACCAAAAATTAATGGTTAAGTAAATCATGGCATGTCAACCCAGTTGAAAACAGTATAATATTTACACACAATAGCTAAAAGAATATATAATAACTTGTTAAAATGTTAAGTGAAAAAGCTGTATACAGGATTTTATATGCAGAGTGAGTATAAATAAACATACTAATAAAAAATTAAGTGGTAGAAAAATATGGAAAGTAATATTTCATGTTAACAGTGTTTTTTTGTTGGTCTTTTGGGGGGTCTTTTTGGAGGGAGATAAGCCTAAGTACAACAAATTGTTACCTTTTATATTTCCAATTTTCTAAAACTTGAACAATAATCAGAGATTTCTTTATTATATAAAAAATATACCTTATTTTAGAATCCAACATAATCAGCAAAACCAACAAATTTCTTAAATATAAATCACCACCAAGAAATAGTTTGGGTTACCTCTCAGTATTGGTATTGGGGTACCTGTCAGTATTCTAATTTCCATGAGATGTTAGCATCAAAGTTTTAGGGTGTGGTGTGAAAGGAGCTATCCTAGGTGAACAACACTGGAAAGTGCTGGGTTGAATTAAGCTTGAAAGCATTCTTTAGTGCAGTACTTTTTAGAGCATTCAATATACTCATGTGTATTTTGCAAACATATTTGACTAGAACCACTCTGGACAACATTTCCACATTTTTCTTACCCTAACCAACTTTCTCGTATATAATCATTGGAATGCAAACCAATTATTGAGTTCTTACTACACTGTACATCAGGTGTAATGGTAAGAATATTTACATGCATAATCACATTTAATATTTGCAACAATTCTGATAGTCAGGCACCATTATCATCCCCATAATATAGATGAGAAAACTGAGATTATTTCCCTAAATCCACATAGCAAGTAGCAGAGACAGATTTTGAATCCAGATCCTCTGTGTTTGCACAGTACCAGACCCTGCTTCCCATATTACAGAAAAATTATCTTGCTATATTCAAGACACACTAATACACGTATCCTAAAAGAAAATTACATACTCAAGATAAAGATTCCAAGACGACTTTTTTCCCTTTTTATGGGTGGACCCATACTGCTACAATCCCTAAAAGAACAGAATTCTTATGACTCTCACAAACAATAGAGCCAGGTCCTGTTTTTAATCTTCAAAATAAATGTTTAAGCCGAAGAGTATTTCTGACATTTTACTTTATTATCTGTGTTTCAGATAGAAAGGGATTTGAGTACTCTTTGGTCATAATTTGATTTGTGCTTTGGATAGCAAATGCAGTATCAATCATTTAAACATTTTTCCTCCCTTTTCTAGATATTTGTTGCCAGGGTAGAATGAATAAACAAAAGTACAATTTGAATTTAACAGCTTTTATACCACAGTGAAAGACATATGTTCTTATGTGGGAGAAAAACAGACATAGTTTTACCTTTTCAAAGCAGCTGAGAGAACCCTGCCAATTCTAAACATTTGTCATTTCTATGACATTTCACATATGAGTGTGTATGTTCTTAATTGTAACCTGTTGTAGTTTAGCATAGTATCACGGCAGAATTTTTAAAAATCTTCCATTTAAATGAAAGTTCATTTAAACTTTCATAAATAGTTTGTATTCAAAATATGCATGGCTACAAAGAAAAAGCCAGAGTTTGAGCCTTCGGACTCTTAATGAAAAGAATTTATTCTGGAACCTCATCTTTCCAGAGTTAAATAGAATATAAATATAAGCTCAAAAGATTAAAGAATGATGCCTAATGAGAATTTGGATATTTGTTTAAATGAATAAATGTCAGTATCAAATTGCTCAAAGGTTTAGATTCTGTTAGGTACATGTAAACAGTTTTATTTTAAAATTGGTATTTATGATATGCTAGAAATTACATATTTTACAACTACTTAAATTTATAATAAAAATTTTTATATGTTAGCTCTAAATACGGAAATAGGTACATGGTTTTACAAAATTATTTTTAGGGGTAAAAACGGCACAAGTTTTGAAGATCATGGATGCTAATACCTCATTTTTTAATGCAGTCGGAAAATGAAAATTAGTTTTGGTGTATAGCCATCATTATGATTATGTGAAATACAGTAAAATATATTAACAATATAAATTACTCAGCATCTATAAATAAAAATTTTCAATTAAGATCTGACATAGATTTTTTCGAAATCCCCAATAAATTTGTGGCTATTTTCAGTCATAGAACCTCAAGGATAGTAAGGCAACATCAGAAATGTAAAATTCAAAAGCATCTCAAAGTTTGGCGAAAAATAAAAACTGTGTATTCAACAGATTCAAGGTAATCATTTTGGCTTTAGTCTCCTGCAAGCAGTAGAGCGATCAGATTATGCAGCATTTTCAAGCTCCACATCAGCGATTTGGCACTATTTTCCTGTCAGTTTGATTCTCAAACTTATATATTAATGCAACCTAAAAATTAGTGAATCATAGATAATGAAATAATTCTTTACCCTGAAAAAAAAAAATAGCCTCATACTTCAAACAACAGGCGTTTCGGGATTTGTCAGTGACTCACTCTTTGTCATCACCTCCACCCAGAGGATTTCTGTTTCCTCACATCTAAAAGATGGACAACGTCCCAAGTACGAAAGACGGCAAACATGGGTCACACAGAGGTGAAACTACAGCACTTCTCCATGTCTGTCTCAGACATAACAAGGGCATTTTGAGAACGTACTTAAAGAGAAGGAGGCAAATATATCTTCAAGCATTAATAGTGGTTACTTTAAGGGGAAAAATCCTGAACAGATTCATTGCAGAAAACGTTATTTTACTCTATGCACTCTGAATCTTTTACCATAAGTTATTCATGTACTGTGTGAATAAAATAATATAAAAGTATACCCTAGACTCAACATAGGGGGAGCTTATTGTCCAAATTTTATTTAATTTCACTTTCTTTCTTCATTTGAATCAATGACAATATTACTGACATTGCTGTGGTGAGTTATGGTTTACAAAGTTTTTTATTTATCTTTTCTCAGTTGATCTATACAACACTCTTATAGGCAGGTGTTAGTATTACTACTTTACATGGTGAGAAAACAGGATGAGAGAGACATTGATTTTCTCAAGGATATATAGCTAGCAAGCTATAAACCTGGTATATTATGATCAAATTCAGGAATTTTCTCCCTAACAGAATGGAGTAGCCACCTTCAAAGTGGAAAAAGCCAAACTTGTAAAAACAAAGGGTAGAATACTGGTTACCAGGGATGAGGGATGGGAGTATTGGAGAGATGTTTAAGGTACAAACTCACAACAAGTAGATAATGTCCTAGAGATTTAATGCACTGCATAGTGGTTACATTCAACAGTACTGTATTATGAACTTGAAAATCACTAAGACACAAGAACTTAATTGTTCTCAGCACAAAAAAAGAAATGATAATTATATGATGCGATAGAGATGTTAGCTAACACTAACAATATTGGTAATCATATTGGAGCATATAAATATCAAACCAACATACTGGACACCTTAAAGTTACATAATGTTATATGGCAATTGTATCTCAATAATTTAAAGAAAAACATTAAAAGGAAACACAGAGCTATTGCCCAAGATCCCTGTTTCTTCCCAAGGTTATCCAATCTATTTTTCAGTCTCTGATACACTGGTTCAATATTCAAGAGTGTCAATCATGTTAAGGCATCAGGATAAGTGTGTGAAAGGAACGCAAGATCTCATCTGTAATCAGATTTTAAGAACTAGAGCAATATTATAAGAATGACTTCAGCATTTGTTCAGTCTTTCAAACGACACTTGGAATTTTGCTGTGAAGTCAGTAAGTTAGAATAAAACAAGGAAGATCCTTAGGAAATTAGTTTGCCTGGTGTCATGTTTAAAAAACAACAGTATTCAGCAATGGTAAGGATTTTGTTTTAAGGTCAGGGCATTAAGCTTTCCTGCTGTTTTCAGTGATTTCACTACCTGAACTAGTCAATGAATTATTCATCGCTATAAGAAAACAGTCATATCTCCTTGTTAGTATTTTAAAACAATGACAGATTCTAAAATGTTTGCTACAGCTGAGAATGTACACTATATTGCAGCACCCAGCCCTCCTCTCAATAATGGGGAAGGAAGCACATCATTCTGTCAGGGAAATATTTCTGATCCCCAATTCAAGTGGCATGTAAGAAACCACGGGGCATCTATTATTTTAGAGGTCAGGTAATAATAATCATCATTTCACTTTTGTGCTCCCTCTTTCAGAACTATTCCTGAATATGGTCCTTTTAAGTCAACTGATATTGCAATTTTTAAACTTGAAAGGTGAGTATACATGTCAGAGAATGTTGCTGTGAGAAAGTGATCAGGATTGGACGATGGTTCTAAAAATTCTATGGCATCCATCATGTTAATTACTCTCCAGCAAGTAATTATGGTATTGAAATAAACTCAACACCTCAGCAATGTGGCTTATGTTCTGTGTATAGACAGAATTCTGCACTCTAATAAGTTCTGTTCTGAGACAAAAAATCGGGGTAAATCAGATAAAGTTGGGAAAGGCTCTGGGATAGGTGAAGATTTACTTAGTCTTCATTGAAATTGTATTTCATCTAAGTATTCATTGAAATTGTATGCTGCTTTTCTAATAAAAATTATTAAAGCTTTTTTAAAAATCTCTTTTTAAAACTGGTAATGATAAATTAATCAGTTTTTTTTTTTTTAGTGATAGAGAGGAGGAAGAAGAAATGGAAGGGAAGAAAAAGAAAAAAACCAAAGGGTCATTGTAAAATTAATCTTCAAAGAACTTAAAGATCATCACGTCAGACATGCTAAAATTTACATTTGTACTTCACCTTGAGAAAGTGAGTGTACCACTCAGCACTATAGTTTTTGTCACTCGTAAAATGAGGACACCTCAAAGAGTTGGGGCATTGATTGTGTAAAGATATATCTATACAATACCTGGCACACAAGAAGAAATCAATACATGTTTATAAACTTTCTTTTTTCTCCCCCTACTAAAACCAATTTCCATGGCCTGAAATCCCATATAATGAGCATTTATCCATGTTATCTTAAAGTAGTCATTGGAAAACATAAGCCTCTTGAGGAAATTCCATTCTCCCTTCTTTCCTCATGTTGGTTGTGCTGTATTCCTGTAGCTTCCAACGTGTGATGATCATTCCTTTGCCTTTGCTCAGAAGCCTAGTCTAGGAGCTTTAGAAGGGAAAACTTAGATGTCTTTGGGCTAAAACAAAACAAACAAAATCACAAACAAATAGCCTGCATTAGCAAGTCTTGAGGGCTTATTGGGCCAAGTACCTAATAAGGCCTTCTAACATCACTCAAGAGGACTTTCATCAACTTTTATCAATGTATAACTCTTTAGTATTTTCTCTACATTAAATCCTCCTTCAATAAATTGTATCAGCCATTTTCAAAGTGGCATTTAATTTTCCTTTTTAGTTACCAAATATTATAAAAGTAGATATGATCCTGCAGATCAAGAACTAGGAAGTTTTAGGTCACAGGGTTGATACAGTGCTACTTTAAGAAAGAAAGCTGTGATAACCTTGTTTTCCTTAATATCAAAATCATAATCATTGTTTTGTTAAAGGCAGATCTTGGTCTCTGGATCTAGACAGAATCAATTTCAAATTCTAAGTGCGTGACTTACTAGTTATGGAATGAATAGCAAAGTCTTTAACTTTCTAAGTCTTAGTGATTTTATTCCTACAATGGAGATATTTAATGATCTCCATTCATCATATCTTGAGTTTTAAATCAAACAATCATGCAGATGGACATATTAGAAACAAGAATGTGGTAATTCTTCAATGAATGTTAGTTCACTTACAAAAATTTCACTATATCCTAATTTTAAATCCTCTTCCACCAAAAATTATTTTTAATAGTATGAATTTGGGGGCTTAGAAGGATTTATCCAGTAGTCTGCAAGGCTTTGAATATGAAGATAAAAATTAAATAGAATTTCAAACCCTTTATATTCATCTTTTCCTCCCTATGCCTTAAGTAATGTCATACACTGTTTTCACCATCCTGTTATAGACTTTCAACCATCGTGGTGTATTGATCTGCCTCTCTGGGTAAGTAGTTTCTGACCAAGTCAATAAAACACTGACTGCATTTCTAGATACATATATATAGAGATAGGTATATAATTTGTTGAAGATTGCAAGGAGAGTCTTAAATATGAATAAAAGGTTTCAAAATGAAGCCTAAGGAAAAGATAGAAATGACTTTTATTCGACATAATAGAAATAAAATCTGTTCAAAACTGAAAAATATCTGGGTCATCATATTGTCCAATCTCATTTCTGTTGAGGAAACTGGGGTCATGAGAAATAAAATGGCTTCCTTTGGTTATACAAATTGTAAGTACAGCTAGACCCAGTAGTCTGAGATTTTGAGTCCTTTCAATAATAGAAAGAAGAAGGCAGAGGACAAAACTAAGGAGCCATTTATAATGATCCTCTTTGGAGAATTTAAGGATCATTAAAAGGGAAGCTAATGACTACCTGTTTTCTGTCTTAAGGCTGTGTGGTTCTTAGGTCATTGCCAAGGGTTTCCTAGTGAGCCCAGCCCCTAAAACCTGCAGCATGGAGTGTAGTGAAATGATTTCCTGTATTGGAGTTAGAAACTCCAGTACTTGAATGTGCTGTTTACTTTTCATGAGATTTTTAAAAATAGTCTCAAGTTGTCTCAGTTTTCTCACCTAAAATATGAGGAATAGTACCAACATCATAGAGTTTATGAAATTAGAAGAAAATGCATGTTAAGTGCTTTATATAATGCCTACTACTAGTATGTTTTCAATAACTGGTTCTTTCCTCCCACAGCCAAATGCAAAACAGAGAAAATGTGCCACATTTAGGAGCTTGAGATAAATGATGGAATAAACAATGAGAATTCCAGACAGTTTCCGTGTGATCTCGGAAAGAAGACAACACAATGAATTCGTTCTACTCTAAATGTTTGTTCCAACATCAACATCCATCCAACTTAGAGGCCATCGGCTGTGTTGCATCTTAGTGAAGCCTGAACCTAAGACATGATCTGAGTTTTTGTAATTATGGGAAGTAGCTATTGAGCAGTGGTTTTCAGATTTTGGGAGTATTTAAACCTCAATTAGGCCAGAGGCCACACCAGTATCTTTCTATTCATTCATGTATTTATGGACTTCTTATATAAACTAATACTTCTCTAAGTGGGTGGAGAGATTGAGGAAGGGAAAAGTAGCACAAGTATGGTGCAGGTGGCAAACAATCGCTCGTCTAAAACCTGTTGTTTATTGGGCATAGAGGTATCCATTTGGGATATATATTATCTTATTTAATAGCCACTACAATGTTTTTATTATTTTCCCCATTACCCAGAAAGGCTAAATAGTTTGCCTGATATCACAACCCACATTATTGTTGCTTCTTGGCACATTATTAATATAACCAAGACATGATCAATATTCAAAAATCTGAAAATGCATGAATATTATTCTGTACCCGCATGAGAGTTTATGCAAAAATATTTGCAGCAAGTATCTTCAGTTATTACCTAACATAGAAATAGAAAATAATCACATGTATTATTATTTTTGGTGACCATTTTTTTCTGCTCTACTATTTAATAATTGGTGGCTTAGTGTTAACTAGAAATAAGGTGAATTGAAACAGATATTTAATTTTTAGGGACACTTATTAGTATAGGGAAATGGAGAAAAACTACATAAGAAGAAATAATAGCTATTTTCAGATAATTCCAATAGTTTTGTAATATTAAGAAATATTTCCAAAAGGCCCATTAATTCTGACACTTACCATTTCTTTCAAGGAACCCTGATTGAATCCTGACTTATTTGCCCAGATGTTTGTAACAAAAGGATCATTATGTTCTTTTCTTCTGCGTCACAATTTCCACATAATGGGTGTTTTGTTTTGAATGAATTGATAAGGTAGCTTTCGCAAAAATATCACTAATACACTTGAAAGCACCTTTCACAGCATCAGAACAATGCCTTCACTTCCGTTGGTAATTGTCGTCCCCACCCCTCTGCACCCCACCTGCTTCAGCTTTCACTGTTATGATTCCTAATGGTAGTTTTCCTGAACACCGCCTGTGAACTTAAGTGAAGGAAAATTTATGTCAGGATGTTCTGCTGACATAATGTACGCCCAGGAGAGATGCAGTCTACAAGGTGAGAAAGAAGTGCTTGAAGTTAAATGAAGAGTAGGGCTGCTGACATTCTCAGAGCTTCAAAAGCCAAGTTACAACTTCTTGAACTCACCTTATTAAGTTTACATGTCAATCTCTCTCTTTTTATATTTCATAGCAGTTCAGCCAGCTCCCAATGCATATACTCAAGAAAGAATCCTGTAGATTCCAACTTGCACTGAGTAAGCCACCATCCAGGTTGTCATTAGTGTGTATGAATGAGATTTCAGAATTGCAGGGGATGAAATGGCGGTCTTAGAGTAATAGTAGATTTTTTGGAGAAGCTTGAAAGTAGGGAGGCTTCTATGGTGGGGGACCAGGAGAGAGAATTAGCATTGCATACTAATTTAAAGAGGCCAGAGTTATCTTTAATGTCCCCTAACCAAAAACACAAATAACAAATAAACCTAGACATATGCTCAAACATTTTAGGGATTTATACATATACATTTTAAATACATGTCTAGGTTTGAGATATACTTTAAAAAAAGTATCCATTATAAAAATTTGACTTGAACAAATAGAAAAGTAATATGTTTAAGGTTAGAGAGATGTCAGTTCTTCTTAAGTAAATTTAAAATTTTAATGAGATCACAAAAAATACATACATTGCTTTTGTACCTAGACAGTTTGAAGACAATTTTACTCTTGAAGGCAAGAATAAATAGAAAAATCCTGAAAGATAAGAGCAATTTGAGAAATAGTCCTACCAAATTATAATGCCTCTATAACTAAAACAGTATAGTATTAGCTCAAGAATAGACATACAGACTAATCGAACAAAGGTAAAGCTCTGAATTACATACAAGGGCATATGAAATTTCAACATATGACGAAGATGGCATCTCAAATTAGCAAGGAATAGTGGACTTTTTAATATATGATACTGGAAAATTGGATAGCTATTTGAAAAACAGATAACATTTTTGTGCAAAACACCATACACAAATTACAAATAGTTGAGAGAGCTAAATGTTTTTTAAAAGGCTATAAAGTTACTGGAAAAGAATGGATGAATTTCATTATAAAATGGAGGCATGGTAAATTTCACTATGATTCAAAATTGAGAAGCAGTAAAAGAAAATATTGGTGATTTCAATTACATCGCAAAGCATTTACAACTAAAAAAGCATTGACAATACCCTAAAATTAAAATATTGAGAAAATCGATGCGGGACTCAATAATAGAAAAAAAAAGGTTGAACATCTCTAATGTATAAAGAACTCTTAAAACTTAAGAAGAAGAAGACTAAAAGAAAACTGGACAACATATATGAATAAAAAGTTTACAGAAAAATAATTTAAAATGCCCCTTAACTATATATGAAATGACAGTTACACTTATCATTGAGTACAAACTTTAATACTCTTAATGTGTTTCAGAAAACATGATTTTCAGTCAAAACAAGAAGAAAGTTAATGAATATAAATTTAAATAACTGGAGCCAAAACGCTTTAACTTGAAATTTGAATTGGAACTATCATATAAACATCTGACTTTTTTTAAAATAAATATTCTGTGCAGTTATTAACAGAACTTCACACTATGAAAACTGATAGGTTTTAAAGGAGAAATAGAAAAATCACAATTATACCTGGAGACTTCAACACTTCTCTCTCAAGAATTGGTAGAATAAACAAGAAGATCAATAAGGGTATAAATAGCTGGAACTATCAACCAATTTGACCTAATTGATTTTTATAGGGCACTCCACCAAAAAAAAAAAAAAAAATAGCAGGACACACATTCTTCTCAAGTACACATGAAACATGCACTAAGCCAGATCATACTTTGAGTCATAAAATAAGCCTTAACAAATTAAATATGTATATGTATTAAACAATTTAAGTTTATATTTTTTCTTGAATCATCACAAAATTAAACCAGGAATCAATAACAAAAGATACCTAAAATCATTTCCAAATGTTTGGGAATTAAACACATACTTCTAAGTAACCTAAAAAGAAATCACAAGGAAAATTTTTAAAGTATTATCTTAATAAAATGAAAGCATAGCATATCGAAATTTGTGAGAAACAGCTAAAGCGGGGCTTAGAGGGAAAATGATAGCATTAGTTTATATTAGAAAATAAGAAAGATCTAAAACCAGTAGTCTAAGCTTCAACCTTTAGAAACTAGAGAAATATGAGCTAATTAAACATGAAGCAGAAGTATAAAAAATTAATGAAAATAAAAACAGAAAATCAATAGAGAATATCAATTAAGCCAAAAACTTTGAAAAGCTTTCTGGAAAGATCAATAAAATTGATAAATCTTTAGCATGTCTGTCCAAAGATAAAAAAGAGAAGTAATAAATTACCAATGTAGAAATGAAAGAGGGGATATTTCTATTGATCCCAAAGCCCTTAAAAGAATAAGAAAAGAATACTAAAAAAAAAATTTATGCCCATAAATTTCAAACTGAGATGATATGTACCAATATTTTTGAAAAATACAAACTACCTATTCCCACTCATGAAGAAATAAATAACTTAAATAGCTCTATATTTATTAAAATTTAAATTTTTGATAGAAATATTTCAGAAGAAAGGAAAAGGCTAGCAGATTCAGAATGTTTCACTGGTGAATTATAACCAACATATAAGGAACAAATAATAAGATTTCTACAAAACTTCTTTTATAAAATCAAAAAAGAAGGAACAGTTCTTTACTTATTATATGAGTTCAGCATTAACTTAAAACTGTAACCAGATTATGACATTACAATAAAACTAGCTCAGTATCCCTCATCAAAATAGACTCAAAAATTCTTGACAAAATGTCAGCAAATCAAATCCAACAGTATATAAAAAAGATAAAGATCACGACAAAATGGCGTTCATCCCAGAAATACAAGGCTGGTTCAACATTAAAAATCCAATCATCGAGTTGTATTAGGAGGCTAAATAATAAAATCTTACTATCATTTTAATAGTTATAGAAATAAGACTATTCACCAAATTTAATATCCATTCATGATAAATACTCTCAACAAATGGAATAGAAGATAATATCCCTAATCTGCTAAAGATCATACACACAAAAAATCTACCTCTTTGTTCATACTTGTTGATGATCATACATAATGATCTTTCTCCCAAAGATCAGAAATAAGGTCGGGAAGTCTTCTCACACCACTTAATATCAAATGAGAAGACCTAATTAGTGCAACAATGAAAGAAAAAGAAATAGTAGAAAGGAAGAAATAATACCTTTTGTGCTTAGAAACAGCTGGAATGCCTATGTAGAAAATCCCAAAGAATCTACAAATATTCCTGGAACTAATAAGTGAGATTAACATGAGTGGGGTATGGGATACCAGGTAACTACATAAAAATCAATTGTCCTGTACACCAACAATATGCAATTGGAACTTGAAATTGGAAAAAAGAACAATATTAATCACAATAGTGCCAAAATAATATTTAAATATAAATATATCAAAACATGCAGAATCTTTATGCTAAAAACTGCACAAAACAGTAATTTAAAAAAATCGAAAATCTAAATAAGTGGGGAGAGATGTTATGGTCATAAATTGAATACCCGATATTGTTAAGATGCCAGTTCTCTCTAATTTGATTTGTAGATTCAACAAAATCTCAATCAAAATTGTAACAAACTTTTTGTAGATAGTTACAAGTTGTCCTAAAGGTTACACGGTAAGGCAAAGGATGTAGAATAGTTAAAGCCGTTCTGAAAAAGAAAAAGTAAGATCGGTGAATTCAAATTACCTGGCTTCAAAATTTATTGTCAAGTACAGAAATCAAGACAGTGTCATGTTGGAGAGAGGACGGACACACGGGTGAGTAGAACAGAAGGGAGAGCCAAAAAATGTACCCACAAAAATAGAATCAACTGATTTTTTGATACAAATCAAAGGCAATTTAATAGAGAAAGGAAAACTTAAAAAAAAAATAGTGCTGATATAATTAGATGTCTATATGCAAAAAAAAAAAAAAAGAAAGAAAAAACCTTTACACTTACTTTATATCTCATCCAAAGATGAACTAACAGTGGATTATAGACTTGAATATAAAACATGAAGTTAGAAAACTCACAGAAGAAAAAGGGGAAAATTTGTGTGACCTCAGGTTTGGCAGTGAATTTTTAGACACAACATCAGAGACATGACCGATAAAAGAAAAAATGATAAATTATAATTTTTCAAAAGGAAAGACTTTGGCTCTTCAAATGATACCTTAAGAGAATATAAAGACGATATACAGACTGGGATAATATGTTTGCAAGTCACACATCTTATAAATAACTTGCATCAAAACTACATAAAAAAGTCTTATAACTGAATAACAGGAAAATGAATTACTCAATTAGAAAAATGAGCAGAATATCCAAACAGACACTTCATCATCATGTGAGCCAAAAAGAACAGGAAAGCCATTATAAAAAGGTCCAGCTATTCCAGGATATTGACTTTGATCTCTTGAACCAGAATGTCATGTTATATCTCCCTAAAAGAAGTCCTATTCTAAAATTAACTCTGATTTTATTTGAATATTAAGCCTTGTTGCACTGGATCTCTCTGTAGTTTTAATAGTTTTGATTTTGTTGAACTCAGCTGGAGTTGGGTTTTTTGTTTGGTTTGGGTTTTTAGGCTAATATAACCATCTAATAAAAATTCAGTTGTTGGAGAGAGTATGCAGTGAAAATTTAATCTTCTTTGTATGCTTGGCTTTCCAGCTCCTGCCCCAAACCCTAAGCCTAACCCTGGCTGTCATCCTTATCTTCTCCCAATTTCTTGTGCAGTATGTCTTCTTCCAATAAACCCAAGCAGGATGATGATAATACACACACACACACACACAGAGTATTTAATGTGATATACTGTTTTGTTGATGTAGCACAATTTCTTTTATCAGCCTTCATTAGTGAATATTTTTGTGATTTATACTTGGTGCTACAAATGATACTGCATTTAATTCATTGTATCTTTTCATATATGTGTAGGTATATATTTTACTCAACAAAATATATGCTGCATTTTATGTTCCATGATATTTTGAAAACAACGCATGAGCATACAGACTCCAGGGTTAAATATATTGCTAGAGATAGTGTTTGAATAACCCCAAATATTTTAACTAAATCGTATTTTCTTAACTATTCAGTTGCTTCATATTTACTCAATTGATTTTGCTTCAATAAACTAAACATGTGATAGGTTCCTTCATGTACCAAGCACTGTACTAGATGTTCTAAGAAACACCATGTAGAAAAAGACAAACCCTAGAATCAACTATCCTGGAATCCAAGAAGAGTGAACAAATTAATACACATAATATATCTAAAATATCTCTATAGAATTTATAATTTCATTAATAACTTGAGAAGTTCCTTTGAAGTTAATGTGGAGACTATGCTAAGTTTGAGCGATGGTGGGATTTCGAAATGGTGATTACTACATGCAGTCGATTAGAGAGAACGGCTAAAGATCTGCACGTTGTCAAGAGACATCCTGTTTGAGAAATGAGAGCCTTCTCAGCCAATTAGAGAGAAGGTATATTCAGAGAAAACCCGAAGGTTAATGGCTATGGTATAGTGGTCTACAATTAAACTGACGGACCAAAAATGCAGAGAAGGGGAAATATCAGTGGTAAGAAGAGAATCCAAGGGCTATTAAATCATGGCAAATAATGACTATCTATGTTACCATTAACATGTTCTCCTCTGAACCAAACCACCTGTGCCACGTAATCACTTCAACAGATAATCAAGCCTACTCTGGATAGGTGCCAGAATGCTGTTGGCTAACTGTCTGCTCTCTGCCTCTGGTACTTGACATAGTGCCTGACAACGTGGCAAGCACAGACTAAGTGTTAGTTGTGTTTCCTCATCCTTTCTCTTCTCTCCGCTTCTTCTCCTTCCCCCAACTTCTCCTGGCTGTGGAACTCTGTGCCAACCCCTCTATGGGTTCCTCCGTTTTGTTAGACTTCCATCTCCAAATTGCTGAATTTGATTTCTACCCTTGGATTGGATCTGCCCACATCTATGATTTCAGTGCCCACCACAGGTTGACCTGTGGCATTTCCTCTGTCGGCCTTGCTGCTGGGACCTGAGAAACGGGGATAACCCTGTCCCTTCCCAAGCCAGAGAGAGAGGCACCTAGAGCAATTGTGACCAAAGAAGAGAAGTTGGATGTGAATAAATAGGACTGGAAAATATCTTTAGTTTATTTTCTGAGACTGCCTTTGATTTTTTAATATCTCTCCTTATATAAGGGCATTTTTCTTCCAACTTAATCCAGTCATATTGAAGATCATTTGTTATTTCTAAATATTAGGCACATATTAATTTCATATATTTAACATTCTATTTACCCTAAATAAAGAGCAATGCTGAAAGAAAACCTTTACTCTGTAACGTTATTCATTCTCTCCCCATTTAGCCCTGAGCTAATGAGTTGGCCCATTCTGTAGATTTGCAAAGCAGCGATCAGACATATGGAATGTTTGAAATGGCTTACTGGTAATATCAAGTAGAGTTTCCAACTCTAAATCACAGTTGCTCTAAAAGTTTCACGTAGGTGATAATTTTCTGCGCAGAGCATTAAAAACTGCTTTATAATAGCAACTCCCACAAAACCTCTTCAGTTATATGGGTCTGTTAGCATTTTATTTTAAACACCATTTTGACAGGTGTATTATGTAGTTATTACATTTTCCATGCATAGAACATTCTTGACATTCACTTGCAGTTTTCCATTAGAAAAGTTCAGAAAAATTGTCTTCTTGGCTGAATGAAAATGAAAGAAACATTCATTTTATGATGACTTTTTGTATCACTAGCCTGCAGTAAAACAAACTCAGAACTCAGTCAACTTTTCTTTGATTTAGGCACACACAAGTTCATTTATTCATGTGTATTATTATTATTATTATATTATTATTATTATTATTATCACCACGCATGTAGCCTTGTGCTAAACATTAGGGATCTAAATATAAAGACCTCATTCATGACTGCACAAAGTTCATCTTATGTGGGAAGCAGTAATGCAGACAAGTAATGACCACAGAGCAGCTATAAGATATGCTAGAAATAGAAGTGGCATAAAGTTGGGTGCGGTTTCCTGTGTGAGCCAGGAAAAGCTTCACATAAAAGGTATTTTTTTTTCTCAGATTATAATTCACCAAGTCAATGTGGAGAAAAGCATTTGAGGTTGAGCATAATGCTTATGCAAAGGCAGAGAAGCAAGGAAGAACCTGGGGAGTTGGGTGCCTGGATAGCTCAGTATGACTAAAGGAAAGAGAACATATGAAGAGCCAGAGGTTGGAGCTGACTAGTGAGTGGTGTGCAGATTATCGAAGAAGGTGGGTGCCCTGCAGAGGAATTCAGGCTTCAGGACTGCAGAAGGGGAAGAAACAAGGTAGTGATTTTATCAGAATGATGTCTTTCCGGGTGTTTAAGGCTCTCTTCATCTATCTCTAAGCTCTTTCCTTTCACGTCCCCTTCCCCTTCCTCACTCTAGCCACAAAGGCCTCTCTGTGCTGTTTTAGAGGCCACACATATTCACCACCTCCCCCTTCCCAAGGCTTTTGCACTTACTCTTTCCTTTTTTTTTTTCCCCAGTCATCCATGGTCTTGCTCTCCCTCATTTTAATCAAATCTCTGCTCAAAGACAACTTCTTAGAGAGTTTTATCTAATTATTCTGTGTAAAATAAAAAACATCTCACATCTATGTTATGCTTTTTTTTTTTACTTTCTTTCATCGTGCTAAGCAATCTTTTGAATTATATTAGATATTATTTATTTGTTTATTGTCTGTGTTCCTTACTAAAATGTAAGAGTATCCGGGCAGAGGTGGTATTTTCATTACTATAAGCAGCAGCAACTAAAATAGCCACTGGCACTTAGATAATGTTCAGTAAATATTTGCTGTGAAATGAATACATCAAAGAGATGTATTTCTGTATGCACATGCTCACATGTACAGTTATTATTGCACCCACCAGAAACACAGACGCCCTGTACAATAATGGAGTGCAAAAGTTGGCGAAAGTTGTCTCTGATCTCATATCATTCTAGTTTCAATTTTGAGAGCTTGGAGAATGACTCTTCACCAGCACTAAGTAATAAAGTCTCGAGAAAGAACCTTCTGTGCCTCAGAAGCTTCTGTAATGGGAAGTGGCACCATTTCCCCCACTATCTTCCTTCAAAGGGTGACAGCCCTAAAATAGGAAAAGGTTTGATAGGCAGGTGGTTTGCCAACTAATTTCCTTCCCTTGAGTACTTCGTTGAGATTAGCATGAAGCTAACAAAGAAATTGCTATCGGAAGATCTTGCTCTGGCTACCCTAGAACAGCACATCTTTTTGTATCTCCAGTCAATCTTATCTTAAATGGCTACAGAAAAATCCTTTGCCCCAATAACATGTCAGATTTACTCTGAGCATAGACTTCCTTAATCAAGTTGTCCATCACAGGAAGAAATGGTTGTTCAGAGCCTGGGAAGAAGGGAAAGGAGAATTACCTTATACACTTTCAGCACATGAAATTATAAACTGTCTCCTCTAGGACATCTCAGTCTTTAGTGGGTCTTCCGAGGCCTGAAGTTAGCAGTAGATGGAAGGTATGAAAAAGTTACGTCAGCTAACCGTGACTGCCTCTGAAGGGTGGCAGTATGAGTGATTTATATTTCTTTACACACTTCTGTGAATTCAAAAATTTCCAGGATAAATATGTATTCATTTTATACCCAGAAAAATCAAATAAAGCCCACCTCTGCTTTTTCTTCAGCAACAATTTAAGCATCTCACTCTGGTGCCTTCAGGATCCATTGATTTAAGTGGTTCTTCATGTGGGCCGAGGGACACCCAGGGTGATTTCTGCAACTGCTGGGCCCTGACTGCCTGGCTTTCTTTAGTAACAGAATCCCACAGTTTTACCTCACACACGGTTTTACCCGGCTTAAATTTTCTTCTAATGTCCCCATGAAGTCACCACTGAGAAGGGTCAGTTACCACCCTGCCTTGGAAAATCAATGAAATTCTAGCCATTCTTTTCCTCCCTCTTACCACCCTTACCATAGAGAGGGGAAAAAGAAAGTCTGGTAACAAGGCGGTACGGGCTTCTACTGCCGATTCAAGGGGACTTTCCATTGCATTTTGATGCCCAAACAACATGGAAGGTTGAAGTGGTGTCCCTGGTTCTTACCGATGCCCTTGCTGACTCTGATTGCTCAGTGATGGGTTTCCTCTCATCTCTCCAGTCTCTAACCCTCGAACTTCAGGGACAGACTGCTCTGCTTCTCTCTTTCTCAACCAGAGGCTTTGTTGATTTGTACATTACCTCCTTTTACCAGGGGTAAATTGCTGGAGATTGTGCTTCTGACTTTTAGCTTCTTAGAGGGCAGTTGTCAAGTGCAACAGCTTTCAAGTTAAGCAGTGATGTCTACTCCTGGCACTGCTGCCTACTAGTTGTATGACCTTTTGATTAGTCCTTTTTTCTCACCTGGGAAATGGGGTGGGGTGAATAACAATAATACCTAACAAATGAATGATTTTGAGGATTTGATGACATAGCACAAGTAAAGTCTTAGGATTGTGCTTGACACATAGTAACAGCTGAGAGAATGTTAGTAATTAGGGCGTTACTAGATATCTTCATCAGAGTCATTACCAGGGGAATCATTAGCTGTCCTAAAATAAATAACTGCTTGGAGCTTCTCACCTTGAAGCACCTGTCATATTGCCGTTCTAGTGAGAAATGGCTCCATTGCAAACCAGCTGCTCTAGGATGATGATCCAACCATGGACGTGTCACCCCCTCCCTCCAACTTACAAAGTCCACCAAAGTGAATTCCGTATATGCCACATGGTCTATATTTTAAGAAAGTCCACTTCAAACATTCCATCCAAGTAAGTAAAAAATTCCTCCAGCCCTTTTTCACATGATTCCGTAACAGAAAATCTATTAATTTATGAAGATACAGAATCTGCTGCCATGTGGTAATAGAAGAGGCTTGCAGACTCTCTTAACGTGACTCAGATTCTGAACATCAGTTTCTACATGTTTCCTGCTAGAATAAGCAAACAAAACTTGCGATGAAATGTACCACAAGTTTTTTTCTTTTATTTGGAGCAAAGGATCCTTCTAGCAATTCCAATGGAAGAATCACGTTGAGCTGACTTTGTAAACACAGATTTATAGTGGAAATAAACTACTGTACAACAAATGGTAAATGCCGCTTTCTGGATCTCCTGAACTTGTTCCCATCGAAGAATGTTGAGCATAAAACTTCCATTTGTGAGAAGCTCTTAAACTCAATGCCTCTTATCACCTCTTTCTGCTCCCTTTATAGAGGGAGAAAGAAAGAGAAGGGAGAGAGAACTAATTCACAAATCTGGATCTGTCGATTAATACTTTCACTCCCATTATGTTTCCAAGGCTCAGAGTCCTGCCTGGTCCCATCTTCTATCTTTTGTGACACCCAAAGGGAATGATTTGATGATCCAGGGGAGAAGTGGTGCCTCCTCTTCTATTAAAGCAATCATTGAAATAAATGAGTAATGAGTGAAAGAGCCTTAGTGACATTGGTGCTTAATGAGCTCAGTCGTCTTGGTTACATATCCTTAATCCTCAGCTTGCTAAATAAAAGTTTATTTATGTTCTTTAGTGTAGGATAATTTTCACAGATGAGCTTTAATAAAGTAAAAAGAAGTACAGAGAGAAACACTACAGGAAACTAATAAAGGCAAAAATGAAAAATGGAAAAAAATAATAAATTGTTATTAGGGACCCTTGCCAAGAAACCACTAAGTGTGAGAACAAATCGTGTGCAGGTCTAAGAAGAATTATTACTTAACGCTGACGTGTTCTCTCTTGAGTAAGGAAGGTAGGCACCCTAGCTACAGGACACTTTAAAGCAAACCACAATTCTAGCCATTCATCTTTTGTCACTCTTCACCTTGGCTACAAATTGTTCTTTCAAGATCATACGCGCGCGCGCGCGCACACACACACACACACACACACACACACACACTCCCCAAGTACCTAGGGAGAATTTTACTACTCTCCAATCCACCAATTACAGACGCTTTGGAGTTGCCGTCTGGATTACCTGCTCATTGTCCCCTGCCCCAAACCCTCACATCTTCAGGGGGAATCTTTTCTCTGATGTGGCAAAGAAGCACTGTGAGTGTTCTGGGCCATGGGGTCCAAATCTGTACAGACCATCTCTGATAGGACGCAGAAGAGTCTCTGAGTGAAAGTGGACTCGTTCCTGGTAGAGGGCACAAGAGACTTGAAGATGGTGCTGATAAGGAGGCCCTGGGATGGTTATTGAAGGAAAGTGAATATCTCTGACTTGATTTAGCTTTGAAAATCTTGGGGACACTATGTTGCAAAAGCCAGGGAAAAGAGAAAAAGAGCAAAGAGGCCAAGAAGGAGCAACCGGTGGAGTAGGAGGAAAACCTAGACCGGAGGCCAAGTCACGATTGTGTTTCTAGAAGGAGAGAGGGATCAATTGTGTAAACTGGTATTCTAAAAAGATAGGGACTGAGATTTGAACACTGGATTTCAAAACTATTTCAACACAATAATGAGAAAACACTGATTAGTATAAGACAAAAGAGAAAGACGAAATGGAGACAATGACTAAAATCAACACTTTGAAGTACTTTTGATGAGAAAGGGAGCAAATAAATAGTTTAAGAGAAAAGTATGTTTAAGATATATTTTTAATGTGGAAGAAATAACATATTCAAATGCTACTATGAATAATTCAGTTGATAGAGAAAACTGATAACGTTTGAGAGGGGAATATTGCTAGAACGTTATCCTTGTATAAACGAGAGGATGGGGGAAAGGCTTTTAGAAAGGAATGCAGATAGTTAATCTGTGGTCACATGATGGAATGCACGGCATAAGGATATAGATGTTAGATATGTAGATGAGTTAGGAATCATGAGAAGTTGATTAAATTTCTAATTCCTTCAATTTTTCAGTGAATTGGAAAGCAAGATCATCAACTGAGAGTAATAAATGCTGTTAACCTTTAATTGCTCTACATAAATAAAGTCAGTTCTTTAAAAAAAGTGAATCTTCACCTAAGCCTCCCATCAGATACCAAAACTCACTCAAACTGGATTATGGATTTAAATATAAAATTAAAAGAAAAATTATGGGAGAAATTCCACAGCAACTAGAGTTTAGGCAAAATTGTTAGTCATGACACCAAAAACATGATCCATTAAAGTAAAAAAATATAAGTAAATTGGATTTTATCAAAAGTGAATACTTTTGCTCTGTGAAAAACATTGTTAAGAGGATGAAAGGACAACTTGTAGACTGGGAGAAAAGTATTTATAAACCACATATCCAATAGAGGACTAGTCTTTAGAATATAAGAAACCCTCAAAATTCATCAGTAAAAAACCCAAACAATCCAATATGAAAATAGATAGAAATTCACAGAAGAGAATAAACTAATAAAAAATAAGCATATGAAAGATGATCGCCACCATCAGGGAAATGTTTGGCCTTCACACTGCAAGTCTGTGGGGAAAGTGTATGTGGCTTTTCATCACCATTTAGATTATTCCAATAACCATTACTTAGACCAGTGGGCTGAGAAAAATCATTGCTCATTTATAATAGAGTAGGATTGGGAATGCATAGGTCAAAAAAGACAAAGAAAAATAATCAGAACCAGTGAAATGGAATTGCTAGAAGACAGATGGAAAATGAATTTAAAAAATAAATTAATGAATGAATCCATGGGAATTCAAGGACAGCAGGAAAGAGACTTTCTTGCACTATTAAACATTGTTTCATAATTAGACACTTTGTAGATTAATCAAAGAACAGGCTGGTCATTATTGAGCTGTCAGTTCGTTGTCTAAGTGATCAAGTGCCAGCAATCTCTCAAAACACTGAGTAAAATATAAAGGAGCTGAAAATAATTAGGCAGAAGATAAGAGCCCTGGAGAACCTAGAGTTTTACCATATTAATATATGAATTTCAGAAGTAGAAGAAAGAACAAAGAGAGTAAAGACAATGAATAAGCAGATAACAGAGGAAAGAACTCTGAAGAAAAAAGTCCAGTTTTCAGACAAAACATGTTTAGAGTTCTCGTCTAGACTAATCAGAAAAAACACACTGGTAAAATCCATTGTGTGTGTATATATATATATATATATATATATATATATATATATATATATATATATATATAAACACACACACACACACACACACACACATACTTTTTTTTAATTTACTCATCATATATATGTATGTGTACACACACACATGCACAAACTTCCAGGTCAAAAAAAATAAGGTACCAAAAAAATAAGGTACCAAAAAAATAAGGTACCTCAACTGCAAAATTTGCTTTTAGAAGGCAGAAGAAATATATCTACATATCATTTTATAAAAATGATTGCAGCAAGAGTGTCCTAAATTCAGGAAAGATATTATTTGAAAAATATATATCTATGTTTATCATCTATCATCTATCTATCTAAACTTTTGAGAAATTTAAGAATTCTTATAATAATCTATATATCCGATTTCCTCCTAAGAAAAATTTTTGAAACATGCTTCTGACAAACAAAAAGAACAGAGACCTCATAAAGAAAAAAAATAGTAAATATAGAATCTACAGATATAGAGATAAACAAGGCTGATAGCTTGTTTGCACTAGTATAGCTGTAGTGGTTGTTAAAATATTGAAATACTTTTGTACTGCTTGGCATATAGCTACTGACCTGAACCCTGAACTCTCCGCTACATCCCTGATCCTTTCCACTTGGGCTCTTCCCTAAAGATTCCCTGGACCAGGAACATCTCATAGGCCAGCTACTAAAGACTTAATGTCAGGACCATTAAGAAGCCTTCAACCTTAAATTTAAAATTCGTTGTCATGGAGTTGTACATCATATAATTCTCCTACTCTTTTGTGCTTCTTTGAATATATATATATTTATTCTATTCTCTCCCTTTCTCTCCCTTTTCTCTCCTTCCCTCCTCAGTTAGATTTAATATGAGTTAATCTATTTTTTCGGTCTTCTTAAATAAACAGTGCTTGCATAATATAACTGGAATTGGTTTGTGTGCTTGCCAACAGAGATCTCTAATTGATATACCCATAATTTCATCACCAATAGATGAGCCCTGCTGCTCCACTGATTTATTTGCTTCTAAATATAGAGACACATAAATATAGACAGAGACATCAAAAATAAAATCAGGTTTTCTAATGTTGTACAACCTACGTTTCACATTTACTAACAAACAATAAACATTTTAAGTTCAATAAAATTAAAATACACTATAATTCTAATACAACTATGTAATTTATTTTACTAGTCTTCTATTCTTTAATGTTTAATTTACTACTAGTGTTTTGTTATTGTAAATACAGTACTGAGCATAATTCTCATTTTAATTCATTTTTTAGGGCTATTTTCTACAAGTGGAATTTCCAAGTCCTCTGTAAGCTTAATTTTAAGATATTTGATATATAAGCCAATTTCCTCCCATCAACCAGATTCCTTGATGATTCAACTAGGAATGTCTTAAGAATCAAGTTCACAAGTTCCTTCTTCCATTACCAAATAATCTACTTAATAATGAATAATATTTTTCTTTTGCCTATTTTATTGGGTAAAAAATAGTATCACATCACTTTAATTTGCATTTCTTACATTGGAAGTCTTAAAAAGGTATTCTGTAGATAAAAATAATTATTCTTTACCCATAGTTTTGAAATAACCATTTTTCCTAAACTAAATTTGTACATGTATGGGCTCTTTCAAGACTTGTGCTGTCCCCTAAGGTAGCCACTAGTCAAAATGGCTATTTTAATTTAAATTTAAATTAGTTGCAATAAAATAGAATTGAAGATTTAGTCTCTCAGTCACTTCAGTCACATTTTAAGTACTCAAAAGCTGCATGTGAATAGAAACCAATATATTGGACTGCACAGCTACATATTTCCATCATTGAAGAAAGTTACATTGGACAGTGCTATTATACAATAGTCTTAATAAACTTTTATAATACTTTAAAAATTAATAAATCTATTAATTTAAATTATTTTAAATAAGACTTATCTTATTAATATTTTTAATTCAGATTCATTCGATGTCCAGATTGTGAGCTGCCAACACGTCTACGGCGCATGGCCTTCTGTCCAAGACAGAGTTTCTGGGAAACCAGAAAACTCACAGCTGGACATGCTCATTTGTTTTCTATAGTACATTTTCAGACTAAAGCAGTGGCTTTCAAATTCCATGTTCTGTGAAGCCCCAGTATTCCAAAATCTGTTCGAGGACACCTTATATCTGAGGAAGAGAAGGTAGGATTTCTGACTTAGACTTTAATTTAAAAATGGACTCCATTAATTTAAAAAAGTTCCAAAACCACTGATTTGTGGTTTAATTAGAATTTGAGCAGAAAATCCTCTGAAGACCAGCGGATGATCAGGTGAAGTAGGAGAGTAAAAAGTGACCGATACATTGTCTGAAGTCTGCAGATAACACTAAATTGTTGACCCAAACACTTCATGTAGTTGTCATAAAAACAAACTGTGTTTTGTGTGATAACTTTGAAGGGCATCACAGAAAAATCAGCCCAACAAATGGAATTTGAATTCAGACAAGACTGCCTTTCACCAATGATGAGGCCTTGGGCCATTTATTTAACCTGATTCTTCTTTTACTAGTTTTAAAAGAGAGCCAGTGATACCTGCTTTATAGGGGTGCTTTAGGAATAGATGATGTAACAGGTGTGAACAGATGTTCACAAAAAGAGTAGTTGCTTTGCCTTTTATCATTCCTGTTCTCAGCTAGATAATTATCACTTAAAGACTGATTTCTCCTGATTGATTGTTAACAAGTTTCCAGGCCACCAGATATGTAGTGCCGTAAAGAATGAAAAAAAAAAAATTAAGTTCATACTCAGTCACCCTGAAAACAAGAGTTTATGAACAAAGAAGATGTGCATGGAGATGGCAGCCAGAATTTCCGAATTGCTTCAGGGTTCACCCCAGGTTGCCTGGTGATAGGAGTTTGCTGGGCTTCTTTTCCCAGAGGAAAGGGTACTGCCCAGACTCAAGTCCTACGGACCTACAGTCCCCAAGTTTTTCCATGTGCTGTGCTAGGAGTCTGGCATTTCTCAGCATTGCCCTAAATCACAGATGCCTTATCTAAGGCCTCTTAATATTTAAGATAAGGGGCTAGATACTGGCACCCATGCAATGCTGCTTTCTAGCTTATTGCATGAAAAAGAAGAGTATAGGTCCCTTGGCTGGAGCACAGCCCCGTACTGTAACCAGCTAACCCCCAGCCCAAGGACACCTCTCCACAAGATGCCGAGAGAGTGAAGGCTATGATACTCATCAGCCTTTTGCCCAAAATCCAGACCGGACCCAGTGACCTTTCTAAAATATGAAACCACCAATCATATTTTAGAAAGGCATGTTTTTACTCTAATTAGATAACACTGCTGTAAATGCTTTGGCAAAAATTTATATATGAACAAGAAAAATTTATTTTAAATTATTCCTATTATATCCATTAAACATAGCAGTGCCAAAGGACACTAACATATCAGAGTCTATAAATTTAAAATAAATAGAACTTTGTAACAGTCTATAATTCAGAGATTTCAAAAATCAAAACATGCCTTTGCTCCCATGAGTTTAAAATTTCCCCAAATTACGATTCTTCGTGAAGACACATTCTTCTGGGTAAGACATTTAGTGCAGAAAATGATGGCAGCTTGTCAGTTTGTAATTATGTTATCAACATATTTTTATTATAATAAATAATATTTATAGTAATTATATTTATTTAAATGTTATAAATATTCATTTATGTCATTATTATAGTTAGGCAGATTGACGTCTTCAACAAGTAGTGAATAGCTACTAAGTTCTACACAAGTCCAGACAATTCCCAGGCAAAGCAAAGGACCAGTCACTACCCCTGATCTTACAGAGTTTTTAAGTCCAGCAAGGCAGACAAAAACCATACAACTGGTCATTCACTTTGAATGTGATACGTGTGTGAAGGAAGAATGAACGTGATAAAACAATGTCACAAGGAATCCTAACCTATCTGGGAGTGCCCAGATGGAAAAAAGAGTCACCTATAATGATGGTTTACAGGCTGAGGCCTGAGAGGTGGATAGAAGAAATGCACCAGGAGCAAAGGAAGGATCATTGTATGCAGAATAGAGATGTTGGATGAGAAGGAGAGGGGGCATAGAAGAATAGAGGGAAGAAGCCCAGACTCTTGTCATGGAACCTTTAGGAAAGGAAAATAAAAATAATTTATTGGAAGAAGACAACTATAGAAACCAGTTTTAAACAGGATAGTACAGGACACAGATGTCTGGTAAAGAAAGGAAAAGGAATTCCTGGCAGGGAAACTGCTTGAGTAAAGACAGGGAAGCAGAGGTTCTCCAGACGTTAGCACATGGAGAGCACAGGAAACCCACAGCGAGCTGGGAGAAGGTTGGAGCAAAAGGATGGACAGCTTGCTCGGGACCAGATGGTGGCAGGCTTTGAATTTCACATGGGGGTGGGGGGGGTGGTGGGGGTGGATTTGAATGCTATTCCCAGGGTAATCAGGAGCCACAGATGATCAGATGGATTTTAGAGAGGCTACTCTGTCAGGTGGGTTGGAGGTTGGGAAAAGAGTTAGCAGGTAGTAGCAGTCACAATCCAGAGTGCACATAGTGAAGGCCTGCACTGGAGCGCTGGGGTTGGCAAAAGATGGGCAAAAACAAATTTGAGAGCAATTTTAATGTAGAGATTGCCAAAATTTTATCACAGTGTATACTTACTTAAAAGGTAAAATTGTTTCAGCTTTATTTTGTACTGTTGTTGTTGTTGTTGTTGTTGTTGTTGTTGTTATTGTCATTGCTATTGTTGTACAGGGAGATGTCGACCCTGCAAAAAATTAGACTTTTTAAAGAGTTAGCCTCTGGCCTCCTAAAGGGCCAATTTAGAGAGTTACAGCCAGTTCTCATTAGTTATAACACATATCAGCATTTGGGTGTTCACATTTTAGGATCGGAATGTTGGAGAAACATTCTGGAACTGAGTAAAGCCAAGTTGCTGATGCTATGGATAATTGACTTGGCTTGTGTCATGGACAACTGAGCATGGAAATTGAAATGTTGATGGCATTCAATGGAAAGCAGCACTAGTCACATCATGGGTCCTTGTGACAACGGGTAGGAAAAAGCAACTCAACAGCCTCTGCATTCCTTTCTGACCAGCACAAACAGTCATATCTTCAGATGCCAATCTGTGCTCTATCCTGGTAGTAGTCACTGCATTTTGCAACCCCAAATTAAAAGTATATCTACATTAACTCGTCTCTATTTGCTGCCAAATATTCTCAGTATTTTCCATTATCTAATGCAATACTGTACTTGACTAGTTTTTTTTTTTTCTGAGATGAAAACTGCCAAGATTATATTTTCACTGAAAAGCTGTCACTACATAAATATCATGAAAAATACTGCATTTGGTATTTTTCTTTAATGAAAATTAGGCAATTATCTCTCAGAATGTTCATATAAACTGAAAGACAATCCAGCTGGAAAAGATGCTACTTAAAACAACAGAGGAAATCTCTTCCTATTTTCAGCTCGTGATACCAACTCTAATATTACATTTGAATTCAGTGGCAGTACTAGCGAGCGGAGAAACAAACAATGAAGAGCAAAGAAAAATGTGAGAGAAAAAGCAAGAGGTATCTTGTAGGAACCACAGAACATTTGGGAAAAAAGTATGATGAGGGAAGGCTTATTTTATTGTGTAGTGTGGTAATTACTTGTTTGGATGTAACTTACTAGAGTGTGAATCTTTGGTGTGGAAGGGCTGAGTCTTTTCAATTCTATTCGCATCATTCACAATGCACTGGGTATGAATGAATGAATGAATGATTTAAGGAGCAAACAAATGAAACACACACAGAATGTAAGTACTATAAACTATTTCACTTGAAATAAAAAACTATGGAAGTTGGCTTAGCCCTGGGGAAAATCCAAAGGAAAGTGAATTGAGCTCGGTAAAGCTGTGTTGAACTAGACTGATCCACAGAGCTCTGCACTGAGCATCCCTTGGAATTTATTTTTAGTTATCCATTCATATACCCATAAAAATTAATTGATACTTTATCAAGTTACTATGCATCTGTTGTAAGTATGGAATGATGGTGACATTTTGTTTTTGTTTGTTTGTTTATTTGTTTATTATTTTTTAGGCGAGGCAACCCTTGGTTGACCTCACAGATTGCAAGGACCTTGTAAGTTTACAATCCCTTATTTTTTATTTTTTTACGTCTACAGCAAGCACCTGGTCTTCCTAGGTGGTCTCCCATCCAAGTACTAACCAGGCCCAACCCTGCTTAGCTTCCGAGATCAGACGGGATCAGGCTTGTTCAAGGTAGTATGGCCATAGACTGTGATGGTGACTTTTGAATCTTAGAAATTATTATGACTAGGTTCTTCTTATTTGACCAGTTGAGATGGACACAAAAATTAATGCCCAGTTACCAAACTTACTCCATCTACTTCCTAAAATTTGATCTAGGGACTCAGGAGTAGAGGTACTCAAGTTACCCCCATCAAATGTCAGTCTCAGAGTCCTAGGCCTCCTACTTCTTTCTTACCAGACACATCCAATCAACTGAAAACTATCTTTTTATATTTCTGTCTGCTTGCTTTTGTTTTCAATATTGCTTTTGGGTTTGGGAAGCTTTCACTTCTTACTTTGATTAATGTTATGTATTTTATATTAATTTTATAATTACTAACAGTTTAATTTTCTCAAGTCATAACTCTGATTTAACATGTCCCTGTTAAGCATGTGACATGTCCCTGATTATACTCCATATAACATAACATTCCCCACGGTACCTGTGGCCTGTCGACTGTAGAGAGATCCTTTAGCCTCTCTGGATGTACTTTCTCCCACCTTTTAACCAGTGCTCCATTCATGTGTCATCTTGTGGCTTTTGTTGAGGCATGATTTTGCTTTCTACTTATCTTATGTTTTTATTTTAAGTTTTTTTTGTAGCGTAACATGTATAACATGATATTTGTGACATATAACGATATAATTGTGGCATAATATTTATAACATAATATTTACCATTTTCCATATTTTTCAGAGTACGGCACAGTAGCATTAAGTCCATTCACAATGTTATGCAACCATTACACTATCCATCTCGAAAACATTTTCACCTTTCCCAACCGAGACTCTTTAATCACTAAACAACTCCCCATATTTAAGTTTCTGTTGCGCTGTAACACATGCAGAAAAGCTCACGAATTACTATCAAAAAGTGGATATACTAGATATAACATCCACTAGGTAAAGATGGGATACTAGTGCCCCCAGATCCCCTCTTGGCCTTTCCAGTCATTACTTCTCTCTTTTTCTGAAAAGGTAACCCTATCCTGACTTATAACATCACAGATTAGTTTTAGCTAGATCAAAATTATCTATTTGTCTATTCTTTTGCCAATACCACAAGATCTTAATTACTTGCAGTTTTATAGTTGTCTTGAAGTCAGGTAGTGTCATTCCTTCAATTTTGTTCTCCAAATATTGTGCTGGCTATTTGGGGTCTTTTGCCTCTCCATAGAAACTTTAGAATTGGTTCATCACTATCCATGAAATAAGTCGCCGAAGTTTTGACTGGGATCATATTAAATCTATAGATCAAGGTAGGAAGAACAGACAGACGCTGCCATCTTGAGTCTTCCTATCCATGAACATGAAATATGTCTCCATTTATTTAGTTCTTATTTGATTCTATTTATAACAGCTTTTTAGTTTTCCTTAAATAGATATTACACATATTTTGTAAGATTTATACTTAAATATTTAAATTTTGGAAGTGTTAATGTAAATAATATTGTTTTTTATAAATTTCAGTTTCACTTGTTTATTTTTGGTATATAGAAAATCATTTGACTTTCGTATATTAACTTTGTATCCTGAAACCTTTCTATAATTGCTAATTGGTTCCAGGACTTTTTTGTTGTTGTTGTTAGTTATTTTGGACTTTCTACACAGACAAGCATGTCGTCTGCGAACAAAAGTAGTTTTATGTGTGACTTCCCAATCTACATACCTTTTCTTTTATTTTCTTTTCTTGCCTTGTATTAGCAAGGAGTTCTAGTATGATACTGAAAAGGAATAGTGAAAGGGGGCATCCTTGCCTAATGCCTGATCTGAGTGGGAAAGCTTTGAGTTTCTCACCACTATGATGTTAGCTGTAGGGTGAATTCATGGCTTTCTAATATTGAGTTATCTAAGCAGTGAATATGGTATGTCCCTTCAATTATTGAGGTCTTCTTTACTCTCTTAGTAATGTTTTATGCATTTCTTTTTTTATTTCTTTTTATTTTTTGACAATTTTATCATTTTATGCATTTTTGTGTAATTTTCTTGCAAGTCTTTTTGTTAGATTTATGCGTAGGTGTTTAATGTATTTGGCTCTTTTAAATCGCATTTTAAAATGTTATTTTCTAATTGTTTATTGAAAGTTTCTAGAAAAACTACTTTTTGTGTTTTATTTAATTCATTTAAAAATTCTAATTAATTACTAGATTTTCTGCTACACATAGTACATGTAAGTATGGTTCATTTTCTTTCTTTCTGAGTCTTATGCATTTTATTTCTTTATCTTGATTTTTCTTTCATGATCTAAGATCTCACAATGTTATGAAAAGTGATCCCTTTTTCAATTGCAGTAGAACTGAGAAATGTTTTAAGATCTACTATGATTGTAGATATGTTCATTTCTCTCATAAATTTTATGCTTTTCTTCATATAACTTGAGACTACAAATTTAGGTTTTCTATGTGTTTCCAATGAATTTAAATTTTTTTATGAAATATGCTGAGATGACTGACAACCACTTCCCCACTCCTCTAAGGCTGCAGACCCACATCAGGAAAGGAAAACAGATTTAAACTGAATGACTTGGACACTCAGGCTCTCTCTCATTCTCTGTGTTTGAGAGGAGATCATGTTTCTGTCTATGGGGTGTTATTGCTTCTCTAATAAACTTTCCTTTTGTCTCTAACTCTGGCATGCACTTGAATTCTTTCCTGGGTGCAGTCAAGGACACCACCCACCTGCCCCCGCCACGTGTAGAGCTTGGGTCCCCACTCTGGGGGATTCGCCCCATCCTACATCATTTATACAAGACAGCCTCTTAGAGCCCCTGCTTGGGTAGTTAGACTGGGTACTGTATGGAGCAGGAACAGTGTTGCACTGGAAGGCTCAATTTTATTGGGCAAGCATAGAATTGAATATCATGACACAAATGCCCCAAATGTCCAAATGAGGACTGTTTTGTTTTTGTTTTTTTTTCCCTGAGACATCAACATTCCTAGCTTTTCCAGTCATTTTTCAGTTTCCTTCTAGGAAACCTGTCTTTTTTTCGTTTTCAAAAAAATGCTAAGTCTGTGGGAGGTGATGGTAGCAGGTGATGGGTTGCTGACTAATGCAGTGCCCTTTGTAAAAGGCCTGCACCTATAGTCTTTGTTGTAGCCCTGCTGGACCTGCCATTTTTAAGTCCAGAGCTCCTCTAGAATTTCTGCAGCAGAGATAGCCCCATCTCTTGGGCCAGTTCCTCCTAACCCATTGCAAGTTGTGGTTATTTTGCCTATTATGTCTGTCAACACCCCAACTCTTTTTAATCTTTAAATATTTTGTTGTAATTTCTTACACATTGGTGGCCTCTCCAGCATCCTTCCTCTCTTAGCTAATATTGTTTATTCGTTAGCTTATTTCTGTACTTTTATTTCAGTGGAGACTTAGGAAAAAAAAGGGAAAATATGCATGCTCTGCTCTCTTGACCCTCAAGTCTTTGTGAAATGTTTCTATTAATTGAATTGTGAAGTGAATCCCTAATACTGTTGTGTGAAGTGAAGCTCTTTATTCCTATGCCCAATCTTTATTTTAATGTTCTCAGGCTGAATGTGTACCCACCCCTCTCATTTAGGGCCTTCGGTCCCACCTTGGCATTTTACACAGAGAACAGTGGCCCTTAACAGATATATCTGATTCTATGTCCATCAACTTGTATATGGTCGAGCCTCCTGATAATTGTTTTACAATATTGTCAAATAAATCCTTCATGGGGTTCATTGGGCCTTCAGGAGAGCGTTCTGGGAAGTATGATAGAGTGGCTTCAAAGAGCTCATCAGGCTCCATACTTCAAAACTATGCATGTCACCAAATGGAAAGGAGGGAGGGAAAAGAAGGGAAGGGACTAGAAGGGACGGAAGAACAGAGAAGGGGAGGGGAAAGATAAAACCACGGACTTTGAGTAGGAGAAGGCTGGGAAGCAAATGTTGATTCTGACATTTTATAGGCCAATAACTCCAAGAGATTTTATTTCCCCATCTCTGTTAAAAAGTTATGATACCAGTCTATGGCCATGCTACCCTGAACAAGGCCGATCCTGTCTGATCTTGGAAGCTAAGAAGGGTCGGGCCTGGGTAGTACTTGGTTGGAACACCACTTAGGAAGACGAGGTGCTGTAGGCATAAAAAATGAAAAAAACAAGGGATTGTAAGCTGACAAGGTCCTTGCAATCTGTGAGGTCAACCAAGGGTTGCCTTGCCTAAAAAAAAAAAAAAAAAAAAAAGTATGGTACCAAATCTATTCAGTCCAAGTGAAATTTCTGTAAAAATCATGAAGAAAACAGTACCTTTAACAGTCAAACAGAGGCATCTGGACATTTGAGATTTATCCTCATGTCTATAATCGCTCCTAACTTGTGTTGAAAGACTTTGTGGCAAATCTTGTTTTAAATGCGTTTTTCCCTATTTATTCATTTAATCCTCACAAAAACACTAAAAAGGACGTACTAATATAATTTCTATTTTGAAAAAAAATCAAAACAAAAGACAAGGCACAGAAATATGAAGTAACTTGACTGTGGCTATGTAACCAGGAGAGTGAGGAGCAGGAATCCCGCAGTAGAGTGCTGTCCCAGCCCTGTACTTCTTACTCACTACACCATGTGACCTCCAAAACCACCCCACCCAGAATTCTGGAAAAGGGCCAGGCTTGGCAATAAGAGCCCATATTTAATATTAATAGACAAATAGAAATGAAAACTAAGTTATTCATATGCAGTCGCTGGCAAAAGCCTTCACCAGGACCTGTTAGACTCCCTTTTTCGGTTGTATTTGTCACAGTAAGAGGAGAAAAGGAGAGAAACAAACATGTGAAACAGGGTCTGGATCAGTGCCGCCCAGTGCAGATGCGGTTCCTAGCCCTGCCCCGAAAGCATGTTAGAAATGGAAATTCTTAGACTCCTCCCCAGAACTGCAGAATCAGAATCAGCAGGGTTGGAGCCTGGAAATAGGTGTTTCACTGTGACTCTAGGTGATTCTGATGCACGATAGTGTTTGAGAAAAATTGCTTTAAAGTTTGCAGATACTCCCATGTAAATTGTAAGAATTTTATCTCCATCTTATGAAGTAGAGATGATGTCACCCAATTTACAATGAAACGAAAGGCAGAGAGATGTATATAAATAAGGTAAAATCCCTTCCCTTTATCACTAACCATAATTCTTTCATCTATACCTACCTAGTTATGTGAAATTCTCATTCTCATGTTCTGATTTCCTCTCAATGTTTCAAGAGTTTTGTTCATTTATTTTTTTTGGAAGGGAGAGAGAGTATGTTAAGGAATTGGATGAGAAAATAGGATCTAATAGTTGTGTATGGAAGAGGGTTAGCCCTGTATGAATATTGTTTAGATGGAACATAATGGCTCTTCATCACCCAACACCAACTGTCAGGAACTTCTTCACAATCTTCCTGATTCTCAAAATAAGTATTTTTATGTGCTTTAGAATCCTTGGCTTTTGGATTAACCAGATTTCTCCTAAAATAAAAATAAAAACGTCTTTTAGGATTTTCCCCTTTGTGTCAGCTCCTTTGAGATGCCTAAATGTGAAGATGATCCAGTTGAGTATCTATGTGTTGCTGAATTGCAAATAATTTGTGCAAAGACCAGCACATTCCACTTTGGCCTACTTTTGAAAGCTGCAGCTTCCTAGAAAAATGAGCTAATCCTACAGTTGTATTAAAAGGCAAAAGGAGTGTTTAGGATTCAAAAAATGCTGCCGAGGGAGTTCGTGTTTCCTGCAAAGACCTGAGCCAGGAGGAAACAGGTAGAGAGTCAGCAATCATAAAATCAAGGCTGGCAGCAGAGGTCATTAGATTCAGTTATGTGTTCCCAAATCATGCCTTAAGCGAACTTATACTGAGGGCTTGTTGCAGGACACATGCTCTGAGCTTGGCATGAATACCACAGTTCTATGCAGAAAGTAATATTATCTCACTTTATAGTTAAGGAAACTGAAGCCACAGAAGTTTGACAACTTACCAAGGGCACATAATAGATAAAGCATTTATATCTTTTTGGTCTGATTCCAGATCCCATGTAAACTACACACTGCATGTGTTCTCAGATCTCAATGATGAGTTTAGACCTCAGATAGCCTCGGGAGAGTTTTTGTTCTTCTCAATATCATTCTTTTAAAGCAGTGCTTCCCAGATTTTACTGTGCTTATGAACCACTTGGGGATCTTTAAATGCAGATTCTGTTCACTGAGTCTGGGGTGGGTCCTGAGCATCTGCATCTTCATCTCCCTGATGAAGCCGATGCTGCTAATACAGGCCTGAGCTTTGAGAAGGTATCAAGGCTCTAACCAACAGTAAATTCTGTTAAATCGAGCTGCAGTCCAGCGAGTCGCATCTACATCTCCTAGCTTTGATTGGCTGGCCACTTTTTGACGCTGCGTATTACTCTTCAGAGGTCAGTTCACTTAATTAATGAACTTCATAAGCTGTTTCACCAATTTGCCCACAGTGGATGGAATTACAAGAAAGAATTCCTTTGTCTCTCCCTGATTTCTTTCATGCTCTGGAGCAGGCTATAAAATAGGTAATTTATGCCAGAGATTACAGATGATATGTTTATTTAGCTGAGTGCAATAATAAGACCTTGCAGGGGGCCAGACAGGTTTCCAGGTCTGTGGGATGCTGAAAATCTCTGCCCAGATGTAGCAATTATGTACATTTCAGTGGTCTCCTTATGCAACCCCAGGTAGAAAAGCAATCAATCTTCATATTTTTTATTAGTAATAAAGGAGAGTGTCATTTATTTATAAATATAATCATAATGATTGTGTTGTTTTGTCTTTTAATACAATGGTTGCTCCTGAAATGAGCTAGAAATACTTTTTATTTAATTTTAATTTTTAAATTAAGTTTATTGGGGTAACATTGGTTAATAAAATTATATAGGTTTCAGTTGTACAATAATACATCATCTGTATATTGAATTGTGTGTTCACTATTCAAACTCAAATCCCCCATCGCCTTATATTTAACTCCCTTTACCCTTATCTACTTCCTCCCTTTCCCTCTGGTAACTACTAAACTGTTGTCCGTATCTATGAGTTCTCTTTTTTTATGTTGCTGCATTCAGTTATATATCCCTCATATGAATGAAATCATATGGCTTTCAACTTTTTCTGTCTGACTTATTTCACTTAGCATGATTATCTCAAGATCCATCCATATTGTTGCAAATGACATCTATTCATATGGCTAAGTAATATTACATAGTATAGATAGATAGATAGATAGATAGATAGATAGATAGATAGATAGATACACACACATACACATACCACATCTTCTTTATCCAATCATCTATTGAAGGACACTTTGGTCGTTTCCATGTCTTGGCCATGGTGAATAATGCTGCTATGAACATCAGATACATATATTTTTATAGATAAAAATTTTCTAACTTTTTGGGTAGAAACCCAGAAGAAGGATTGCTGGGTCATATAGTAATTCTATTCTTAATTTTTTGAGGAACTGCCATACTGTTTTCCATAGTGGCTGTACCAATCTATATCAAACTAAAAAGCTTCTGCACAGTGAAAGAAACCATCAACACGAGGAGGCAACCAACTGAATGGGAGAGGATATTTTCAAGCAATGGCTTGAAAATATATAAAGAACTAATACAACTCAACAACAATAAAAAAAAAAACAATCCAATTAAAAAATGGGCAGAGGACATGAACAGACACTTGTCCCAAAAGAAATACAAATGTCCAACAGACATGAAAAGATGCTCAACCTCACTAGCTGTTAGGGAAATGCAAATCAAAAGCACAATGAGATACCACTTCAAACCTGTAAGAATTGCTGTTATCGACAAGACAAGTAACAACAAGTGTTGGAGAGGTTTTGGGGAAAAAGGAACCCTCACTGCTGGTGGAAATGGAAATGCTCATGATATTAAACTTGAATCTGGCTGGTGACCTATTGGTGTCCTCTTCAGAGGCTTCGTAGCTCTTTTTATTTATTTATTTATTTCTGGGCACACAGAAGATAGCTGAACTCTGTAATTAATTCAGTAAGTTATAGATGTTGAAGAGGCTGTAGCACCTTGACTCTCTCCTTTACCCTGTAGGGGTCTGAGGATGAAGACACTGCCTTTTCCTGGGCTGTCCTGGCTGCTGCTGCTCTGAATTTACTCTTCGATAAGCCCTAACAGCATTTATTTTGTACTGATAAGGAAAGGAGAAATGAAACTATGGGAATGTTAGTTGATCCCTGGGGCATTTCCTCCCCAGGCAAAGCTGGACACAACTGGACAGATTGCATCTGTAATGTCTTTGCTCTCAACAGAAGCAGGAAAAAAAACAACAAGGCCTATCTCTAGAGTGGAGACAAGAAATGCGGCACTTTGGGCTTCTCTGTTAGGCTTATAAAATTTGGACAGGTTATCTTCCTGAAGAATATAAAATTAGGCACAGACCTTTTGATGGGCGTGTGCAGGGGAGGGACTCCGAAGCTTAAATATCATTAACTCTCTGTCAGTTTACTTCTTTCTGTATTATTGCTCTTTGATTTCATTCTTCAGCTTCAAGGCCTTATTTTTTTTCATTACTCTTCTGCCACTTACTGTGACAGCTGAATATATTCTCTTTGCTGGTCTCATCACTTCATGATTCCTGGTGTGTCCTGGTGGCTCTTCAGGCCATCATCATCTGCATCGCCCAGAAATCTTCCTGAGATTTCTCGTGGCTCCAGAGACATTTTAGAAATCAGAATTGCTCTGGCTTCATTACCTTTCTTCATGCACTTATTCTTCTGCCAGTAATTCCTTTTGGCTTTCTTTTTTCCCGCATTTTTCTTCACAAGCCTAGAAATCAAAGGGAAAAAAGTATTTTATTTACTTCCAAAAATGGATTTAGTGGAGAAATATTTAATTCGGTATCTTAAGTTGTTTCCAGATTTCATCT
Source organism: Pteropus medius (assembly GCF_902729225.1). NCBI lineage: Eukaryota > Metazoa > Chordata > Mammalia > Chiroptera > Pteropodidae > Pteropus > Pteropus medius. Next base: position 12,169,969 of record NW_024351543.1, read on the forward strand.
CATATCTAGCCAGGTGTGTTCCTTTGTCTTCTGCTTTTTTCCCCATGAACTAACTTGTGTGTGGTCCACAGTACATGAAAGGTACTAGATCAAGCACTTGATGTACAAAATCTTATTTAATTGCTATATCAGATTCAAATAACTGTTACTCATGCTGATCATCTTATATATGTTCCCTTGAGGACCTAAATGAGAGTTTCTTGGTTTATTTCCAGGAGTGAAATGTGCCCTAGTTTGTCCACCAAACAGTGCCAAAGATTTTTTTTCCCCTAGAATAGCAGCGTCAGTTTATATTCCCACCAGGAGTGCAAGAGGTGTCACATTTCCCTACAACCCTGATGGTATTTGATGTCATTTTAGTTGAATACTTCTTGTCAATCTGTAAAGGTATAAATTAATATCTTTCTAAATATTCTGCTGCTTTTATTTTTTAATCCCTTTTAACTTCTTATTGAAATATAATAAACATACAGAAAAATATACATAAATATACAGCTAAATTTTTAGAAACAGAATGCACTAGTGTAACCAACCCAGATCATAAAGTCTCATTCTTGTTTTATTTTGCATTTCTCTGATTACTGCTAACATTCACTTGAATTCTTATTTCTTATAAAGTAATTATCATATTTCTTATTCTTTGTCCATTTCTTATAAAGTAATTATCTTATTTCTTATTCTTTGCCCATTGTTCTGTTAAATTCCTTTTTAAAAATCTTTCTGCTGTACAAGTGTTTCTTTTACATTCCAGAAGTTAGTCACTAGTTTTACATGTTACAGATGTCTCCTGCTGGCCTGCCTTGGCTCTTTAGGTATTTTTAATAGGTATTAGGGCTGTAATAGGTAGAAAATGGGAGACCATTTGTGTTTCAAAAATAATGTGGGCCAGTAAAAAGTCAGGTGCCTGGCCTTTAAAGCAGAAAACTTTTTCACCCCATCACATTCAAAGTAGTGCAGACTCTAGATAGCAGAGATTATAAAGGGCCTTATTTTATTCATGCAAGTTTTAAAACACCATCTCTGTGGACTTCTGCAGAAAAGCTATAGAGAAAAAAGCATACTGACATATGAACACAAACTTCAGCTGATCCAGTTTAACACCTGTTGTTCCTTTTCATAAAACAAAGTTGTCTACTTGGCAAATATAATTGCTTTACTTTTATTCTATTGCTATGCTCATCTCTTTACTCAAGGGTCTCTGATTGACAGCTTGATGGCTGCTAAATGGGTTTCGTTAGAGTTAGATCCAAGCGAGTCCACTAAATTAATTGAAAGAGCTGTGTATTTTAGACCACCTGTTCCTCAGCTGTCTTAGAGCTTACCAGCATGTCAGAAAATCCACTGAGTTTAATTTACCTTATTTTTTGAAACCAAACAATCAATCAAATTTCTAGAATATAAAAGGGAAATACGGCATTTAATTGGAAATTGAGCAAAGATAAACCTTTTGGATTCCAATGTACCTTTTACTCTGATGCTTACAATTAGCCACCATCCAATGAAAAGCAGTATATCCAAGGAATTCTATGAACAACTGAAAATTATCAAAATGACTTCTGCCTGAGAAGGGAGAAATACCTTCCCCAGGCTCTAATGAGCAGTGTTTACACAATAAGTGAGCATCTCTTATTCCCATATGGAGGTCTGGTAGCACACACACGCAGACCACAGACCATACCAGGCAGCCAGCAGATGCTGGAATTCCTAGGCAGTAAAAGCAGCCCCTCCTATTAAGGTCTGTAAAGCTCCTTGGGCTGGGCTCCCGTTCCTCTAAGATGCACTCATAGAGATAGGCACGCCTGCCTTCAAAAGGCCACAACACAGGGCTCCAAGAAGTGAAGGGAATTGAAACAGTTGATAAACTGCACGAGAAAGAACAGAATTCCCAGGGAGGTTGGTTACCAGAGGTGATCTCATTTTCTGACATTGCAGGAAGACAGCAATGTTCCAAAAGATACTGTTCAAGAAAGGAAATACGTGGGTTCTCCCCTCCCTCAGATATCTTCATTTCACAGAGGCAGAATTAACAGCTTAAAGGGATATAGCGGATGGAATAGTATTGGTGGAAAATAAATGTTCGTTGAATAAAAAAGGGACTTAAATACACAAGTATGGCTGGTCCTCAGATAACATCGTATTATTCAATGTCATTTGGTTATGACATCGATGAGATGCTGTAGGACTTAACTCTTCATTATATCAATTAGCCTGTGATAAAATGGTTTTCGTTTATATGTTTCACTAAAAGTGGAAGAACCTACTGATGTCATTGAGTGAGACTTAGAAAATCTGCTGTATCGATAGATGTGTTGGTAAGGTTGAAACCAAAGCTTTCTTCTGTCTACTGTCCTTTCCTTAGATATTACTCATTATTTGCTATGACTTGTTGTAAGCTCTAACACTAAAATTTGAACCCATAAACTTGCATATGATAATTACTTTATAAGCTAAGAATTATCTTGCTCTCTGAATCTGGGATGTGGGGCCTGGTACTGTAATAATCTTTGTGTTTTGTTATCTCTTTGAACTCTTCAAATGGGAGATTATTAAGATTATTGTAGAACTAATGCAGTATGTATCTGTGGTACCCAAGGACATACACTCAATCCAGTGAGAGAATCCTAGCATCACCTGCTGAAGGAGCTTCCACTCCTGATTCAAGCTGGAATTGCCCAGGAATCAAGAGGCCTTCTAGCTAAAAATGGGTAGAGTAGGATATTAAGGAGGACTTAAAAATTTTCTTTTAATTTTTTTTTATTGTGGTAAAATATATATATCATAAATTTGCCATTTTAACCATGTTGAATTATATAACTCAGTGACATTATAGTCAAAATATTGTACAACCGTCACCACTCTCTATTTCCAAAACTTTTCCATTACCCCAAACAGAAACTGTGTACCCCATCAAGCAGTAACTCCATTTGCCTTACTTCTTGCTCCTGGAAACCTCTAATCTACTTCCTGTATCTGTGAATGTTCTTATTCTAGATATTTTATACAAGTTGGAGTCATATAATATTTGTCCTTTTGTGTCTGGCTTATTTCACTTAGCAAATTATGGGTGTCTGGGAGTTCATGTATCCTCGAGGCAATATCGTAAAGGTGGACTGCTATCCGTGCAGGCGATATTACTTTTGCTATTTTCTGCTCAGTAGAGAGAAGAGATTAGAAACCATTTCCCTGATCAGTAGTTACACATCTGGTACCAGGACCATGTCGATTTGCTTAAGTAAAGACACATTTCTAGAATAGCAGCAGTAATTGCCATCAACTAGTGATTAAATTTTGACCAACCTTTATTCACCAAGATCCTATTGCTTAATCAGTTCACAACACTGGGGCCTTCAAGAAGCATGTAAAGGATGCCATTCTTGTCTGCAGCTAATTCTGGTACCGAATACTGCATTAGTAAGAGCTCAGCTGTAGATAACAGAAACACCCTTGATAGATACGGGATGTAATTCGTGGAATTAAAGGCTTACAATATTGTTGGAAGAACCAGGGGAGCAGTCTTCGGACTGGGCCTCTGGGGACGATTCTTAGAACAACACAACACACTGGCTCATAAAAAAAACCTGCTTCTTTAGCCTCAGCCAAGAAACTGGAAATCACAAGCAACTGTGCCAATTTGTAGGAAAAAATCTTAGCTAAAATCTGGGGAACAGAAAGCTCTTACCAGAACCATTGCTTTTAGAAAACATATCACCTTATTTGTGATCTAGGTTACCAGAATTGGCAACAAAATGAATTTTCTGGGCCAGGATATTCCCTTTGTGACCAGGACCTCCAAAGTGGACACCTAGCATACTAAATTCTTATTTAACTCCAAATTCAAGTTAGAGAAAGCGTTTTTAATTAATGGAAACTAAATTGTATCCAGACTCCTAGCTATAAGAACAAGTATAGCTTTTATTTTTTCATTCTCTGCAGTTCAGGAAGTTATTCTAGAAAGTGTGGAACACATGGTAAGTGAATGAATCTGAAGTCCCCCAGAAAAGGTAACTCTAGCTCCATAATATCTTTTAAAAGAATTCATAATGCATATAAAAAGGTGAAAATTTCTAGAGTTTGAGCACAAGGTAATAAATTAATTAGACCCGGATCAGAGTGATAATGCATGCAATACTGGATCTTATTATATCTCCACAAAGGAATCATCAAAAGCTAGATAAGTGATCTTTGGATTAGTCATTGTTTCAATAATAGTTATTAATACCTAATATTGTCTCAAAGGCATTAAGCTATTGCGTGACATAAATTGATTTTTAGAACAATGAATTGCTTTGTAACCCTCTTTAGAAATAAATGTGTAACTTAAATTCAACTCATTCAATAAATGTAAAATAAACATATTTTTGTGGGCAGGGTATAGTTGGGCCTTGCTTGTCTACTAACAAATTGGATTATAACTCTTCTATGAGTGAATTTAAAAGAAAAAACAGGTTAGATACACATAAAATGCACACATTTGAAATTCAGGTCAAATTTCAATCAGATTCTAAGATGGTCACTTTTATTATACTGGAAATAGTGATGACTTACTGTTGACCATAACAAGAGCTAACACTTACTGTAGGCAAGTCACTAATTTAAGTATACCATCCATATTAACCATTTAAGTATTAAAATAACACTACAAGGTGGGTAGCATAGATATAGAAACTTCACACATGATGAAAATAGGGCCTCGCAGATAAGAAGTGTTCAAAAATTTTTGAATTTTGGAAATCTGTCTCCAGTGTCCTTGGTTTTGAGCATTAGACTGTTCCAGCTGACACTGGAAACTAAAGGAAAATTTCACTGAAATTCAGTGAGTTGGAGAATGAAGAAATAATTTTTACCCCTCTTCCTACTGATCCTCGCTCCTTCAGGTAGCCTTAGGCCTCTGTGCTGTTAGGGAGGAGGAAGCAGTCATGTTTCCCGCTAACCCAAGACAGGTTCCTCTGTGGTTCCTGGTTATATCTCTAAGTCAACAAAGATTAATAAGTATTTTGGTTATCTATGTTTTCTACAACATTTTCAGTGGAGGGTATAACGGTGGACTTCAAGTTCTGAACTTGAAGGCTAAGTAACATCCATTTCATTTCCAACCCATATCTGTCCCTGTGTATCACCCTGTATTAATAAAAATAAATTCCCCAACTCTGTTCCCGACATCTTCTCTATTAGTTAGAACATGTGTTTCCCCAAACTGACTTGATCTTGTTTATAGGTGTGCTTATCATTATGAAAACATTGCTTAAAGAGTGATCAGGAGAATTGCCTATATAATTCCATCTCACTTGTGCCCTAGATTATTTTTGAGAGCATACCTAATGTATTCATACACTGCTACGCTTTGCAAAATGCCAACACTTCACAGGCTTTCTTAGACATTTTCTACATTCTGTCAATATCTGCCATTTAAAAAATGTTTCCTTTTCTCTTGATTTCAGAATGATTTTTTTTACTGTAATTTTTCTTTAATGTTTTGTAAATTATATACTCCTTTTCTCTCTTAGTATGTAGGCCTCACATCTTAACATCAGACAGGCATACCTCAGAGATATTGTGGGTTTAGAACTAGACCACCACCATGAAGCAAATATCAAAATAAAGCGAGTCACGCATTTTTTTGTTTTCCCAGTGCATGTAAAAGTTGTTTCCACTGTACTGTAGTCTATTAAGTGTGTGATAGCATGTGTAAAAAAAATGTACATACCTTAATTTAAAAATACTTTATTGCTAAAAAATGCTAACCATCATCTAAACCTGTTGGAAAACTGGCACCAATAGATTTGCTCCATGCAGGATTGGCACAAACCTTTAACTTGTAAAAAACGAAATGCAATATATATGTGAAGTGTGATAAATGAGGTAGCCTGTTCTTACCTTCCAAAGTAAATCATTTTCCTTTCCCTCTTGTAAACAATACTTTGATGGTAATTGTTTTGATCAGTCAGTATTTATTTATATTTGTCCATATTTACTACTTTCTTTACTTTTCATTCCCCCTTGCATCTTACACTTTCCATCTTGGATCACATCCTTTCTGCACTTCCACTGAGTGTTTTAGTTCGATTATCTTATTTCTAGAAGTATTTAAAACAACTTATAACATATCTTGCTTTTTTAATGTATAATTTCAAGCCTTGCAGTCAATTTCTTGAATAAGATTAAACATTTTAGAGTTGGATAATTCTAATATCTGTAATTTTTAAGCTCTGATTGTGATGTCTTATTTTCTGTTGACTATCTTATGTGCCCTTTCTGTGTATTTTGTGACATTACCCCTCCCCGCTACCACCCTGCCCGGGAGCTACTACTATATGCATGAGAATTTTTTTGGAGTCTAGAATAATGTGGGTTTTTCAGTAGAGAACTTCCATCTGTTTCTGCACGGTGCCTTGAAGGACTGTGCATCAAAAATGACTATAAATTAAATATTTGATTTAATTACTTTTAGACCATTCAGGCAGTTTGAGTTTCCTCTTCTGGTCAAGTACCTGCTTAAATCATTTATCCATTTTTCTACTGGATTTCTTATCTCTTTCATATTGACATTCTAACTCTTTTAGATAAGACTATTTGGGGTGAATGTGGCACAAATATTTTTTTCCCAATATGCAACATGTGTTTTCATTTTCTTTACGGTAGTTTTTCAGAAATAGAAGTTATTCATTTTGACACTGTTGAATGTATTGAGTATTTCTGTATTTTGTTGAAGGACTGCATCTCTACTTTTATGTTATAAATATAATTAATATTTTTCCTAAATGTTTTATAGTTTTGCCTGCACATTTAAGCAGTTCACCCACACAACTTTGTGTAAAAAGTAGGAATTGAAATTTAGGTTTTTTTTCTCGTATGTAAATTATTATAGGTGGTACTATTCACTGAGTGATCTATCCTCTCCCCACTTATCTGCAATATCAGCATTGACAAGCACTAGATTTCTATATTGTCATCAGTCTCTTCCTAGACTTTTATTTTTTTCATTGGTCTATTTGTTTATCACTGAGCCAAGATCTTTGGCTCTGTTCCTTTCCTGTCTCTAGTCCTTAATATGTTCATCTATCAAGACATTTATGAGTATAGTTCTTCTGGCTCAACAGTTTCTATCTGTCTACAAGTAGATGCTCTCAGCTAATGATTCTGTTTTCTCCCTCTTGAAATAGCTACATTTGATCTTAAATTATTGAAGCTTATGGCTAAAACATCTAAGTCCATTTGATGCCGTGGACCCTTCTCAACAAGGGCTTAAAAATAAACTTTAAAGGAGGAATGGAAATATGATTATGTATGATTTGCTTAAATTAAAGGAGAGTCCTCCAAGAATCCTGGGGGACTTACCACTTCTCTGAGACTGAATCTTGCTCAAAAATAAACCTCAATTTGTTATTTCTAGTCCTGGTTTTCCTGATACTAAGTTAAGAACTAGGAGGCCAATAATAGAAACACATCAAAACCTAAAACCAATCTAACAGTTTCTGCTGCAGGAATTTAGAGTAGAGAAAAAGTAGTATGAGACTATTCAGCAAAAATTCAATCTCTTAGGGAATTAAAGGAAACATCATTTCCCAAAAGAGCTTAACTTTAGGTTAAAAATTTTAAACTTATTTCAGTAGCTTCAGTTCATCTTAGAATACTGATTTTTCCCTCTTCTATTTGTAACATCAACATAGCTCAGCAAATTTTTGTCTTATTTATTTTTTTTTAATTTTTATTTATTTATTTATTATAACACCTACAGCACCTGGTCTTCCTAGGTGGTCTCCCATCCAAGTACTAACCAGGCCCAACCCTGCTTAGCTTTTAAGATCAGATGAGACTGGGCTTGTTCAGGGTGACAAAGCTGTAGACTGAGGAAAATCTAAACCAGAAGCAATTCTATCTTTTTCTGCTTTACAAATATAATACGAACTTAGATTGTGACTTTCAGAAGTCAAATGTACTGGTTCAATTTTATACTAATGGTCCCCATTTTAATGTTATATTTCTAGCCATATTCTCAACCAGTATTTACTGGGCACCTCTTTTTTCATCAGGGCCTTCTGTAGGTGCCAGCATTAGATAGGAAATTCAGATATAATATTTTACTCTTAAGAGGATGCAGCCTACTAGAAAAGAAACATTCAGCTTCTGGTCCTTAAATATTCAGAATTTGATTTGTTTGGTATATTGTCTCTTGGTATTACAAAACAATGACCAACTTATTGAGACACTAAACTCAACATAGACCTAAAATTATTTTAAATATTCTTCAGTAAAGAAACCTAGCTAGCCACAATGTTAGTTTCTGAAAACAACGGAGATTCAGTTATAGTCCTAGAGTCTACTGGAAGAGATGAATATCTAAACAGATTATTGTAAAATATATGATTAAGGAAAGCCCTTAACAGATGAGGATGAGCCAAGTAAAGTTTCACAGAGTAGGTATCAACTGAACAGAGAGAATAAAAGCATATAGAGAATTCGGTAGAGCAAAATCTTTCATGTGAACACTTATTGGGAGAAGAGGAGACGGGGAGAGATATAAACTGGTAAGGTTACATGGGCCAGACCCAAGTTTTCTGACAAAGTACACAAGATTCCACTGAATGATGAAGAGTAAATGTCCGGAGTAAGCATTTTTACAAGAAGTATGGTTTTCTCTCTAGATAGATACTTCAAACAGCACTTAATTCATACAGATATACTGGAACATTCTGTCTTTGATGAAGGAGGAACTGATTTTTAAACCACTTTTAATGTCAAATGACATTTTGTAGCTGTCTGCTAGTATGTATGAACTGTCAACTCTCATTGATGTTTCCTTGTTCCTTGGGGTCTCTCTTTTTTAGATGTCATGATCCTACAACCAGTAGACTTCTCGTGAGGAGTATGAAGATTATGTGCCAACTGGAGGATATATGAGTTCTTTTTCTGTCACTTTCCTATTGATTTATTTAAATAAATCTTCCTAGTTCAAGGAAGAAAGCTTTGATCATTGGAAGTCCCCAAAGAGACTAAAAATGGCACTGAAGTTGCTTTTGTGTAGAGATAACAAACATAATTGGCTCAGTTATAAATAGTTATGTCTGTGGTATTAGAGCACTGGATTAGGTATGTAGGAATCCAGCTGTCCCTGACACCTCACTTTATGAATTAACCAGAAAATGAAATAATAGAGACAAGAAAGGCTAAGGAGTCAAAAGTAAGAAGTGAAAACATAAGGGTTTAAAAGATACTTTCCAAAATTACATCTGGGGGAAAAGTTACACTGATTTAGCATGGGTAATTGACAGGGCTGAACAGAAATAGTTCATAGCATGCCCTTTACACCCTGAGTTCACACTTTTTTTGAGTTAAATAACTGGCATGGTCTTGCACAATAGTCAGGAATGGCAATTATCAATATGTTGATAAGCAAAAACTCTGCATTTTAAAATTATGAACTTATTCAACACAGGGAATCTGCTATTTACTAGGCACTACAGATAATAAAGCAAGTCCTGTACTTCAGTAGACTTACAGCTGAAAAGTAAGAAAACCATTTATTTATTCGTTTTTTAACAAACATTATTACACCTAAAGACTCTTTTTTTAAGTAGGGAGAATATATCAGATAGTAAAAACAATAGGATTTTTACTTCTAAGGAATTACTTTCTAAGGGGAAAGAGAAACAGTAAACATAACCAATCAAATAAATATATAGTATAGTTGCAGATGAATGCTAAGAGAGAAAAAAAGAATGATTGGTTAGAAGTAGGAGAAACTACTTGAGAATATGAGGTAAGGAAAATTCCTTTGAGAAGATATTTGAATTTTGACTTGAGGAATTATAAGGAATTACCCATACAAAGTTCTAGGAAAAGAGTGTCTGAAGCAGCCAGAGATGCTAGCATTTGAAGAGTAAACTAACTTGGCATGTTTGCAGAACAGAAAGAAGCACAGAGGCTACTTTAAGGAAATAAAAAAGAGAAAGAAATCAGGGAAGTAACCAGAGATCTGTTAATGTAGTTCTGTAATGTAGTTTGAAACCAGGAAGTATGATGGCCCCAGCTTTGCTCTTTCTCAAGATTGCTTTGGTTATTCAGAGTCTTTGGTAGTTCCATGAGAATTTTAAGATTGTTTTTTCTATTTATGTGAAAAATACCGTTAGAATTTTGATAGAGATTGTGTTAAATCTGTATATTGCTTTGGGTAGTATGGACGTTTTAACAATGTTAACTATTTCAACTCATGAAGGTGGGATATCTTTCAATTTGTTTGTGTTGTCTTCTCTTTCTTTCACCAGGATCTTATGGTTTTTGGTGTGTTACATCTTTCACCTCCTTGGTTAAATTTATTTCTAAGTTTTTTCTTGTTTTTCATGTTACTGTAAATGGGATCATTTACTTTATTTCTTTTTCAGGTAGTTGTTAGTGTGTAGAAACACAACTGATTTTGTTTTCTGAAACTTTACTGAATTTATTAGTTACTACAGTTTTTTGGTGGAGTCTTTAGGGTTTTCTATATACAAGATTATGTCCTCAGCACATAGAGCCAATTTTACTTCTACCTTTCTGATTTGGATGCTCTTTGTTTCTTTTCCTTGCCTAATTGCTCTGACTAGGTCTTCTAGTACTATGAGGAATAGGAGTGGTGAGAGTGGGTATAGTTCTCTGGCTCCTGATCATAGAGGAAAAGCTTTTAACCTTTCATTAATGAGTATGATGTTAGCTGTGGGCTTGCCATATATTTCTTTATTGTACAAAGGTATGTTATTTATATACCTAAATTTCTGATTTTTTTTGTCATGAAAGAATGTTGAATTTGTTAAATATTTTTTGCATCCATTAAGATGATCATATAATTTTTGACTTTTTTCTTTTTGTATAGTTTATCACATTTATTAATTTGTGTGTGTTAAACCATCCCAAAATTCTAGGGATAAACCCCACTTAATAATGGTATGTGATCCTTTTAATGTGCTGTTGAATTTGGTTTTCTAGTATTTTTTTGAGATTGCTTGTATTTATATTAATCAGGATGTTGGCCTATAGTTTTCTTGTGGTATCCTTAACTGGCTTTGGTATCAGGGCAATTTCTCCCTGTAAAATGAGTTTGAGAGTGTTTTCTTCAGTTTTGAGGAAAACTTTGAGAAAAATTGGTGTTCTTCTTTGAATGTTCAGTAGAATTCACATGACGCCATCTCATCCTTGGCTTTTCTTTGTTGGGAAGTATTTGATTAATGATTCAAACCTCTTACCTTTTATTGGTCTGTTCAGATTTTTCTGTTTCTTCATAATTCAAATTTGGTAAGTTACATGTTTCTAGGAATTTCTTCAGTTCTTATAGTTTGTTCAGTTTGTTGATATATAATTGTTCATAGTAGTCTCTTATGATTCTCTATTTCTGTGGTATCAGCTGTAATGTTTTCTCTTTAATTTATAATTCTGAGTCTTCTTTTTTTTTTTTATAACTCCAGCTAAAGGTTTGTCCATTTTGTTTACTCTTTCAAAAAATCGCTCCTAGTTTTGCTGATCTTTTCTATTGTTTTTCTATTCCCTATTTTATTTCTATGCTGATTTTTGTTATCTCCTTCCTCCTGCTAACTATGGGCTTAATTTGTTCTTGTTTTTCTAGTTCTTTAAGGTATAAAACTAGGTTGTTCATTTGAGACTTTTCTTTTTTTTTAATGTAAGCATTTATTACTACAAACTTCATTCATCACTGCTTTGGCTGCTTCCCATAAGTTTTGGTATGTTGTGTTTCCATTTACATTTATTTCAAGATTTTTTAAAATTTCAGTTTTTATTTCATCTTTTATCTATTGCTTGTGTGGGAGTATGTTGTTTAATTTTCACATATTTGTGATTTTCCCCCCTCCTGTTATTGATTTCTAGTTTCGTATCAATGAGGTCATTAAAAGATTTTTGGTATGATTTAATTTTTTAAAAATTTGCTAAGAATTGTTTTGAATTCTAATTTATGATATGTCTTGGAGAATGTTCCATTTGCTTTTTAAGAGAAGGGGTATTGTTCTGCTGTTTGATGTCATTCTCTGAACTATATTTGAAGTATAGTTCAAGTCTGGTGTTTCCTTTATTCATTTTTTTATCTGGATGATCTATCTATTTATTGTTTAAAGTGGGGTAGTAAGTCCCCTACTGTTATTGTTTCCTTGTCTATTATTCAGATTTTTAGTAAGTATATTCATTTGTAACAATATTAAATGTTTAATATTTTTAGGTGCTCTGATGTTGGGTGTATATATATTTACAATTGTTACAGCCTCTTGATGAATTGACCCCTTTATCGTCGTATAATAACCTCTTTGTCTCTTGTTACAGTTTTTGATTTAACATCAGTTTTGTCTGATACACATAGAGCTACCTCAGCTTTCTTTTTGTTTCCATTTGTGTGAAATAGCTTTGAGCCTATGTATGTCCTTGTAGACATGTTATATAATTTGGGTCTTTTTTTTTTTTAATCCACTCAGCCACTTTATGCATTTTTATTTTAGAATTTAATCTATTTATATTTAAAGTATTATTGATATGTAAGGGCTTACTATCTCCAATTTGTTTGATGTTTTCTGGTTATTTTATAGTTCCTTTGTTCCTATGGTCCTCTCATATTCTTCTTTTGTAAATTGATGATGTCCCAAAGTAATAAACTTTAATCCCCTTGTCTTTATCTTAAGTGTACCTGCTATAGATTTTTGTTTTGTGGTTACGCTGAGGCTTACTTGAAAGATCTTATTGATATAACAGTCTATTTTAAGCTAATAACAACTTAACTGATCACAGTAAAAACTCTACCCAAGTATTCTAAATCTGACTATATTTACTTACCTTTACCAGCGTGTTTTATATATACATGTTTTCATGCTACTTATTTTCATCCTTTTATTTTAGCTTTAAGAACTCTTTCAGCAGCTTTTATAAGGCAAGTCTTTCAGTGATGCACTCCCTCAGCTTTTATTTATTTTGGAAAAGTCTTTATCTTTCCCTCATTTCTGAATAACAGTTTTGCTGGGTAAAGTATTCTTGGTTGGTAGGTTTTCTTTTCTTTCAACACTTTCAATATTTCATCCCACATTTTCCTGGCGTAGGATTTCTGCTGAGAAATCCACTGGACCTATGAGGCTTCCCTTATGAAATAATGTTTCTTTTTTCTCTCACTGCTTTTAAAATTCTTTATTTGCTTTTCTATTTTAGACAGTTTTATTATAATGCATCTTGGTAAAGATTATTTTGGTTTGAAATTATGGGGTGAACTATTAGCTTTATGAAGTTGGATGTCCAAATTTTCCCCCGGGTTTGAGACGTTCTCAGTCATTATTTTTTTAAATAAGTTTCTACCCCTTTCTCCCTCTCTTCTTCTAGGGCTTTTTATATACCAAAGATAGCATACAAAACAAAACAAAACAAAACAAAACAAAACAAAACAAAAACAAAAACAAAAAACACCTAAGACAAATATTTCCAATGACCTTATATACACAAATCCTCAAAAAAAAATCAATAAATCAAATACAATAATGTATTTAGAAAGTACACTATGACCAAGTGGGGTTTATTCTAGATATGCAAGGCTACTTCAACATTCAAAATTATTTAAGGGTTATGGAAGGGGAGGGAACAAATGTGGCTAAAAATTAGTAGCAAAGGAACCTTCTGACGATGGTATAGGTAAGGTTGTTGTTTGTCATGGTGGTTTATAGGAAGCTACACAAATGATAAAGCCACACACACATACACACAAATGAGCGCATATTGAACTGGTGAGATTTGAATAAACTGTATTTCATCGGGAATTTATGGCAAGAATGTGACAGGCAATATATAGAGTAGCAAAGATTGTTCAGAAATTGAAGCCACAACACTTCATACTAAGAAAGCACAGAAAATCTTCACTGTAATAAAGAAAGAGAAATCCACACTTAGACACATGGTAGTGAAATTGTATGAAACCAAAGAAAGAAAACTCAGTGGCCAGTGAAAAAAGCAATTGTCTAAAAATAGGAAGAAGACAGCTGCTTTTTCAGTAGCAAAAACATAAGTCAGTAATACTGTAAAAGTGCTGAAAGAAATCTAAAGTTGTGTAAAGAGGACAAAATAAAGAAATGTCACAGAAACGAAAGTGAGTTTTTACAGAGGACTTCAGTGAAGGGATTTCAGAATAAAAGAAAACAATCCTAAAGGTGCTCTGTGATGTTAAAGGAATGGAGCGGAGAAAAGCATGGATAAATGCTAACAATGGCTGACATTATAGAAGAATATTTTTAATATCTAATTTATAGGGTTACAAAAATATAGGAAACACATATTTTTAATATCTAATAGGTAATCAAAAATAACAAAATAAAAAAATAGAAGGCAGTGTTTAGTGTTAAAACTGTTTAAATTTTCTTTATTGTATAAGAGGAGTATATGTGTATTGATCTGATTTTTTTAAGCTATGCATGTAAAAATTTCACAAGTAACCACTAAAAAATGTAAATTGAATTTAAAAATTTCAAATGAGTAAAGAAGAAAATGGCGGGTGGGGGGGGAGAACCCCTCATTAAAGGGAGGACAAAATATGAAAAATTGAAAGAAAAAGGAAAAATATAGAAAATGCAAATGTTGTCACAATAATAAAAGTTTAACTAAAATTGCCTATTAAAAGACATAAATCGTCAGATTAGATAACCAAAAAAAGCATAGCCATATGCAGTATACAGAGGCACAAATAAAACATAAGGACAAGAAAAGGACCGTAGAAAAGGGAAGGGGGAAAGTGTGTATGTGTGTTAATTGGCTACTAATTTGGACATACTATAGCAGAAGGAATGATTTAAAGAGTTGTGGTGGACTCTGACTGCTGGCATAATGGGATGAGAAGATTGAAAAGTCTTTTCCCCAGAATGCAATTAAAATGCTGGAAACATGGTTGAAAACAATTATTTTAATGCTCATAAATCCAAGCAAAAGTATATCACAAATTGATATGTAGTTAGTTATAAAAACTACTGAACTTGGTTATAAAGAGTATGTGGCATTCTTTTTTTTTTTTTTTTTTTACATTGACTGGGGAGATTATATTCACAAATGATATATTTGATAAGGGTTGATATCCAAAACATATAAGAAACTCATACAACTCAATAATAAAAAGTAATCCAATCAAAAAATAGGCAGAGGACGTGTATTGACATTTCTCCAAAGAGTACACACGGATGGTCAATAGACATATGAAAAGATGCTCAACATCACCAATCATTAGAGAAATGCAAATTAAAGCCACATGCGGTATTACCTCACATGTGTCAGAATGGCTATCATCAATAAATTAACAAACAACACATGTCAGAGGATGTGGAACGGTGGGTACCCTTGTGCACTTCTGGCGAGACTGCAACTCGGTACAGCCGCTATGGAAAACAGTATGGAGGTTCTTCAAAAAATTAAAAATAGACCTACCATGCAACTAGCTATTCCACTTCTGGGTATTTGTTCAAAGAAAACAAAAACACTAATTCAAAAAGATATATGCACATAACCTTTCTTTTGGTAAACATCTGCATGGTATATTTTTCCATCTTTTCACTCTCACATTTTGTTTCTTTTTAAGTTAAGGTGAAATTCACATAACATAAAATATATCATTTCAAAATGAATCATTCAGTGGCATTTTTAGTGCCATATTTTACAAACACAACCTCTTTATATTTTAATGTTATTTATAGACATCAATTTTTTAAAATTCAGTATAACAATCTGTCTTTTAACTGAAACACTTGATATTTTTATATTTAATACAATTACTGATATATTTGATTTTAGATCTAGATCTTGTGTTTTATACTTTCTTTTCTACTCTTTTATTTTTCTTTCTTTGCTTTCTTTTAATTAGCTATTTTATCAGTCCATCTTCACTCCTCTGCTGATTTAAAGAATACTTTCTGGTTTTCTTCTTATAATTTTATAGTAGAGGTTATAGTAGAGATAACCTGCCATCATCTCAAGTTAATCAACAGCTTTACTCTATTTCTGAATTTTATGATGTTAACTTCATGCTCTGTTCTTTAGTTTTCATAATCTCATCTCTATCTTACTTCTTTCTTTTTATTTTCATGCTGCCTTCTGAATAATTGTGATCTGTCTTCTATTTTACAAATTTTCTCTTTAATTATGTCTAATCTGTTCAATCCATTTATTAAGTTTTTGATATTAATTATATTGACAGTTCCTAGATGTTCCATTTTATTTTCTCAATGTGACAATTTTATTTTATGGCTTCTTTTTTCAATTATATGGCATTCTTGCCTGTGGCTGCCTCCATTTTCCATCAAGCTCAGTCAGTATGGTTGTTCAGCCAGGGTGGGCTGGGCAATGAAACAATAAGTTTCACTATCACCATCAGATGGGGGACATTTGAATCAAAGCATTGTCAATTAAAGTGTCAATCTCAACAGCAAGTGTTTAGGATGGTCAAATACTGGTCTTTTTAGGAGTAAAGAGATTGGTGCACTAACCAGGAGTTTTAGAAGGAGTCCCTGAAGTTGAGAGAGCCAGAAAAGACTTTATAAACTCATTGCATTTCCTAGGATGACTGGAGGCTGTGTCAGAACCCAAGTCACCTACATTGTGCTGAATGGAGAGCCTGCACTTGTGCAGAGTAGATGTAAGAGTCTAGCACACAGTAAAAGTCAGGGAAGGCTTGGAATGGCCCAAATTCTGAGTATATTCCCCAGCCTACAAATACTTTACTAAAGACTGAAAGCCTTCATTACTGGAAATATTTGAGTACAACTTCTGAATAACCTCTAACTGAACACTAATCTATGTAGTCATGGGGGTGACCACTGGGAAGCCAGGCTTAAACAGAAAAAACAAGATTTTTTTTTAAGTAAGCAAACATTAGCAGCTCTACATTGTTGGGGAGACATATGTTGCAAATTTTATCCAGGCAAGTTACTAAACAATCAAATAAAACAACAGCAAATATCCTCAGGTAAGGGGATGAACCCAGAACTATTACAATATATTATCAAAAATGTCTAGTGTTTAAGAAAATAATTGCAAGACATTCAAGGAAATAAGTGTGACTCACACTCAGGAAAATAAGAGTCAATAGAAGCTATCACTGAGTGTTCTTAGACGTCGGATTTTGCAGACAAATAATTCAAAGAAGATATAAATATATTATTAAGACAAACCACTGTTAAAAATATAATAAAAGTGAATCGGCAAATAGAAAATCTCAACGAGAGATAAAAGTTATAAAAATGGAAATTAGAAGGTTGAAAATGTAATAACTAAAATGGAAAATTTCCTACAGGGGCTCAACAGCAGATTTGAAATCGCAGGAGAATCGGTTAGTTTTAAAATAGACTAACAGAAATTATCCAGTCTGAAGTTACACAGAATAAAGTTTGAGGAAAAATAGACAGAGTCTCAAAGACCTGTGGGACTAAATCAATATGCTAACCTGCATGTAATGAGAGTTCCAGAAAGAGAAAACAGAGAAAAAGAGATAGAAACAAATTTTATTTAAAAAATAACAAAACTTTCCAAATTTATGAAAAACATACTAAGAAGCTTAGTGAACCTCAAGAAGCATGAACTAAAAAATATCTGCAACTAGACAGATCATAGTCAAACTGTTGAAAGATGAAGATGAGATCATTTTGAAGGCAACAAGGATACTAGTCACATTGGATTAGAGCCCCATCATAACTGTCTCATTTTAACTTAATCATCTTTTTAAAGAACTTATTTCCAAACATAGTTACATTCTTAAGTACTGGGAGTTGGGACTTTAATATATGAATTTGAGGGGACATAATTCTCTTGAGATTTATTTTTCCACTTAGCATAATGATATTGAGATCCATCCAAGTTGTTGTATGTATCAATAGATTTTTTTTTTCTGAATAATATTCCATGGTATAGATATACCACAGCATTTTAGTCATTCATCTATTGAAGGACACTGGGTTGTTTACAGTTTGGGGCTGTTACAACTAAAGTTGCTATAAACACTCTTGTTTATGTCTGAACAAATGTGCTTATAAATGAAAAAACAAAAAAAGAAGCAAACCACAAAGCCTCCTAGGTTTTTTAAAACTGTTGCTGTTTTTAAATGTTGTTCTCTCGTAAAGTTCACTAAAGAGATAGGAAACATAAAAGATAGAAAACATAAAAAAGAACCAGTGAGAAATGAAGAATACAATACTGAAATGAAGAATACATTAGATGAAATCAATAGCAGATTAGATGAAGCAGAGGATTAAATCAGCCATTTGGAAGACAAGGTAGCAGAAAACACCAAAACACTGAAACAGCAAAACAAACAAATGAAAATCAAAAATAGGATTTTTAAAGGACCTTTGGGACAACATCAAGTGTAATAACATTCACGTCATAGCGGTACCATTAGGTGAAGAGAGAGAGCAAGGAATTGAAAACCTATTGGAAGAAGTAATGATGGAAAACTTACCTAACCTGGCAAAAGTAATGGACGTACAAGTCTAGGAAGTACAGAAAGTCCAAAATGAGATGCACCCAAAGAGGCCCCACTATCTAGTTTAGGAATAAAGTTTTATTGGGACACAGGCACACCCATTTAAGAATTGCCTACAGCTACTTTCATGCTACGGCAGCAGAGTCGAGTAGTTACAATAGAGATGGTATGGCTTGCAAGGGCAGAACATATTTGTTTGCTGGCCTTTTATGGAAAGTTTGTCTACTCCTATTCTAATCCAAAGTGTGAAGATTTTGTCAGGCTTGGAATCCAATTTTTACCCCCCTCAACCCATAAGGCTGTCAAATGTACTTCTTAGCTTCTCAGCCTCTCTCTTTTAAATTCAGCAAAGCCCTTTGGAAGAAAGCAGCCTCAAAGGACAGTCTCATTTCTCTGAATTTTCATTTTACCCTAGATCTTTTATTCTGGTAATTCTCTATAACCTTGCTACCAATCCAGTATACTCAAACTGGCTTTATTTCCAGTGATTTTATCCATCCCAACAAAAGAGTTGGTCTACTTAGCCTGGTCTGCCATTACCAGAGCAGAAGTCACTAATGCTCCCAGTGACAATTTTCAGAGCACCTGATCAAAGTGAAACTTCTCTATTAACCACATAAGCATGGCTTGTTAAGTAAGAGTATTTACGTACTCTTTAAATACTGTAGAGTATTTAGGTCATATTGATCTGAAACTCCAAATTGTGAGTTTTACCATTTCCTCGGGGTTTAGTCATCACGACGAATCCCTAGGGAATTTATGAGCCTGACTGGTATGTGAATAATTTGAGAATCATTACTAGAAGTAGTCATCGGAATATCCATGATCTACAGGCATCACTTTAGAGTAACAAGAAATAAAAGGATTGGGACGTTCAGCTTTGGAGGCTATTTTAGAGGAAAATTAAAAAGACTGTGAGAGAGGTGGCTTTGATAAGCTTCAAAGAGGTTCTTGAAAGAAATGGGAAGCGTGATGAATGGGTGGGTGAGGAGAGGTTTCATGGTCACGAAGAGCAGCAGTGAGAAATTTGAGAATATGTAACTCCAGCAGAGAAACATGAGCAAATGGTGCAGACATTCAATTGGATGCACAGAATTTGTTTGAGAGATATATATATATATATATATATATATATATATATGTAATTTTTTATATATATGTAATTACATATATATAAATGTAATTTTTTTCTCCTTCTATTGGCTAGTAGTCAAACATTGACCCCTTCATAAGGGCACTTCCAGGCGTTTTGCACTATTTTGGTGCAGTCTTTCATCTCAGAATGTGTTGCCATGAGAACATAAATTCAGACAGACTTCCTTTTTTTGCAATGAGATGAAAACATTTTCCATTCAGGACATGTGACATAGCCTTCGAAATCCCCCCCACTGTGAAGTTTCAACCCAAGATTCATTTATAGTTTGAAAATAGTAGCAAAGATATTCTAGGTGTACAGAGACTATTATTATCATTAATTAATACATGTAGCCTTCAAAATCTCCCTCACTGTAAAGTTTGAACCCAAGACTCATTTATAGTTTGAAAATAGTAGCAAAGATATTATAGAAAGACTATTATTATCATTAATAGCATCTACAGTAACAAGCTGCACTCTGCCTTGTTAATAATGTTTGTTCAGCCCAATCCATTCAGTTGCACTTTGGAAACTTTATAAACAGCCCAAAGGCAAGTTGTTTAAAAATAATTAAGAGAGTTCTAATCGTATTCTCAAATTCTTATAACTTGAAAATGTATTTTTATGTATATTTAGAATATTAACTTTAAAAAACTAATTTCGGGTAAACTGTAGTATTGACTATACTTCATTCAGGAACTGTGGAGTTGGGGTTCACAAGTGGGCATCCAAACCACCTGTGGTCACCACTAGCCCACAAGGCACCTTTGAAAGAATTTGAAAAAACATGTTCTCTCTTTGAGATAACACAGCTGTGTTGATGTGTGGCCTAGGTGAGTGGACAGTGAATGTGTGTGAATTAGAAAAAAGAACTATGGACTGATGTTTGGTATGGGGAAATTGGACCAGATTTCTGCTGTTCCTCACTCCCTTGGCCAGATGTCCTTGTGAAGTGAATTAAGTCTGTGATGTCTCCCAAAGCAATCTGGTATAAATTTTAGGAGTTGTGGATGTCACTTACCTGGCATATAGTAAAGTAATTTACTTTTGCTCTTTAAATCCTCATTTTGAGGTCCAATTATGGGTTAGAAGATTAAGCTTCAGAAAGATTCTTGATTTTCACTCTAAACATGTAGTTTTAAACATGAGTTTTAATATTGATACAGCCGCTACTTTTATTATTTTAATAACAGCAAAAATTTATTTGTTATACTCCCTCAAGATAGAGTGGAAAGCACTAATGCATGGACACTCCAGGCAAATATGACAACAAAAATCTGTTTCCTCTAGTTAAAGCAATCTGAAGAAAAGATCTTGCCCTTTATATATGTTTTCAGTAATTGTTGCTACATGAGTGAATGAATGGATGAATGAATTAATGAATGACAGAACAGGATAACTACCTCTTCCACATAGCCATCAAAATAGCTTACTGGTTTTGGCGGAACTGCAGAAATCAAAATTGCTTTGAAATCACACAAATCTGGATCTTAATTCTATACCCACGATTGATGATCTAGATAATCTCAGGAAAGTTGATTAATCTTACTAAGCTTTAGTTTCTCTACCTGTAAAATTGGGAAATAATCCACTCCCCATAGAGCCCTTGTGAGGATTAAATAAAAGTATGTATGTAAAAGGCTTTACAAATTGCCTGGAACCCAAGCTTTTGATATATGGTAGTTTTTATTTTTAGGTTTAAAAAAAAATCAGGTCTTCCCTCTCTTTATTGGTGGTTCAATCACCCACTCAAAGTCAAAGGCCAGAAATCTAAAATTCATTCTTGTCAAACCCCCTCATTTAAACCCAAATCATCTCCTAAAAAATGTTACATGGACCAACATAGTTATTTTCCTGAATTCTGTCCTAGCCATGCCATTCTTTTTATTTTAATCTTCAAGCTGCATCCATTTCCTATAAAACAAATTGCAAACTTTTAAAACCAGCATTCAAGGTCATTTACAATCTGGTCTTGTCTATTCCTGTAGACTAATTTTCTGCCTTTCTCCCATCCCTGCACCAGCCTTAAACCAAGAGATTTTTGTCCAGCTTAAAATTCTGTAGGCTTCATTGCGAGAACAACGGCTTGTATTAAATGAGCTTTTTGAAATGACTTGTGCCTGCACTCCTCATCTCTAAGAGGCTTTGGGAAAATCCCTTAGAATATTCTGCCCACTCCATTTCATTTGGATTCACTTCCACTAGGTTTTGATTTGCCAGTATGCCTTCCCCACGTGTGGAATTTCTCCAATCTGCTTCATTCAAAACCAGAAATTGATTCAACAGGTTTCTGAGTGAAAGTAACAGGTTTCAACTTTACTTTTTTTCTTAATTTAGGAGGACCTCTTCATCCATATCTGTCTGTCTGTCTGTCTGTCTGTCTAATCGCGCTCTCTCTCTCTCTCTCTCTCTCTCTGAATCTGTCTCTCTCTAGCTCTCTGCGTCTTAAGCATATTGTCTCTTATTGTTTCTCTTGATACTATCTCATTCAGTTAATGTTCAGATTATCATTACACTTGGAGGACGGCACTAAATAGGCACGCCTTCCTCTTTTCACCTACTATGGACCAAGGCAAGATCCATTAAAAAGACTGATAGAGGCTGACAGAGTTGCAACCAACATTCTTTAATTCTCTTAGGCTCTCAATTGCTACCTGCAGTTGAGTAGCCAATGCTAGAAAGCAGCTGATTAGATCAACAGTAAGCCCACCTCTTACTGTTATAGGTTGTTACCTTAATCTGGTGACCCCGTAGAGTCTTGTAGAGGAGATAGGAGATATATGACTCCACAAGCGGATAGGCTGGTTATCTTTAGTTGAAGAACCATGCTTATGTGAGCATGGGTACTTGTCCCGTCCACACGTGGGCCAAGTCTGAACATTGCAATATAGTGTGTGCATCTGGCACCACTGAGACTGAGTGGGATATCCATCCAAGGGTGCGTTGGGTCTTTTCCAACATTTCATAGCTTTATTTATGTCTTTCCATTTCTAGAAAAGAGATTTCAACAGAGTAGCTAGTTGTACAAAGTGAAGCTTGGACAAGTTTCGAGAGCCAAGTCTGAGCCCCGTTGGTGGATTGTTTGGGCATCACAGAGACACTGCCAGCATCAGGAATACGTTAGGGATCCAAGTCCCTTTATTCCAACCCATCCACGCCTTCCTAAATGTGGTAATTCTGCATATTTCTGTTTCTTGGGCAAGATGAAATCTCTTGGGTACAATGCCAAGTTGGGGATAAAGGCTGGGTGATGTGTGACTTTTGGGATCTCAGAGAAAACTCATTTCAAGGCAGTGCTGATCAGTCTGTGGCTCTTTAAGTGAGAACTCTCTGTAAGAACAACAGTGGCACACATTGCAGCTGATCATCCTAATCAATGAATATGTTACTTTCTCACATCCTTGTTTGAACTCTCACCTCATCTGCACGGCCCACAAATTGAGAAAACTGCCTGTTCCCACTGATCAAAATATAATATAAAAATATACATTTGCGGCTACTTTCACTCACCTGGAATTACTGTAGAGAGTTATGTCAGGTGGTGAACAAATGTACTTGCATTATTTTTTCCACTCACCAACCAAAGACACCGAATCAGCAGAATCAAGAAAGCTTCCATTAAATGTGGTAGATTGGGCATTACTTCCTCTCCGTACCAAGATCTAAGTCAGCGGTTGATTTTCTCTAATCTTAATTCTCCGTCTGTCCCTACCTTTACTCACTACCTTCACTTGCTTCTCAGATCTGACCATGTTGCTTTGCTGCTTGAAATCGCACAGGTGCCCTGTGGTCAGCAAGAGTAGCTCAGCCACTTGTTGGCTTGCAAGGCCTTTCAGGGTCTGGCTCCTCCTCACCTCACTAGTTTAATCTGCATCCTCTCCCCTTTATTCTTTGTTATTAACCTTTACAATTCCAAATATCTACACAGTAATTCAGGATCTACATTGACAGTGTTTATGCCTATGTGGAATACCTTTCTGCCTCTTTTCCACTGATAAAGTTCTTTCTCATCCTTCAAGACTCATCTCATGTTACTTCACCTGAGAAGTCTTCTCCCTTGCCAGCCTGCCTCCAGCTCATTCCACAGCTCTTTGGACTGACCTCTGTTTTACTAATGACCCTATAACCCAATATTGCGATTGATGACTTATCTCCACTATACTGTAAGCTTCTCTAGTGAAAGATAGCATCTGCTTCATAGTTGTACTCTCAAAGATCTGCCTAGATACAAAATAAAGCATTGCTATAAATTTTACTCCAAAATCTCAGATGTGAAAAAACGTCACATTTCTTCATTTTATTAAATTACATAAAGAAGTTCTGAGATTTCCACATGGCTCAGCTGGTGGCAAATTCAACCTCAGTCAAAGGCCATGGGAGCTCTTTCCCTATCCAAGGATATTCAAGATTTACAGACTCTTCGCATTCCAGAATGCCTGAGACAGGGCCTTCCATCTTTATCCATGCTTGATACCACTGAGAAGTTGAAAATTCTAGTCTCTATAGTTCCATGTAGGAAGGAAGTTCAGCTGTTTCTGGGCTGATGTCAGTCTTGGGGAATTTTGACCTCAGATTCCAGAGCCTTGGCCATTTCTTTTCACTCTACTTCCTTTCTCCACACTTTGGTTTCATTGCCTCATAAATGGTCTTGTCCCATGAAGGAGTTCTACAGTGGAGCTGGTTGGATGTCTCCCTTCACAAAAAAGCCATAAAAATCATTTCTTTCCCAGTCTTAGAAAAGCTGTCAAGAATAGTCTCCTGCCATGGTTTTCCCTTCTTTGTGTTCCCTATCTGAGGATTTCTTCCCCCTCTCAAACAAAAGCCTCATGGATTGTTGTTTTGGGGGCATCTGGTGATGGCTGCTTTGGGTTGTACAATACTGTTGTAAGGAGGGAAAATCTTTTTCACAAAGTTTGGAGAGATTTCGGAAGGTTGATTCTAACTATTATGTTCCACCTACTATAATAATGAAAGCAAAACAAATACCTCAACAGATTTTCTTTCTGTTTATGGAATAAATGGTAAACTCTCGTTATGATCCATAAAGGGAAATTTTGTCAAAATTAACAAAATGTTTAATGATATTATTCTTACATTGTCCACAGATTTATATTTTTTGAGATAAGACAAATGTCTTGAAATATCTGGATCAAGTGCCCTAAGGCTGACCTCTTTAGCTCAGTTAGCATTAAGGGGCAGCCAAGAACCTGATCCTTCTATTTAACTGTAATCATAGAATGATGTCAAATAGATCTCTTTCTGGGTTTAGCAACTATTCCTACAACAACAACTATGTTTTTTCATGATTTGAAGTATTCCTTAATATGATTAAACTCATATCTTATACCTCCCTGCAGATCGCTTTCTCTCTCTCTCTCTCTTTCTCTTTCTCTCTCTCTCACACACACATGGTTACCACACATACACACCCCCTCAAGGACTAATACTGCAGCTACCATTAAGGGCTGTTTCTATTTCCAAAATTATACCCTGTGCCACAGTGTTTTCCCCTTCATCAAATAGCTGAATACAAGAAAAAAAAGGAGAGAGAATGACAGGAATTTGACAGCATCTAGAAAAGAACAAGAGGTGACATTAATTCAGGAAATATACTTGTACTGCACAAAGATCAAACTGGCAAATGTTCAGGTAATATATTCAAATGAGCCTAATTCTATCTTCTATGCAGTGATCACAGCCGAACAAACAAAATGACAATGTGCTTGGATTAAATTTGCTGTATTTTACCCTATGACCCTGTAAAGGCAAAGGAAAGTATTTCTTTTAAGGAAATTTTCCTGTCATGATGATAAAATCATAGTTGTTTTTATTGCAGTAAAATTATATGTGTGTGTGTGTTTATGTGTATATATACATAAAAATATATGTACACAGATAAATATTCATACTAATGCTCTCCTTTCTATATTTTCCCTTTGTTATCTCTGAATCCATTCCTCTCTCTCCACACACATACACATATACACAGAGAGATGTAAACAAATCTATCTATCTATCTATCTATCTATCTATCTATCTATCTATGAATGACAAGTAAGCTGACTAGATCAGGTTGATATAGAATTATCTATTTTCCAAATCCAGCCAAACCTACACCTAGCTAGAATACTGTTGCCCTCTTGTACCAAAGTGAACAATGAGGTTCAAAAAGAGTTGCCCATGATGACTTAGGAGGTTTGGGAGTCATAGCACCCACTGTATTCTGTTGTGTACTGTGGAAGAAAGAACAGGAAATAGTAAGAATTCTTGACTCTCAAAATAGGAGATATGACATTAGACGATACCATATCTCAGAGAGTATAGGGCAAAATGGAAATATTGCAGCTTCTCTTTATCAGGGGGTTGGTAAAAATCACCTTTAGTAGCTTTATAAAAAATAATGACACTGGAACACTGCTTTAAAAAAAAAAAATTTCTTGCCTGTAATGCATTGTCCACAATCTTTTGTACACCCTCAAAAGCAACAATCCCAATGGAAAAATTCTTTCCTCTTTGATCTGTCTCGACAAATCAATTTGAGATTTCTAAAACATAGAACAGGATATGGATGAGAGAAGAGTCAAGTTTTAATGTTTTATTAGATTTTTATTACCAAAACTACAACAGTTAAAACTACTGTGCCTGTCTATCTTTTTCGAGTTCTTTAATAGACTTAAATATCTTCTTTGGACAATCTTATTTTAGATATAACCTAGCACTAGTACAGCAGGCAGAAGAGGAAGAGGAGGAAGAGGAAGGAAGAATAAAGAAGAGAGAAAAGGGAGAAGAGGAGGAGGAAGAAGATAAAAGAAGCCATTGACACTTGAAGAATTTATTTTTAAAAGATGCCCAGGTTCATTTTTCTGCTAGAATGTACCTTCTGGGAATTGTTATCCTTTTTAGCAAGAGGGAATACAGGGCATAATAATACTGCAAGAATATGAACAAAATAGAAATTCCATGCTTTCGTCTGTGGGAATTCATATGAAAAATATGTGAGAAGTGGATGAAGAACCCTCACTGTTTGTAACTTAGGGAATTGCTACCGTTTTGCTTCTAAGAATATCCGTCTTCAAGATGGACAAATTTATTATAGTTTAGGAGAAAGAAAATGCAAAGAGAAGGGATAAAGGGCTTATTTAGCTGGCTTTCAGTGATCAAGATTAACTAATTGGTCTATTCAGATTTACTCATCATATTGAATGTTAGCTAATTTATCAAAAGAGAAAAATGAAAAGTCTGATTTAATTTCATTATCCATTCAAAAGTCTGATTTAATTTCATTATCCATTCAAAAGAGAACAGTCCACAAATTTGAAAGAAAAAAAAATATATATATGTATTTGTACAAGTTAGTGAGCATCTTCTAACTAAGCTAGAATTAGAAGGCTATATTGATAATAAAAGGTCTATGTTGATTTCAAGTCTGTAGTTTCATTATTTTTTCATATCATTTCTACTTCCAAAAACTTTTGGTGGACCCCAGAGCAGGAGGACCATGTTTGAGGGCAAGTCGTGAAATGCCCCACGTATTCGGAGTTCCTGCCAGGGAGAATATATTCCTTGATTGCGTCTCAGAATGAAAAAAAGTCTCACGATGGGACAAGATCTATGCTCTTCTAGCACAGTTGGGGACATGAAAAGAAATTCTGAAGTAGCCCGTTATTATCTAAAATAAAAAGTTCCAGTCAGGTTAATTTTTTAGAAATGTAAGGAAAGATAAGCGGTCCTGAGGAGGGAGGAAGCAACAGGCGAGGAGGGACTGGGCTGCGGCAGCAGTGAGGTGGTTCGATGAATAGTGACAGAGGCTTAAGTATTGTCCTTTGTCAGTTCTAACTGAGACCAAAAAGATGGTTGCCAGGGGGGATGGGTGAAAAAGGTGAGGAGACTATAGTCAATAACTTGTGATAAGTTTGCTTGGGGACAAATGATTACTAGGATGAGTGGAAGGATCACATTATAAGGGACAGAAATGTCAAAACACTATTTTGTGCACCTGAAACTAATTTAATATAATATTGTATACCAACTATACTTAATTTTTTTATAAATTAAAAATTAAAAAATTTTTTAAATTAATAAATAAAAATTCTATATGAACATTATGTTCACACTTTGGCTTTACAAAAACTCATTTCACTGGGAAATGAGTTTTTCCAGGTTTGAGTATATTGGCAAGGCCAGAATTGGGGTGCCTGGCTCCACATCCTGTAAGGGATAATCACCTTCACTCCAACAGATCCTTTGCCATCTTGCTTCTCTGACCTAGCTTGATTCTGGTGTGACATTTCATGAGGAGTCACGTCTGATTCCATAGGAGGTGTTTCAGAAAGCTCTACAGCAATGGTGAGAGCTTCACTAACCAATGAGCTTGAAAGGTCCCCTCAAATAAGCCAGTCCCAGGGTACATAGGGGAAAGAACTGTTCTCTCCAGAACTTAGCTTCTCTTTGGTCTACTCTTAGCTACTAATTCTAATCTGTTATTCTATCTTGAGAATAACAGACTGAAGATATAGAAGGATTTTCAATTAAACATGTTAATGTAAACAAATACATTTACTTCGCTTCTTCTTAAACTCTACTAAAATGGAAGTAAAGGAATAAACGTGTGGTCAACGTAAAGGAATGGAAGCATGCAATATGAGAATTAGTGAGGATACAACAGCTCATTTAAAATATTAATTAATTCTGGAAGCTGGGAAGAATATGGACAAGTGGTAACTGACTCAGCATATCTGACAGAACTGAAAGTGTGCCCTGGGCACCAAGCCTTTGAGGAGCAAATTGATTGATGCCACAGAACCTTGGAAAGGCTCTGAATATGGAAGTTCCAACTATCTCTAAAGGTGGAGTCCAAGGTTGCTGTGTTGGATGGAGGGGCAGAAAGGAGAATGGAAGGTTTAAGGAGAACTTAGAGCTTTCCCATCATTCTTCATATTTGTACATCCAGGTGTCAGCCCCTTAGTAAAGACAGGAGATATTAGGTTTACTTTCTGGAGAGCTGTGGTTATGGATCAGGTGGTCATTGGGCATAGATAGTGTGACTGAAATTCTCAGCTGAAAACAGGTGAATGATGAGAATCTCTGCCCTCTTTAGGCCACCAGGCTTATCTGCTTCAGGGAAGAGTTTAGATTCTTCGGTCCAAGAGACCACTGCTACAGGGAATGACAGTGGGGCTATCTTAATTAAAAAAAAAAAATCCATTTAATTCCTTACCACTCTACGTTCAAAACCACCTATCAATTTGCTTTTCCATTGGAATGTCAGTTCCAGGCAGGTTTTTAGTAACTCACTTGCAAACTTGAGCAGATAGCCAAAAATCAGGGGAAACCTTAAAGCAGAGAGTTTGTTTATGAATTAATGGCAGGTACATAGAAAATTAAGCAAAACAACAACAAAAAACCTGTAAAGATTAGCTTCAAACAATAAAAAGGAAACAATTGAAAAATAAAATATGTATCAGATATAAAAATATTTAAATACTAAATATGTAAATACTAAATATTAGTTCAACTAAAATTTGTGATATAACCAGAGCAGAGAGATGGAGAAGGGAATGCCTTTATAATCAGTATAAGAGAGGTAAGTGGTCATATTCTATAGTATAAAATTTGCAGATAAATCCACTACGTAAAAACTCAAGAAATAACTATATAAACATATGTGTCAACTGACTCAACTGTGTTTGATGCATAATTCTGTGTTTTCAAGGTCATGTTAATTTTAAATCTAAATAGACTATAACCATATATATCCTAAATGTAGGTCCTCTTGTCTTGATCATTCTATATTAACATGAAAAATATAATTTTCTCTTAATTATAAAAATCACAATTTATATAGTACGATGTGCTATTTCCTGTCCAAACTCATTGTCTCTGGTAACCATTAGAAGAACCACTGACAAAGCTATTATTGCTTCCTTATTTTACGGATGATAAAACCAAGTCTCAGAAAGAATGTATAACTTCCTTTAATTGGTATTGAGATGATGCTAGCTGTAAATACTGAAGCAATTTCCAGAAGAAATAGCAAACCAAGTTTAAAATAGCTGCCTCTAAGAGTATGAAGTAAGAAAAGATAGGGGAGTGTTTCAATAATCACATATTGTATAACAGAAGACCCTATAACTTAGAGACTTGAAAAACAAACATTTTTTCTCTTGAATCTTTAGTTTGGGTAGGGTTTGATGGAAACAGCCCCTGCTTCTTACAGCATCACCTACAGTAGCTTAAATAGGGGTTGGAGGATCCACTGTTACGGCAAATTTTGGAAAATATTGGAAAGTGGAAATATTGAAAAGCATGGAGAATTTTGGAAAGTGCATTTATGTTTGCGCTATTTATGTGTATGTTTATTTTTATTTAAACAGCAATATTTGCTTTTCATCTAACATCTGATTATTCAGAGTGGGACTGCGTGATGGGACTGCGTGACAAGAATTGACAACCACATTCCAGGGCTAATGTCAACCTGTCCTAGACAATGCCAAGCTTGAATTCCTGTGATATTAGAATTCACATCTATAAAAGTTTTGCAACTGTTGTAGATAAAGAACACATGTGAAATTAAATATCAGAGCCAAGTGCAGCAGTGTTACATGTTCACCTTTCAATGATATATCCAAACAGGTGCTAGCAGAGCCAAGACTCTGAACATCAATCAGCAGGACTCATAGCTGAGCCCCCAGGATCCCTGACACCAGCATGACAGGCAGACAAGGTTCTGCAGCTGTTAGAATATCTGGTGCTTGAAGCTGGATTCCATGACTTTTCACTGACTGACAGGTCTCTTCAAAATGCCTTGGGATTCTGTTACCATCTGGCATTGTTCCATATCCTCTGTCTTCGGAGTGCTTTATGTTGATTAACTGATTAAACTTCAGATGGGCAGCATCGAGTAGACAGGAGCAAGTAGCAATCACTTCCTGTCAGCTAGAGACAGAAGTACCCAAGCATTGGGAAGTTAGATGACACATACAAGATCACAGTGTCACAGATTCAGATACCAGATCATTTGTTTAATTATTATTTAACATTATTACACAATTTGAGGTGCTGGAAATACTGAGTTTAGAGAAATAAGCAACATAAAAGACTGCCCTTGTGGAACTCCCAGACTTAGGGAGGAAGCACATATACACTCAAACATTGGAGGAGAGAGGCATGTAAAAAAGCACAGTGAAAATACAGCAATCTCACCTACATATATTCAATGTGATTTTTACATGTCTCTTTACATGAATACAAGATTCGAGGAGGCACCGTCTGCCTTCAGTTTTCAAACCTGAGTGTGAATTTGCCCTAATGGTGGTCATGTATGTTTGTATGGGAAGCATCATGTGAAAAAGCAGAGATGTGATATAGCATGTGCTCATATGTCCACATTCTTTTGGACCAAGAAGTAGGCTGTTTAGCTGGGCAATATACTGACAAATTAATTTGCATGTTCTGAACCACATGGGCTATGCCAGAGTTGTCGTAAAGCATTTAGAGAATGAGAACACAAAATATATATGTATGACAATTTATTAAAAATGAGTATGTCACCTTTGAAAAACATGATAAGCTTTTTGCTGAAAAACTTATCCTGAGCAAGAAAAGAAGAATGAATTGAAAAAACTCAATGCTACGAAGCGCAGAACCAGAGAATCTGGCAATGAATCATGCTAGGCTCTGCATCTTAGGCAAAACTGTGGGGAAAGTCCTTGGAACAGCTAAGTTAAAAGTAAAATTGGAGATGGCCAAGTTTTCCTCAATCACCGACTTCTTTCTACAAGTACACCCGACTTGCTCTAGCCTAGACACAATCAAACCGACAAATCTAATCTATTCCTTGTTCTTAGTCAGTTAACTTCTGCACTTTCACTGCTACATTCTTAATCTTAGTATTCTTTGCCTTCTTCCTCCACTCATTTTTGTCTTAATCCATTGTAATCTAGCCAGCTGCCTACCTCTATTTCTGCCTCCAACCCCCAACACTCATACACATTGTATCAGTTATCCATTGTCGTGTAATAAAATCCCAGACGG
The DNA here is from genome assembly GCF_902729225.1 of Pteropus medius. Taxonomy (NCBI): domain Eukaryota; kingdom Metazoa; phylum Chordata; class Mammalia; order Chiroptera; family Pteropodidae; genus Pteropus; species Pteropus medius. The sequence goes on from NW_024351543.1 coordinate 12,201,600, forward strand.
TGAAGTAAAATAAAAACGATTTATTATTTATCATAACTCTATAGGTCAGGAACGAGGGCAGGCTCAGCTAGGTAATTCTTTTGTACTCGGTGATGCTGGCCGAGGTCCCTCAGGTGGCTACAATCAGCTAAGAGTTCAGACGGAATTGGAATATCCAAGATGGACTCTCATCATTTGGGATCTCCCTTCAGGTGTTCTCTAATCATTGACCAGTTTATCCTAGAATCTTTACAGCGTGGAGGCTGGGTTCCAAAAGAGAAGAAGCAGAAGCTGCCTGTCCTCTTAAGGCCTGTGTTTGGAAGTTCCAGAATGTCACTTCCGCTGCATCCTATTAATCAGAGAAAGACAAAACCGCGTGGTCTCTAACCCTTGGTAGGAGCGGCATTTGCCTACAAGGACGGGAGGAACTGTTGGCAACCATGTGGAGACTATCTGCTGAGCACATGCACTTTGATACAACTGCTGTAATGGATCATGAATGGCACACTTCCAAATAAGTTATAGATCTCTTTTCTGAGACTGTATCCAAAGTTAATTTTTTTACATTGTGTTAGTTTCCTAGGGATAACATAACTAAGCATTGCAAACTGGGCATCTTCAAACATAAATTAGGTGGTTTTCAGGCCTTTGGATTTGGACTGGAGCTATACCACTGGCTTTCCTGGGCATCCAGCTTAGAGACGGCAGACTGTAGACTTAGCCTCCATAATCATGTGAGCTAATTCCTCATAATGAATCCTTTTCTATATATATAGAAAAAAAAATTAATTCACAGGTCTGGATGCTAGAAGGCCAAAATCAAGGTGTTATTAGGATTGGTTCGTTCTCAGGTCTCTGAGGGAAAATACGTGCTATGACTCTCTTCTGCTTTCTGGTAGTTGCCACCAATCCCTGGCATTGCTTGGCTGGTAGATGCATCACTCCAATCTCTCCTTCTGTCTTTACAGGGCATTATTCCTGTGTCCCTGTATCTAAAATTTCCTCTCCTTATACAGAGACTAGTAATGTTGGATTTGGACCCACCCCAGTGACCTCATCTTAACTTGATTACATTTGCAAAACCCCTATTTGCAAATGAGGTCACATTCTGAGGTACTAGGTTTTGGGACTTGACCATGTCTTTTGGGGGACATAACACAACCCATCACACACATCACCGAGAGATGTGGCACCAGGATGCTAACATCAGCAGCAAGTGAAACTGTTCAACATTGCCTGCTGCTACCATGTCCAATATTCCAAAAATTTTTCTTTTTTAACTTACTCTTGAGAATCTTGATAACGGTGTCTCATTTTATCTTTCATAGCTCCTAGCATGGTGCTAAACGAATTACAAACACCCATTGGATGTAGTTGGTTTTGATTAAGTGACCTCTTGAGTTCACATCTAACTAGGAGAATGGGATCATCGCCATCACAACTACATAAATACGCACATAAAATCCTACACGGTTGAAATTGTCTGACAAAGAGCAGCCACAGAGCTCTAAGTTCAAAAGTGCACTGTGGATTCTGGAAGTGCAGCTATAGCCTTGATGTCCTATATTGTCCAAATAGTATTACCCTTCTCAGTGTTTTACAGCAATATTTTAATCTCAGGTTAGTCTCCTTACTGTTCCGAGGGCTCAGGTAATGCGTAAACATTTTTAAACATTTTTTTCCCACTTCATTTTGGAAGTAGAGTGTACTCATTTGAGAAATTTTGTAAAATACAAAAATGTGTACAAAATAAAACAATTACACACAATTTGGCTACCCAAATGCCACCTAATTTAGCCTTTGGGATATTTCTTTCTAGATTGGAAACACAGTATTTTCATTTTTATTTACTATACAGCTGAAATAGATTTGGCCAGGGGCCAACAAACCACAGCCTGCAGGCCAAATCTGGCCTTCTACCTGCTTCTGTAAATAAAGTTTTAAACTTATAAAACTTGTAGATAAATTTTTATTGGAACACAGCGGTGTTCATTTGCTACTATATTGCCTGTGTCTGTTTTCGTGTTAAAATGGTAGAGTAGTTGTGACAAAAAATGGAATATCCCACAAAAGCTTAAAATATTTACTAAATGGTCCTTTAAGAAAAAGTTCGTTGATCCCTACACTAAAATGTAAGTACTATTAGAAAATCGTCCAAGTCTGTTTCATTAACCACTGTTTGCTGAAGTCTACATAATGTCTGACACATGGTAACTGAAAACATGTATTTGTCAACCGCTTAATTCTGTATTATACAGACCCCATTTTTCACTTAACATTGAATCGCAAACATCTCTGAATTTTACTCAATAGTTGGTGTGCCTCATCTTGCCTGTATAATATCTTGAGGGGAAAGAGGAAGTATGAATGCTAACACTTTAAAGGTACTAGGTAAGCACTTCACAGACATTTATGTTATAATGAACAATATTAGGTAAAAATTATTATTATTGTTACATTTGGGGAAACTGAGTTTCATGGTGGTTAAATAATTTGCATAAATTTACATTCTTCAATATTTAGACATTTTGTGTGTTAGGTTACTACGGTTTCAAGGAGACAGTGGGAAACATGACCTCACCACACGTGGGCTTCTCCCCTCTGTAAATTCATTTCTGTAAGCTAAAAATCTCCAGGAGTAAAGTTATAATATTAAATCTCTCAGTTCATACTGCCAAATAATTTTTCAAAGGTATGCATAAACGTCATTATCTGTATTTTTTGAGAATTACCTTTATAAAATTCACCTAGTTTATAAAACACACAGAATGCCTGAATTATTCATCTGAACCTCTTGAGCAGAACCTAGGAATCAGCAGTTTAACCCATTTTCTAGTTAATGGTGATGACCAATGACCATTAGCGTTTGAGGAACCCTGTTTTTGTCTGACATTTGAATAGCCTGGTATTTAGAAATTCCAACTATTAACCTGCCAGTGAGATATAAAAGAATTTGCATTTAAAAATTAGTGCAGCTTAAAATAATGTGGCTGTTTCCCAGTGGTCTCCATAAAACCTCTAAGACAACATATTGAAATTCCTACCATGGAGAAATAGCTATATTCAGGGAAGACTTTTATTCCTCAAAAAGTCTCAATAAAATAAATAATAATCGAACACTGTTTAATCCCAATGACTTCAGCAAATACTTCCTTTTATTTTTCATTCTGGAGGGAAAAAAAAAACCTATTTTCTACTCTCTTTTATCTTGATTTGCATGTAAAATTGGGTATGTTACAAGTAGAAAAAGGAAAATGACAGGTTCACAATTTCAGGTTTTTAATTGTCAATCTACAGCTCTCTGGAACATTACTGTTTAAAATGCAATCTTTCAACTATTGCAAATGCTCTGTTATTCCCTGATTACCTCATTCCCTTTTATGTATCTCTGTTACATCGTTTTAAACCAATATGACCCTAATTGTTATTTATATGAGTCTCTTTTTCTAACTGTACCTGATGTCCACAATTGGGTCCAATTCATCACCCTCTGTTTAATGCTTACCCATACCTTGCCTTTAGTAGAAATCAATGCAGGTTCATTGAATTCCATTTAGCAACTTCATTGTTTCCTTTCCTCATCATATTACAAGTCTACAGGCTCCTTTATTCAGTGCAGAAAATGCCATTGCTCTGGTTAACTGCTAAAATAAGCCCCATTCTATCTCATTGCCTGCAAAATAATGATTAATAGATTCTAGTCTTAGGGGTAAGAGCTTCTCCTTCTAAAGGTTCTGAGCGGCAATATGGCAGGAGGATTAAGATGGCAATTTCAATAGACCTGGGATTGAATCCAGGTTCTCATACTTGTAAATTGTCCTATATAATTTCTCTGAGTCTGAATTCCCTCATTGTCAGAATGGGTATAATAATTGCTATTGCAGAAGATGACTAAATGGATTACATTAGTTACTATATAATGAGTGCTTAGCACCATAGCTGGTACCAAATAACTGCCCAATAAATTATATGATTATTGTTATTATTACTACTACTTCTACCACTGCTGCTGCTGCTACTACTACAAACTATTGAATACAATTCTAAAGAGCATATCTCAACCTACAATTGCTGTCTCAGCTACTGAAAATACATTAGAAGATAGTCTGGATCAGAAACAAGGACTATGTCCCCTTAGAAACAATAATGACAATGCACATTTCAGATTAGCTCTGATTGATGGACAGGGGAAGAAGGAATCATATTTTCACAAACATAAAGATACAAAGTTAGTTAGCTCATGTTCCCAAAGAGCCCTAACATTATCTTGTTTGGTTCAGGAAATGCAATCAGCTTGCCAAGGCAGATTTCATTATGGTTGTTCATTTTGATGTAGATTGAGAAAGGGGGAGATCAGGGATGGAACATGAGAGAGAGAACATGATGACTGTCCTGCACAATGCAGATTTAAAAATGCAGCAACAGCTACATTGCCACGCATCTTGCACTATACCAAATACAGCAGTATCATTGCAGGCATTTGGTAAACACACAGTCACTCTATACATCTTATTCGACACAGGAGAAAAAAGAATTCTCCAGAGCTTTAGAGACATGGACAGCTTCATCTAAGAGCTCAGGGATAAAATGGAAATTTCAATTTTTGGTGAGCGACTTGTTTGTTCAGCCTCACAAAGTCCATTTTTCTCCCTGACTGATCCCATTTTCAGATAGAATCATCACATGTCCAAATGCAATTGCCTAAATTGAATGCGTGTGACTCACAGCCATGTTTACACAGTATTCTTTCAACTCCAGAGACCAAGCTAGTGATTTTGTCATCATCATGGGGATTCAGCCAGCCTCTGTCGAACATTCAGGACTCATTTGTTCTCATTAAGAAATAAAATTCCTGACCACCTGTGCCACTGACACATATGACTAGGGAAAAGTTGCAAAAACTGCGGAGTTGGAGAAGTGGCTCATAGGCTTTCAAAACTTTTGGTTTCTGAGTCTTATTAACCTGCTCTATTTCCTTTTATTTCTTTATCTTGCAGTTATTTTGCACACAGACGTCAGAGTAATTTCCCTAAAGCACAGTTCAGATCTAGCACTACCCAGGCCAAAAGCCATATCTAGCATTTTGACTCTCGAGAAGTGATTTGTAGAGAATATAGCACTTGGACTGACTCCTATAGGATTGGTTGGATTTCTATAGTGTGTAGTCCTGGTACAGATAATCCAGCATGAACAAACAGATAAAGCAGAAGTTTGGAGAATAGCAAATGATTCTATATTGTTCTATATTGTTGAAGCATAAAGTTTCTCTAGTCAAGCTAATGCTGCAATGCTAGCAGATTTACCTTGAAAGGTCCTTGAATTAGATGAGATTAGAGATAGATGATAGATTAAATAGCTGATAGATAGATAGATAGATAGATAGATAGATAGATAGATAGATAGAACCAAATTTAAAGAGGCGGGGGAAGTAGAGAGAGAGGACAGAGAGAGAGAGGAAGATAAAGAGATAGACACGGCGTGGGGGAGATGTAATAAAAGAATAGTAAGAAATTAAAGAGGACTGTTCACAAGTCTAAGATCATGGAGAACTTCTCAGATTACATGGGCACTCACTGCTTTGCCTTTTAATCTGTCTTCTACAAGTTCAGAAATTTATGATTATTAAAAACTTTAGTTCATATTGAAAAGTATAAGATTCTGTATTATTTCCTTTCCTATTTTCTAGCCTACCATTACAACTGCTACAAAGGTAAAAAAGAATGGGAAGATTTTTTTTTAACATAACAAAAGAAATTATCTGTTGTACGTTAATTTCAATTAAGTATTAGGATGCCTGCCCGGTTTCTGTCTAACAATTTTCCAAGTCACTCTGACCCCTCTTCTATCTAAAGTTTTGTCTATAATTGCCCATCAGCACCTGCATGTTCTAATTCCCACCTAGTGCTCCCCTTCATTCACCTTCATCTTTACAGCTCTCCCTAGTTTGCTCAGCTTAGCAGCAACCACACTGGTCTTCTTGGAGCTGCTAAAACAAAGCTCATTAAACTTTACACAGGGCGCTTCACTCCTTAGTCTCTTCACTGAGGAATTATTTTCTTGAACTTGACAGGACTCACTGTTTCTCTTAATTCAGTTATCTCAGATGACGTTTCCTAAGGTGATCTTCCCTAATTGGACTGGCAAAATTAGCCCCTGGTCACTCTCTACCACATATCACTATCAGTTATCTTTATTATTTTAAATTTTTTATTCTTTTGTCTACATGTTTATTATCTACTTTGTAGATAACGATAACTGATTATAAAGTTTAATGGAAAGGCAAAAGACCTTGACTAAGCATCAAAACACTGAAGAGCAAAGATGGAAGACATCACTGATATTGAGACTTACTATGAGACTATAGCAATCAGGACCACATGGCATTGTCAATAGAATAGACACATGGATCAATGAAACGGAATACTATGCCTGTAAATAGGCTCAAGCTAGTCCACGGTAGATACTCTATTCTCAAGGAGGTGAAATATAGCTCCTCACTCCTGAAGTATGAGCTGAGCATACTACTTCCTCCAGCGTATCGAAACAGGAGAAAGAAAAAAGAGTAACTTGGCTGTGAATAAACCTGACAAACCATTCCTCAGCCAGGTGATCGAGACCAACATCAAAAATAAGTCCTGTTGATAGTACATACATTTGATATGTGATGAAAATAGCACTTGACCTCCCCAAACCCTTAACACCAGTCTAATTATAAGGAAAATGTCAGATAAATTTTATTTGAGAGACGTTCTACAAAATACTTGAACATCAATATTCAAAACTGTTCAGGTCATCAAAAGCAAAGAAAATCTGAGAGACCATCACAATTAAAAGGAACCTCAGAAAATAAGAGTACTAAAATTTAATATGATATCCTTGATGGGATCCTGGAACAGAAAATGAACTGGTAAAACTAAGAAAATCTCAATAAAGCATAGGCTTTAGTTAATAAGAATACATCAATACTACTGCACTAAGTCTGACAAATGTACCATGATGCTAAGGTAAAATATTACCAAGGGTAGAAAGTGGTTGTGGTGAATACAAGAACTTTGTATTATTTTTCAACAATTCTGTAAACCTAAAACCCTTCTAAAATACAATTTTAAAAAAAGCAACTGCAGTATCTTCCCTTTGAGAGTTAATACAAACTTAAGAATCTTAAGAGCTCATTACAGTCTTCAAAAAACAAACACAGACAGACAATTGAAAGCATTAGCATCACCAAAGGGATGAAGACTTTCTTACTGTTGTAGTCCCTCCTTCCAAGATGTGTTTCAGAACCACACATCCCAGCACATTAGGTTGCTGATTTCCCCTAAAAGTTTTCATGGAAGCCCACTCTTCACTGCTTCCATGTATTTATCTAAGTTGTTCCTTGCGCCTAGAATGACCTTTCTCATTAACAGCAAAAAGTCAAATCCTACAAATATAGTAAGACCCAACGAGAAGGCTGTACCATTTTCCAAAAGCTTGTCCCTAATCCTCCCATCCAGTCTTCCCAAGTAGAAATAAAACTCCTGAATTTATAATAACGGTAAGCATTTTTTCATTGTACCCTTTTCATGGCATGACTTTTACCTCAGTTTGGTCCATGTCTTGTCTCTCTCTGAAAAATATAATCTTGATCGCAGGACCTAAGGCTGATTCATCTATGTATTTTTTACAGCCCTTTGCACAAAGTGGAGGGTTGCTTACATGACGGATAGTCAATAGATTACCTGCTCAATTTCTAAAGGAAAAAGGCATGGTTTGATTCTATTACATTATACAGACATTTGCAATTGTGTCTTAATTTCTAACCATACAAGATAGATTGACCCCTGAGATTAATTTTACATGAGCAAGGCAACTGGTGTCAAAGGAGAAAAAAAAAAGCAACATGGATTTCACTTCTGATTTTGACACATGTATTTTCTTGAGCCTCTGGGCATCAAAGCTTCCTTTGCAAGCTTTGATGCATCACTTCATCACTAATGAAGATCTTCCTCAAACTCTTCTTGTTCACACATCCAGCTTCCCTTGAGAGATCTGAACAAATGTCAATCGCTTCCTGTTCTAGTTCATCACTCAAGATGCCTGACAGCAACCGATTTTAATGAATGCCACCAGAGTACACCCAATCCCTCTAACCAGCTCTTTCTCCTTCTTGGCTCAGAGCCCACACTAACACTGCTTTGATGATGTGGATACAACAGAGTCTGTCGAACAGATGTAATCACAAGCTATCCTCCATTTAACGGTCAATCAATTTAGCTGACAAGATGTCCTTTTGGCTAGGTGTTTATGTACTTATAACTGTTCTCGACTGCTGTAAAATTCTCAATTAGATTGATCTGTTTTTTTAAACATGTTCGGTGGTTATATTCCTTGTTCCACCATACAAGGTTTAAAAAATGCCTCATTTATCTAAATCAAATTAAGTTTAATCCGAAGCCTGCATTCCCTTGGGTGACAAGAAATTCAAATTCAGTCATATTTAAGGACTCCATTTTTCTGGAGCTACAAACAATTGTTGAGTCTTACTGTAGCATCAAATGAGATGGGGGATGTGATGGATGGGCTTAGAGATAAGTTCATTACAATTGTTTCCTAAATGCTTCTTATCTAAACTCAGGTGTTAGCTCAAAGATGGGTGGATTTCCCTTCTTCTTGTCAAATAGACATCTTTTGAGATCATTCTCACCATTATTCAGGAACAGCTACACAATTTGAGAGGCTCAATCCAAGAGCTCTCTTCTCTACAGTGATTTTACAAAGAATAGATGGATAAATACTTGATTGCAAAATTTATTCTCTAGACTTTCCTGAAAGCTTGACATTTGAAAATAAACATTATTTTAAGACACACAGGAAACAGTGTTTTGTTGTTGTTTTAGTTTTATTGTTCTCCATCTGAGTTTGGTGAATCTTGTAACTGAGAAATAGCTTGCATTCTTTTTTACAAACATAGAGTATGAAAAGATACATTTTGGAGGTTTGAAAGTCCATGAGTACTGCTAGCATTTATTTTTTGCCTGTCTTAGAAGTGTTGCTTAACAAAGTCATCTAGATACTGGCAGCTTATTTAGGTATGGGACTTTCTTAGAAGAGACTGGAGTGACCTCAGGTCTCAGGTTGTGGATTATTTGCTAAAATGAATGCAATTAGATTTCTCAAAATTTTTTGGAACATTTGGGTATTGGTACTTTTGGGTTCTGTTGAATTCGAAGAACATTCCATTTCTATTTTTATTACTGCTATAAATAACATTCACTAGACGCTCATTAAATACTAACAGTGCAGGGTAACTGAAGAATTGAATTAACCATATTTAAGATTCTCTTAAAATAAACATTCTTCTTCAGGGTCTTGATTTCTTTTTCTTGATACAACCAAATGTCCACTAGTGAATCTGATTTGAAAGCACTGAGTTAATTTCTACAACTCCAGACAAGTTAATAAATGTTTTGGGCTCTGAATTTCCTCATATCAGAAAGGTATTATTAAGCTTAAACCCTGTTTATTCTTCTCATTTCCATAAAATTTTGCACATCACCATAGCAGTAGGAAATCATTGAATTGTAAACTCTTGCACCTAACAAGACTGTAGAGAGTACTTAATGTTAGCAGAGGCCCCTTAGGGTGAATTTTGAAAGCTCATAGTGAGACTGGCAGGAGTACAGTCCAGATGTTCTAGTTTCCATCTTAGCATTTATTCATTCTAAAATGAAGTTACTTCGTTATTTTTCTTTCTATGAGAGAAAAGTAACATCATCATCAGTCTCTACCTCTTTTTATTTACAATGTCCAACTTAAATTTTAAAAAAAGACATGCAAGGAGAATACAAAAAATAATTAAATAATAGAAACAAATTCAAAGATAAATAAGTTAGAGGAGTAAGTGAAGTTTTAAGTGGCCATCATAAATAAGTTAGAGAAAGTAGATTTTAAATGGCTGTCAAGATGAGGAATTTCAATTGAGATTTGGAATCTACAAAAAAGAATCAAATTAACATTCTAGAATTTAAAAAATATATAATACCTATAACTCAGAACTATTGGATGGGGGTGGAAAGAGACATTTAGCAGAGGACAGAATTAGTGAACTCAAAGACAAACTAGAGAAAATATCAAAATTGAAGCACAGAGGCACAGAAATGATGGGAAGGACAAAAACAAAAACAAAAACAAAAAAACACAAAAAACCCATAGGAAATGTGTAGGATGCAAATGGTACAACATACGTAAAAATGTTGTCTCAGGTGAAGAGGACAGAGAGATGCAATAAAGAGTAAATGGTCAAGATGTCTCTTAACGTGCTGAAAATTGTCACCCCACAGATGATTCAAAGAGCTCAGCAAAATGTAAAAAAGATTAACACTAAAAAAATTACACAGCTCTTTCAGCTCAGTAGTCTGAGCTCATGGATCTGCTTGATTAGCTGCTGGGTTAACTGAGGGCTGGATGGTGCAGGATAACTTTAGCTAAGATGGATTGTATCTGCTCCATGTGGTCTCTCATCCTCCAGCTGGCTAGCCTGCATATTTTCATGCAACAAAGGGGTTCAAGAGAGAAAGAAGGCTCAGAACTGACATGTCACTCCACCATATTCTACTAGCCAAAGCAAAATACAGGGCCAACCTGATTCAAAAGGTGGAGATACTATTTTCACTTCTTGATAGAATGAGCTGCAAATTCTCATTATATGGAGTATGGATACTGGGATAGGAGTGAATACAGACAATTTTGTAACAATCTACTGATACTTACCTGGGAAACCCTGAGCTCTTTGCATATACATACCATTTCTTCTAATTCACAATCATAGTTGGGGGTAGGTTCTATGAATGAGAAAATCAAAGGAAAAGGATGTCACACAATCTGTTTAAGATTAAATGAATGGTAGAGACTTCACTTTATTATAATATGCCTGTCCCAAACCATGTATTACAAAGTCCCACATGAATAATAACAGTGCCTCCTAAATATGTTTTAAAATGTGCTCTATTTGGTCATTAAAGTATTTTCAAAGTTTTGCACTATTTGCTGAAGATTTTAAATGAAGTCAAATTCCAGCTTCTGTTGAGCTTTTGAGGAGCCACAGCACTGGGTCCATGTGGCTTCATTTCACCAACTGTATAAGAGAATGTTTTCCCCAGGCGGCTGTCCCTCCTGGCTGGTGGGCTGGTGATTGGTGTTCAATCCCTGCATAAACTGATTGGAAGACTGTTGGCCCTGATAAAGGAAGAAAGAGATCAATATAGAAAGAAACAGCAATAATTAAAGATCAGTTACCGGCAAGATCCAGAGGAATAGTCCGGAAGCTATATTTTAAGGGTGCTTGATAATTGAGAGCTAGAATATAACACTTTCTCAGGACACAAGATTTTTAACATTCGGGCAAGAACCCCAGGGGATGGGCAAAGTCTATTAGAGGGCCTCTCAGAGTCTTGAAAAAGTGCTGGTCAGCACTGGCGGAAGTAGAAAAGCCCAAGTTCTAATGACAGGTGATGGAGGGAGGAAACAAAGATGAGGGTTGTGGGTTTACTGAGATGGATATATTTTCAAAGGTCGGAAGACCCACCTGAAGTTTATCTTTCATGGGAGGGCCCTGAGGACACACGATTCATTAGGATCATCAGAGATGTGCTGGTGAGAAGGACATCAGCATTATTAAGACGATCAGTGGTGGTCTCCTCTGGAGGCCAGGCCGATAGTAAGAGAGGTGGTCACAGAGCTGGGCATACTAATATTCACATGAGTGATGTAGCCCCAAAGTGATAGTGTCAGGCGGTTATGCTTAGCAAGGCGCCACAGTTACTGTAATGAGAGGTAAATTTGGAGATGCATCTGAACACGTTTGACCTGTGGAGTATTGTGTAAATGATTAATAGAGCATGATGTCTGTTGGAGCAAAATAGGCAAACAACATCCACCACCAAAGAGGCAAAAGTGAATGAGCAGAAGGCTGAAGGTGGTTACCTACCAGTAAAAAGCTATTTCAGCAATGTTATTTTTTATAAGCTCTACAAAGGAGGACTAAGGTTTTGTAAATCACTCCAAATTCTATCTGACATTGAAAGCTCTGCACCTTCTAAAAGAGGGAAACTTTATGACCTTGAGTAGTCCCCTTTTTCCAGTCAGAGAATTACCCTAAACACTCTCACAGTCCTTAATAACCTGGATGGGATTGTTTCTTAATAGCGTGATGTAGACGTATTCTATATAGATCTTAACTGTCTCTTAGATATGTCAGTGATCTCAAAGGTCATCTAGTCCAAATCTCATTGATCAACAAAACCACTGGTAGATCTTTCTAAATAAATGTATTCCTGAAATCCTAATCCCTACCACCTACCACATTTATTGAGTGTGAGCCTCCCAAACTTCACAATTGATAAGAGCAGCAGGAACATGGTAGCACAATAGAAACTGCCATGATGGACACCTGGACAGAGCTTTCTTCCTGCCTGGAATCTCGCTTTATCCTTAAAGTTATCAAGTGAAGGAGAAGTCTATTTTGGAGATGAGTAAAGATTCAAGGACTGAATAACTTGTCCCATGGAAGAAGATGGACCCAACAATCAGGAAGAGAAGGTTTCAGTGCAGTTACGTGAAAAGAAATGACAATGTCATGGAGAGGCAACTCTACTCTTATTAGGGAATCAATAAGCTAAAGGAAAAAGAGCCCAGAAGAAGAAATGTTTGAAGAAATAAAGATCTGTCCACTGTCACATACTATATTCAAGGACTTGAAATTTGATCTTTATCCAAAATTTGGTTATGTTTTATGAAACACAACCAAACATTGCAGGACTGATGACAGACTGCAGCAGATAGCACGGCTATTGTTTAAGACCTGCAGTCATGGGGTGTGTTATATATTGAATTGCGTCCCCCCAAAAAAGATATGTTGAAATCCTAAATCCCAGTAAATGTGAATGTGGTCCTATTTGGAAATTTGCAGATGCAATCAAGTTATGATGAGATTGTTAGCATGAACCCTGACCCACCATGGCTGGTGTCCTCATAAGAAGAGGAAAAAAGACCAGAGACACATATAATAGACAGCCATGTGAAGACAGAGACAGAGATTGAAGTTATGCCACTGCAGGTCAAGGATACCTAGGGCAAACAGAATCTGAAAGAAGTGAGAAAAGAGTCTTCCCAAGAAGCTTTGGAGGGAACATGATCCTATCGACACCTTGATTTTGGAGTTCTAACCTCCAAAGCTGTACAAAAACATATTTTTATATTGTTTTAAGTTACTCAGTTTGTGATATTTTATTGTAGTAGCCATTGGAAAATAATACAGGATTTGGGGACAAGGGAAAACTGTATGTTGTGAATACTTGGAGGCATTTCTGGGTCTTCCGCCTTTATGACTTGATAATTTCGTATGACACTGAGCCCACAGTGAAGCAGCTGGAGCCACACTGTGTGTCAACCTCTACTGGCAGTGTGGTGCTTTCACACATATGTGTTAGTAAGGTGGATGGAAACGCTGTTATTTTCAAATCGTCCCAGGGTAGACACAGCCAATACAAACAGGGACTAGGCATGGCGTAAGTGTAGTTAAAACTGATGGAGACTAAGTGACGTGTGGCATGCTCCCTTTCCTGAGTGAGTTAGGGGACAGCAAGATCAGAAAAGAAGACTGCAATGATGGATTCTTTCAGGAGGGCACTCTTAGCAGAGAAATGTTAAGATAGCCACTAAAAAGCAGAGGTTTTCACAAAGTACCTTAACAGGAAGAATTTCAGGGAATTTTGCAGGCCAGTGTGGCAGCCTCATATTCATTTAGAATCATATACAAGGGTGCACTAAAAAGCTGGCTTAACCCTATAAGTGAACACTGTTCAGTTAATATTGCATTTCACACTTCTTTTGGCAAACGTAGAATGTGAAACTGTGAGAGGTTAAGGGACTTGCACAAATCTCTGTGTGGGAGGTGTGGTGGGGGAGGGGCTTTCACTGGGATTCAGACTCAAGACTTCTGATATCAGGTAAAGGATGCTATTTACATCCCACACTGCAGGTATAGCGATATGTTGGTGTGAAGGAATAATTCTATTGTGCATCGTCATGCCCAGTAATACCAATTGATTAACAGCCAATCAATTTGAATAAATCAATCAATTAGATACTTGAAGATTCTAATAAGATTAGATATATAGACAGATGACGTAGATGATAGCTAGATAGATGATAGATGATAGATGATAGATAGATGATGATGATGATGATAGATAGATAGATAGATAGATAGATAGATAGATAGATAGATAGATATAGATAGATAGATGACAGATGGTATATAGATTATACATACATACATTTATACATACATGGATAATAGAGATAGATAATAGATATAGATACGTGTATGTCTAAAAATTTTCTAGGACAGAGTAGATTTTGAACAATCAGAGGCCCCAATGTTCTCCTTGCCTCTGTTACCAAGATTCCATTTATAGTGCTACATTTTTGCATGAAGAAAAATAGAATACAGACATCATGGTCCTCCAGTACAGTACTGATCCTTCCCTGCTGTAAGGCAAGCTCCCTGAGCCTGGCAGCTCCGGTGAGGATGACACAGGCAGAGTGAAGCAATAAATCATAAAATGATCTTCCAGCAGATCCAGCTGCAATTGTTTTTATCTACTCTCTTTTAAACAACTCTTTTAATGGCATCTCACTGTTCCTCCCTTAGGAAATTATTTCATCGTGTAATTGCCTTTGCTTCGAGTGAAATTTTCTTAATGTCCAATTTAAATCTCTGCTTTTTTCAGTCTCAGGCCGTTGCTCTTGATCGCATTGCTATTAAGCACCTTAAGTAACTCCTCTTTCTTTTGAAAAGGATGAAATTGGCTTGTGCATTTCATTTGAAAATGGAGCCTCATTCTTGTAGACCAAAAACTTTAAACACTCGATAAAGACAGGTAATCGTCTTGCGTCTTAAAAGAAATGGTGATTTTCCTGTGTCTGTGTTTTTTCAGAAGTTTAGAAACAATTCGTGGAACCGATACAAATGACCCAAACTGCACTACGTGTGTGGTGTTTCTTTCAATGTCCCTGTCATGGAAAGGTAAGCACACTCACATTTCTTCAAGGAAAAGTGACCCCTGGATTAGCTGAGGTATTTTACACAAAGGAGGAGAAATATGTGTACGGACAGAGGTGCTTCCTGACTTACTTGCTCAAGAACCCAGGAAAATCAGCTGCAAACTCCATAAACACGAAAAAATAAAACTGCAAGAAGTCAGAGAGGCTTATGATAGCATTGTGGCAATTCGAACATTGATGGTTTCAGTAAAAACTATTGGTTGTACAGAGGAAGCAATATGGCCCTAAGTTGCCACCACCTTTAGCCAGAAGTATTTTTTGTGGGTTGGTGGGTGGCATTCGTATGAGTTGCTGTATCTTTTAGCAAGAAATATGATTCCAAACTTCACAATAAGCTGGCCTATTTTGAATTCCAGGACCTCTGTACCTGTATGCCTGACCTTTTCCCTCCTCACCCCTGCATGCCTTCCACCCCCTAGATACAGCCCTTGGAGAAGTGAGGCATTGAGCGCTCAAAAAACGACTCTCCTCCCAGCAGGATGCTATCCAGCTGACCAGTCTGGGCCTGTGCATCGTGCATGCCTGCTGGGTTTGTTTCTTGACCGTCCATCAAATCCAGTTTCAGCGTTCGCCCCTATTGAGATTTATGTCTTCTCCTGTTTGCACAGTATCTGACCTCTTCCCTCTCCTTCTATACAATACTGAGAATAAAATAGAATAAAGCAGTAAAAGAAAACAAATCATATAACAAACACAAACATTAAAGCACTCCCTGAGCTTCTGCAGTCAGGGAGTTGATGAATATTGTCTTAGAGAAAGCAGCCTCATGTCCAGCAGAAGAATCAGATTTCTGTGAAGACCTCAATCAGGAAATGATTTTCTTCTACAGAAGGAGGATATCGGATGCCTCTCCCCCACACTGTGTGAATACAATGCTGACAGCTGCAAAGGACCCAGCTCAAAGAGTGAGAAGCTCTTGCCACTGATGACACATAATAGTGGCAGATCTTTTTATAGAGAAGATTGGAGGTCATAAAACCCCACTAAAAGCAGGTGATAAAGATTTGAACTTGAAACAAACACTAAAGCTGAGAACTATAAGAAAATAATCTCAAATTCCTGAAGAGAACAACTTTCTTAGTAAAGATGGTTTGGAGGAAAATAACACGGGAAGAAAGAACAATTTCTGATGTCATGTAGAAGTGGCACCCATAGGGTACAGAAAGCAGAAGTTTTTTTCTGAGCCGTAATAGATAAGCATTCGCACCATTTTTTTAAACGAGGATGGATAGGAAATTGATATCAGATTTCACTGTGTATGGTGTATCGATACTGAATATATTGTGATGGAGACTTGGCAGCCCTCCCGTGCTATCTTCAATTTCAGCTCAGTCTTCATTTGTTTTACCTTGATAGATTATAGTAACTGTACTTTGTGATGCAGCTTAACACAGGGCACTTGTGTTACTGCAGAAGTTTCTGTCCAAGAGGGAAAAATAAGATGTACACTGCTAAAGCTGTGCTGAGCATGCGATAGAATTGCTAAGTGTTAAGAGTTAAGAGCTAGTACTCCTATCCGACATACCCAACAATGCTAATGGTAGCTGTAACTTAGTGCCAAACCTTAACTCTTCTTGTGTTCATCTCTGGTTTCTGAATGAAGAGCCTTTTCAAGTCTAATCCATCCTACTTTTTGAGGCCTGTTCTTCTTTATAAACCATAGCTGAGGTTGTATTCCCTACCTTTCATTCAAAAATCTTTAGAAGCCCCTGCTCACTGTCAACTCTTTGCTTTCAAGGTCATGCCAACCAGACCCGCTGTGAATTACCAAGTACTCATCTTGTCCATTCCTGCTATCTAGTTATTACCTACTCCAATCAACCTGAATTATAACGTTCATGTTTTCTGTGTTTCTGTCATTTTCTTTCAGGCATTTCTCTTGGTTGGGATTGTAACTCACCCATCCTCATGTCTGTATGCCCAAATTCCACCTATCCAATATGATCCAGGTCGAGAGCTTCATAAAACCACAGCCGGAAGCCATCTGTTCCTTCTCTAAAATCCTATCTTTACATGTATTTTTCACATGAGGCCTAAGACTAATTTCCTATATTTTTAGTCATTTATATACTGAAACCTCATAAACTTCCTAAAAGCAGGGGCTCCACAGACTGTCACAGAAGGTCTTGGAATTAGTAAGTATGCAATAAAACCTTTGTTCGAATAAAAAAATGCATGTCATTCTTGTTCTCTTTTATATTCACATAGAGGTATAAAGGCTCATTAGAGATCTCTACATCTATGTATATCTATGGGACTATTACTATAATTTAGATATATATATCAAGTCAGTCAACATTAAGAATTTTTTTTTTTTAAAAAGGTCCAGATATATTGGCACTGTGGCTCACATATTCATGGACGAAATAGTGCGCATTAAGTCACCAAAAGATGTCCTAGTTGGAAGTAGGGTTGTGATATTACATTTCGACATATAACATGGTTTCTATAGAAATAAAATAACTATTTGTACTCTTGTTTTAAGACTCTAATATACATATTTAAAAATATATGTTCCTCAGAATTTGAGTGTTTCGATATAGTCTGTGATAAAAGGATATTGTGTTCAAATAAGTTTGAGTAACTATGCACATTATGTCTTCCTCTTGGAAATTCATAATGTAAAGTGATAGATTAAAGGTTTCCAGAAATCAGATAGCTTTTGAAAAGGTTGCTTAACCTTCATTAACCATGTTATCCTTGGCCTTTTTCATATAACAGCTATAAGTATCCCAAGAAAGAAGTCTTCTATAGAAATAATTGAGAAACTACCAGTCTAAAACATTATTTGGATGCGAAACCCAAATAATTAGTTTTCATTCCACACTTAGGCTGAGGTATTTACAATACTTTCTTTTTGGTCTATAAATGAACAAATGGCTTGTGATGTTAAGTGCCAAGGCAGAGATGTTGGGTGGGCCTGCACCTCTGTCCACAGCATGTACCTGTGTATAAAGAATATAAATAACATGAGTATGGGAGTGTGGAAGCATCCCGTTGCACTCTAACTGCTGGCAGAAGTAGAAGCGGGGTCTAAATACGCATTGATCAGATCTCAAAAGCCATTTCTGCTGCAGCATTCTTTCTTCTGCAGTTGTCTTTGCTTTGTCCTTGAAACCTCCCTCGTAAAGATGCTCTGGCTCACATGTACCCCACTTATTTTGTTATAATTTATAACTTTATTCGAAATTCTTCAACCATACTTACAATTAATTACATAATTCTATTTCCATAATGTTATATAACACATTCTCCTACCTAATCCCACATCCTGTGGAACTATATTAAAACAATAAAGTAATTATAGCTGAAATTCATTGGTATCCTAGTTAGAACATTTGGTTCCAACTATCACAGAATAACCAAATGTATAATAAAATTTACAAGAATAAGTCTAAGTGCTTTAAATTTATTTGTACCCATTTTGAATGGTGTCATATAACTAGGATATAACCAAGTATGCAATAAAAGTTTGTTGAATATATGAATGCATAAGTCACTCTTGTTCTCTTTTATAGTCACAAAGGCACAGGGAAGCATTCGGAACAACTATATCTATATATCTACATGTGTATGTATCCATATGTCTCTATATAAGCTTATAAACTGAGTGGTATGCAATTACAAAATGCGACTGTGATAAAATTATTAACCAACATGAGAAAATAGAGTATTCTGACGATAAATTAAATTCTAGAAATGCTTCGCTAATAAAACTCTCTCTCTACGCACCATCTCAAATATTCTAATGTAAAAGACAGAATAGTGTAAGAGTTGGAATAGCATAATATTGGATATCAATATGTAGTGAAAGTAGAGAAGAAAGTTCAGTCTGCAAAAACTTATGCAATAAAATGCCTAAATGTGACAAAGGGTGACACATTTGGATAAGAGTGGACAAAGAGAAAGAAGGTCCATCTTTACCACTAACATAACATATATTTCAAATCTATCGGAAAGAAGGCTCGGTAATTCTAGGAACCATTAAAGATCAAAATTTCCCAGAATTCTAAGAAAAGAAGATAAACATTCAGACTCATATTTGTATCCTTGAGTTTGGGATCACTTCCCAAATCAGATGGCTAAATAGAGAAGGTGTTAATTAAGCAAACACATTGCTCTATCTCAGAACAACTAATGGTTTAATAGCTACTCAAAACTATTGGTTTAATGGCTCAAAAAGAATGCAACATCTGAGACTGATCTCACAAGGAACAAAGCTATTCAGAGTATGTGTAAAAGTTCTCTTTTAAAGGAAAAAGAAAACAATAATATAAAATTAAGAAATGGTAATCTTTTAGGTAGAATTTTTAACTAGTTGCTTAAGTCTATCTTCATCTAAACATGAAAATGGAAAAAAAAACTAACATAGAGAATGTGATAATATGAAAAACAATGAGAATTATTCCAATATACTTTCCATATCCCTCTCATTGGTAGTAGTGCTTTTTAGGCAGAGAGTATAAAATACAAAATTATTAGTTATTGTCCTGTGATAGTAGAGTAAAGCTTTGAGGTTTTAGTCCCCCATTAAATATCTCCCAGAGGGCCAAAGCGGACCTTCGGAGTTCTGTTATTATTTTTCAAAGGTTGTCATAAATCATTCTTAATTGCAGAATCTACAGGGGATAAAACATTTTGGGATTAGATAGGAATAAGCCCTCTTCTAAAAGTTGTTGCCAATGTCCCTATCTTTGTGACTCAATTATTGCTATATTTTACTTTCTTTTAAGTTACTAGGAGAACAGCACCTTTGAATTATTGACTCACTGCCAATACTAGTGGCAGTTTACACGGCATGACCCAGTATAATCAGTGGAATTAGACCATGCCTCTTCTGATTTCCCTTTAAACAAAGACAACTTGTTTTCCAGGTAGATGGTGGAACTTGAATGAAGTTAGAACAGGGTTTGATATAGGACTACTGTTACCAAGATACTCAGGTTTTCCTAATAGGAAACTATAACTACACATATCCAATAGCCCTAAAACTAAAACCAAGGTGCACATTTCAAAAAATGTGAAGTCCGAATGGATGAAATAGATACCATCTTTCTTCCAGGACCCCTGTAGTATTAGGACAAGAAACTACAGTTGGTTAAGCGTTTGCCTACCACATATCCCAATGTGATTCCAGTTCACTTACAAATGCCTAGCACATCTTTTCCGTTCATTATTTATGAAATAGTGCTCAAAGTGGATAACAGTGACATATAAGCAAACACGTATGGAAGAGAGAGTGAATCAAACTGGTGGTAAAAACATGACCTTCCTCCATAAGGTCAAATAGTTTTATTTTGATTAAACACTACAATACAGTATATATCCATTAAAAAAGAAAACTCTATAGTGTATATAAATTATTCCTTCCATTCATCAATTCTTTTCTTTTCCATTACAGCTTTGGTACAATATGAGTTCAGTATATAATTTTTAAATACTTTTAGCATCACAAACTCAACACAAAGTACAAAACTAATAATCCAAATTAGGGATATTATAGTCTACACAGTGGTATTCAGTGGTAGGAGAAAATCTTACCTTGATGAATTCATGTCACTAGCTAAGCTATAAAGGCATACCTAGCAGACATGACAGAAATATGCACCATTAACCAGCTAATGTGTGTATTAGTCTTTTTTTTTTTTTACAGAATACCAGCAGCAATCATTTGAATGTCGAGTAAGTACTTAAGTCCTCAGCCAGTTTTCCCACCTTGCTCCTCTTCACTTAAAGACCATGAGTAGTATCTGAAGAAACGCACCATAGCCAAAGAGCTCAGAATTTCACCTGCCACCCAGCGTTGTTTATACTCGCACAGTTTGTCCTGCAGCTAGCCGACATCACAGGGACAGTGCTGGAGGGACAGTGTGGGCCAATCAGCCTAAGGTTGTTCTGAGGGGTTGGCGGTGTGACATTACAGTAAACAGGCATTGCACTGGCTGGTAGTGACCCTTGACCTGCCTGGGTAGGTAGCATGATTGGCTGTTGGTATGACTGCTGGGGCAGCCCTTGAGAACCCTGGGTCATTGGCACCTGTAGAAAGACACAAAGAGAAAACCCTTCATAAAGAGGTTATTTTGGGGTATCCAAAGAGCTACTGTGGTACCATAAAAAATCTTCAAGCATTTGAGTTAGACTTAATAGTTTATCAATCCCAGCTCTACCTTTATTAGCTGTTTCACATTGGGCAAGTCACTTAATCTCTCTGATTTCCTAGATCATTTGCATAATGACACCTACTTCAAAGTACCACTGAGAGGATTGCAGGAATAATGTACAGTATTTGGTACACACCTGCCATGCAGTAAATGTTCAGAAAGTGTTAGTTCTAAGCTTCCTTCCTTCCTCTCTCGTCACCCCCCAGGGACTGCAGTCTGGATCTCCCACTCTGGATTTCTCTCAGTTTGGAAAGTCATGCTCTCTCTCTGGTTTTATGCAAGCAAAGTATCCCGGAGCCATCTA
The DNA here is from genome assembly GCF_902729225.1 of Pteropus medius. Classification (NCBI taxonomy): domain Eukaryota; kingdom Metazoa; phylum Chordata; class Mammalia; order Chiroptera; family Pteropodidae; genus Pteropus; species Pteropus medius. The sequence continues at coordinate 12,223,152 of NW_024351543.1, forward strand.
TAGGAAGAGGGGCTTTTGTCCCTGGCACCTAACTCACTCTCAGCCTGCAGCTTTAGAAAACATCTTATATGGAGATAGAGGTAGAAACTGATACAATGTGAATAAGAACTGTCGAGAAGGCTGAAGATAGATGCTTTAGGGCCAGAAGTACCTGGTACAGCTAAACTTAATGATCAAAGAATTTCACTAACCTTTCGTTTTCACATCCAGTGTATTTCAAGATGTAAATTACAAAAAAAAAAAAGGTGCGTAATGCTTTTTCAAATCTCAATATATGTTTAGTCCAGAAACGCAGTTGTTAGGCCTCGTAAATGCCCTTTCAATGAATGTGAGATGTTTATATGGAACCACACTTAGTGGGGCATTCAAAAGCTGCAGTACTTATAGAAGCATACATTTCCCATTTTCTATTTATGTATTATAATCTCTATTCAAAGTCAGCCATCAACAGTGGCTGTGCCTATCACCCACCACCCAGTCAACCACCTGACACGGGTACAGACCCACGCCCTCTACTTTCGCAAATGCTACTTTATAACCCAAATTTCCATGCTGCGGATATGCACCTGATAAGAAGACATTGTTGGGTAAGAAACCATCACACTTTGCACCGGAGTTCCTGGCTGGTTGCTCATCACGCTCTGACTCTGAGGCGGCTGCTGCACTCCCATTAGGCTTTGGAACCCCTGTTGACCAGACAGGACTGGCTGGTAACCTGCAGAGAAAAACCACCTTTTGAATGGGTTGTGCCAGGAAAAACACAAGTGATATTTGCTGGAGTGAGAGCACTTGTTTACAAGGCAACCTTCAGACATCACAATCTCCACATTGGGAATATGTTATCTAAATGTTCGTTTTGTAAGAATGCATTGTGTGTGTGTGTGTGTGTGCGTGCGCTTCTAAGAGTAGCCAAGAATATGGCTCAAAAAAATTGACTGATATTTCCATCCTTATGCAGAATGGTTCAATGAGGATCTTGTCAAAATGGTAAATTCTTCATGACACAATGGAACAGGAACCTCTATTGACATTACTTGACAGGTATGAATCACAACTTTCATATATATCTTTTGCTTTGGTTTTGATGATATTCAGAGAATTCGCCCATTATCAGTTTTTTCCTAATTAAATGGATTCATTCTCTTATGTTCATATTTCTGCACAACCTCATTTCACTCAGAGATGCCAATAGCCCATTAACTTTCCATGCATTCTATTTTCCATGTCTTCATGAACAAAATGGTTCACTACCCTGACTAATTCAATGTCCCTTCCCTTAGACAAGCAATGGCAATTGAAAGGTATGGAATCCTTTCAGTCTGTTTCATCACTAGCTACCAAGAGAACATTCTGGTAGAACCCTCCAATAAGTGACCATGAACATATAATGGGTGATACAAAATGCAACATTTAAATTTATCTGTTTTGTATCCTTCTGAGTGCATTATTTGGTTGGGTTTCTTTTCTTTTTCAGTGGACCAGAATTTATTCTAATTATTTTAATCCCCCTCACCACAAGTAATTTATTATTTTTTTTAAAATTTTCAAATTACAGTTGACATTCAATATTATTTTATATTAGTTTCAAGTATACAGTATAGTGGTTAGACATTTATATAATTTACAAAGTGATCCCCTCAGTTAGTCTAGCACCCAGTTGGCACCATACACAGTTATTACAATATTATTAACTATATTTCCTAAGCTGTATTTTACATCTCTGTGACTATTTGTAACTACTAATTTGTACTTCTTAATCTCTTAAACTTTATTACTCAACTCCCCAACCCCCCTTCCATCTGGCAACTATCAGTTTGTTCTCTATATTTATGAGTCTGTTTCTGTTTTGTTTGTTCATTTATTTTGTCTTTAGAATCCATATGTAAGTGAAATCATATAGTATTTGTCTTTCTCTGACTTATTTCACTTAGCATAATACCCTCTAGGCCCATCCTTTTTACATCCAAATTCTAGTCCATTGTATGTGTGTACCACATGTTCTTTATCCAATCATTTATTGGTGGGCACTTAGGTTGCTCCCATATCTTGACTAATAGTGTTTTGGGTTTCTTCAGATAAATACCCAGAAGTGGAATTGCTGGGTTATAAGGTAGTTTTTATTTTTTGAGGAATCTCCATATTGTTTTCCAAAGTAGCTGCACCGACTTTCAACCCCACCAACAGTTCATGAGGGTTCCCTTTTCTGCACATCCTCACCAACACTTGACGTTTGTTGACTTATTGATGATAGTAGCCATCCTAACAGGTGTGAGGTGATATCTCATTGTGGCTTTAATTAACATGTCTCTGATGATTAGGGTTGAGCATCTTTTCATATGTCTATTGGCCATCTGTATGTCTTCTTTGGAAAATGTCGATTCTTAAAGGAAGGCTGTGAACTATTCTTATAAATGTTGGGAAGAAAGTGCTGATTTAGGTGAAAATGATATGGTGGCAGGGAAATAAAACAAATTCATTTCATGCTGTAAAATAAGGTCCCTTCAGAGCTCGTATTATTAACCATACTGAACACCTGAAAATAAATGCAACTGCTGTCTTAATATAATTCTCCGAGAGAGAATCTTTAAAATTCTAGATTTTCTTAACACAAATGCTAAACTAAGTTTTACAATCAGATTTTAAACATTGAAACAAAGGGTAATTGAAACAAAGGGTTTCTAGTCAATATGCACTGTTTATACATAACTACACTCTGAGTGCAAGTGAGAGTTATAACTATATTGAGTGAGATGGGGGAAGATAAAATTATATTACAATCTTTACAGAAGACAACAGTTTACTATCCTTGGCCATACAAAAAAAGCATCTTCACTTATCTTAGATATATCGTGGAAACGAGGCTTGCAAATGGTCACTGAGTTAGGAGATCAACTCAATTCATCGAATGAGATGAAATAAGGTATAGCCATTCTGGAACAGCTGAGGGAGCATGCTTGGGAAAGAGCCAGGTTGGGAGGCCTGACCTAGGCCTGCGATCAGTGGATTGGAACAAGTGTGTAATTTACAAATTACCTGTTGACCTTCTCTATATGTTCCATTGTTTTATGTTAATGTTACTCGCTCTACTTCATTTTCATAGTAGTTTAAATTTGTTGAGTTATTTTGAATTTTTGTAAAGACACTTCCTATTAAGAATATAATTAAGAGTAATGACCATCTTCCTACCAGCCACATTGTACCTAGATCGTCAAAGCCTTTCTTTAATATACTCTGCAGGTCTATTTAAGACTAAAAACATCATTTCAGAGGGCTGCAAACCTAAAAGTGTTTACAGTTTATATGACAGGGAAAAACCATCAGACTTGGGAACAAGAAATGCGACTAAAGCCACGTCATAGTCCTCACTATCTCCCAAGATGCTTCATATCCAGAGGCACTTTGGAGAAATTTCTTTCAACATTAATTGTAAAAAAAGTTTTTCATTATTTCCCATTGTGTAGGTCTTCCATTCTAGTTCATGTATCCACTGGCCCTGAAAATGTCTGTTTCTATATTACAATTTTAGTTTTACATTATTCCTAGTCACATCAAATTCACTGTGACAAGAATTATGATATACATAAGAAAGTAACTTCTTATGGTTGTAGGAAACTTATGACAACAGTCTTTCTGACCATTTAGTGCTTTAGCAAAGACCAGGCAGTGTAAACATGTTCTCAAGTCCACGTAAGGGTGACTACAATAGAGTCTTATTTCCGGCTGAAGATTCAAAGCACAGGTTGAAAATGAGAGAAATGTCTTTTAAAATGGGGACTTATATTTGGTCATAGGTTGAAAGCCCAGCTGGCCTCAATGGACCCTTTGCAGAATACACATGGCTACCATGTAAAGAGAAAAGAGGAGAGGAAAGGAGGGGAGAGAGAAGGGCAGGAGAGGTACAATGGCCTCGCTTCTAAATATTATTTATGTATTCGCTTATTGAATCCTTCCATGCTTTCACAGAGTCATCTTCCAAATGACTCTGTTTCACAGAGTCTGTTCAAAAATAAATTGAGGTTTCCTATAAGAGATTCATTTATTATGCCAGCTCTAAACCAAAATTGGGGCGAAGTGAAAATAAGTCATGATAATAGAGATGTTAAGACAAACTGAAAACAGAATATCTTGGAAGGAGGAGGAAACACACATCAAATCATATTGAAGGAGAGAAAAAGCGAGGAGGTGGCGTGGCTTCTTCCCAAAAAAGGGGCAGAGCCTAAGATGGGACCATTCATCTTTGCACAGACACAGTGGCTGCAGTGTCTCCTTTCCAAGGCCTCCTCTGCCTGATGATTTGTGAACTTTAATATTCAGTTATGCATAGCAATGGGCTACCAGCTCTTCACTAGGCTTCCCACAGTAAACATACTTCGGACAAATAAAGATTGATGTAGGGAACAAATAATGCTCTACAATTTCGAAATGAAAACTTAAGTGTAAAGAAAGCCCAATTTATATTCATGAATCCCATCCATTACTCAATTCATTCTCCAGGCAAGAAATTTACACCTGGAATGGTTTAATTGGAGGTACCCATTTCTGTAAATTATGTTACAGAAGGTAGGTGGCAGAATGGTCCTTAAAACAGGAGGCTATTTGAAATGTGAATCTGAGCTCTGGTTCAGGAATAGACAAATAGAAATGTGATAGCAGTGACCTAAGAATGAACTAACCGTGTCTGCATGGGACACAACACACCCGAAGGCAGAGATGCCTGCGCTGGTGGCAACCTGCTTATCTCGTCTATTCAAATGAAAAATATGTTCCGGTTTGTCAATTCCTAGCTGTGAAATGATCAGTTTTTCATATTTATTGAAGATTAGCAAGATATAATACATCTTAGAAAACAGAAACAGCAACAGTATCTGCCCTGTAGGCATGATAGGGAGATTATAAAGGCATTAGCTATTTTTATTATTTTTCAGTCAAGATTAATTCAATTTTCAAGTCACATGTGTCATTTATTTTCTGAAGGTAAAAAGGTTAGGAGTGGACAAATGCCTCCTAGCAAATAAAAGAATGCCCTCTGCTAAGATTGAGGAGTTATAAGATTTAAAATGTCTGGATCTTATAAATTTGAAATTTTAATAGTGTTTCTACTAAAATACAATAGTCATTGAATATTATTTGTAGTTGGAAGATAATTCATTAATATTCTGTCAAGGAAATATTTCTTGTGATATAGCACAATTATGAAAAATCAGAATGTAAATTGATTAGGGATTATAAATGGGCATGATTGTGAATGACATTATTTTAACTCTTATTTGAATACTGTTACAGATCCAACACTTTAGAAATTAAAGAAATGACATAATAGTACCCCGTACTTTCAGCTTTTTGTTTCCCTGGCTGTTATTGGTTCTGGAGGGTGAATATGGGGAAGGGTGTATTTAAGAGGGCAGATATCTACAGAGTAATTGAGAAGCTAGCCCATTCTCATCCCCTCTCTCAACCACCCAAGCACTGTAATTTTCATGTCGTGTTCATTAAGGGAAGTATTCTTAATATGGTAGAATATCTTTTCAAATGATTAAAGTTAATAATCTGCTTAATATAAAAATCAGTTATCTTGGATGAATGAAAATACAAATATTTTCCCAAGTTCCTAAAGAATCAATTAGCTGTTTGCTATGAATCTAAACTCCACTCTTTGTACATAATTTTGAGATTGAATTATAGTAGCTCTACTGAGGCATGGTTGGTGAATAATATGAAGAAGAAAAACGCTTATCCAGGACTGGTCTCTTCTTGCTGAATTTTTATAGTTCGTGCATTGCAACACTTTCCAATATCTACCTGGTTCTGCTTCTTGGTTTCCTAGCAATCCCTCTACACTTTCATCTTCAAAACATTTCCATTACGAACTAGCTAACTATCTCTATTTGTTGATCACTTACTCTAATCTAAACAGTGAATTAAGTGCCTTAACCTTGTTGTCACAACAATTCTGGGAGGCAGTCACTAGTGCTAAATTCCTTTTACAAAAAAGACAACTGTGACTTAGAGAGATATAGGAATTTGTCATGGTCATGCAGCTAGGAAGATGGAAAGCTAGAATTTAAGTTGTAGTTTTCTGATTTGGGCATCCTTAATTGTAGTACTATTTATTATATACTCTTCAAACTTTTATACACTAGTGTAATCCCTTAGTGTAACAAATACTCAATGGCCATTTATTGCACTGTTTCCTCAACAGTTAAAACAATTGAGTAAAGAGGACAAGAGTTATGACTCACACTTTGTTGAACAAGGTCTTGCTAGGATCAAAGAAAGAAAATCAAAGACAAAGCACATTTTGCCCTGTCAAAATGAACTCATACCACTTAATAAGTTTTAAAGCCTGTTACTAGATAATGGGATACCAGACAGGCAGTTGAGCTGGAGTGGGATGGGGATTAGTTAAATAGATCCTAGTCTTTTCATTTGCTTCAGTAGTTTCTAATCAGCTGATACCAGAATTTTCAATACTAGGACTGTTTCAAATAATGGTTCTCCTTACAATCTTTAAATGCTTTGTATTTCCTCTCAACTGTTTTCTCCAAATTATGTTAAAATAAAAAGTTAATTTTATTTCCACATTATATGGTTATTTGACTGTTCCAGACAACCCGGCTGCCCCTAGGAAAGTCACTTGACCTTTAAAAACAAAAATGTATTCATAGTTTTGAAAGACAAAAACAGGTAAGAGAAGAAAGATACACAGGGACTCTGTAGAACAACCTAAGACATCAGATGAAGGCCTGGAGAAATCAAGACCCCGCAGGCCACTTAGGCTGTACTTTTGGAGTTTATAGACTGCTGTCATTATGCTTTCTAATTCTGTGAACGGTATGGATTTATTTATTCCTCAAGTTTACTTTGTTACTAGAGCATTTTTTCTAACACATGGAGTCCCTTATAGCTTCATCTACCTATTGTGCTTTGGTGGCCTCGGGTGGGGAGAACAAATATGCAGCATGATGTCATGTTGTCTCTATGGTTACCTGAAAGAGGAAGCAACCACCGCTTTATGCTTCAGAGAGGCAGATTTGAAGTATAGATGCCCCGTGCTTACGACCCCACCCTCATGTAGAGTGGAAGATGGCTCTAACAGTTCTATTCACATTGATGCCTATCAGAACCAGGGGTCTTTGGGCGCTGAGGAGGGCATCTAATTTACTACCCTTTACAGAGCTGTCCTACTCTAATACGAGTCCCAGGTGATAAATCCCACTTGTGACAATGTAGGCCAAGTGGGGTCATCTTTGAAAAGCAAGGTATGAATCTTTTGAAGCATTTTGTCTCTATGCCAACCTCGCAATTTATGGGACCTCAAACTCTTAAGTAGAACTTTTAAAATGAGAAAGCAGCGTAGATTAATTGGAAAGCTTTCTTAACCTTAAACATGTTAAAAAAATTAAGATATAAGATAAAAATACCTAGCCTGGAAATCATAATTAAATACCATTCTTTTCTTAGATGTGAGGTAAAATACCATGAAATGGTCCTAAGAATTCAAAAAGAGAAGTACAAGAAATCGTTTTTTTTTTTTCCCCGTAAAACCCATTATGACTTCTTTCATCTTTGCGTCAATGTCTGCCTTCACCTTATTTTGCGGCAGTCTCTGCATCTATCTTTCTTTTCCTCACCATTTATTATCCAGCAGTTTTAATTCCTTAGGAACAGATGCATAGTGACCTGCAAGGAGCCTGCGTGGGGATGGAGGTCATGCAGTACGTGCCCTGGTGACAACCAGCCCATCCTAATGCATCTGAGGAAAGCCATGACAGGCCCTAAGTGGAACCATGCTTCCTGAAGCAGTAGTTCTCCTTCGTACTTGCTCTTTTGCTCATTAGCTTTCATACTGCACAGAGTGTAATTCTTAAAAGCCTCTTTACTGTCCCCTGAGAACATCCACGCATGGGTCATTTTCTAATGGCAACACACATCAGATGAACCATCCTATTACTGCAAGCTCGGGGGCCTCTCCGCTGCAATTATACCATCCTGATCCATGTTATCGCAACTACAAAGCTGGTTTTCTTTCTCTCTCTCTCTCCCCCTCTTTTTTTTAAATCAGGGCAAACATGAGAGACATTGTTAAATGACTAGAGGAATGGATCATGCACAGAATTTCAATGAATGCCTCTGAGGGAAGCCGCCATTGAATTCCATTTTAAATGGAAGAGGCTGTCATATTATTGAAGCAATTCTCTGAACTTTTCTGGCACACAGTGCTGTGCTGACAGCCAAGGAGCTTCAACAACTCAGAGGGAGAAAAGCTGCATGAAAGGCTCACAAATGTTTTACTTTCTTAATGAGGCTGCGTGGCTTAGAAGAAAGTGTGGCATTCTTGCATTGAATTCTTGCACCTCTACCAGTGCTAATTATGGACATACTTAAAACCAGGCTGGGTGGCAGCAAACTGCTGCTGAGGCAACATGAGGAACTCTTTCTTCAGACTAGACTTGAGGCAAAGTCAAGGCGAAGAGAGCTCTAATAATTGTTCCCACAGAAATATTCCACCTGGTAGATATTATTGTTGACAAACTGCTTTTGATTGTCTGGATAGACCAGGATAAGCATGAAGTCAAAAGTCATGGGTCAAAATCATCGTGATCAAATTACTGTCACTGTCACATAGCTACAGGCTGTAACCTAGTCTCAGCCAACTATTTTGAAAATAAGTGCTATGGTCACAGATTCAATCTGTAGAGATCTACGTATCAGTACAACAGGGAAAACTATATCATAGGCAACAAATAATGAACTAAAAGTGCCCTCTTTATATAAGAAATCATTGTACATTATTTTTCCCAAAACTATCTTCTTTTTTTCAATTTCAGCCTGGCAGTGTTTTTACTCAAACATTATTCCAGTGGTAGATTTAATAATAATACTGTTCTAGTGGCAAAATCTACTGGAAGGCAACAGCAGGCAGAGACAACGAAGACATGAACTAAGGCGGGCATGGTAGGGATGGGAAGAAGAGACACATTAGAGAGATACTTAGATGTGAACTATCAGAAACTGGCAACTAGGAGTTTTAGTGGCATCACGTGTTTGATGGACAGGAGCTCGGATGAACTGACTATACCATAATCATGAATATAAGTTGTCTGCTGGAAAACTGACTCCTTGATAAACAAAAGCCGTGATCTGTAGTTCTTGCTGATTTCCCTGGTGTAAATATTTCCACTGTGGCCAATTTCAAGCTACAAATGGTTTAACAATCAGCTGGCAAAATTTCTAATTTTTTTACCATTGCTCTCGGGAGCCTGAATGAGAGAGCGCTGGCACACCGCTGACCTAAATTCAATGTCAAACAATCAAAATTTCGATTCACTTAAATTTTGTTCCTTTTATCCTTTTTTCTTCAAGCCTTATTTACCATTTACTTTCTGATATTTGGTGTAAGAATAACTGTAAGAGCCATTCACAGAGCTTATGCAATTGGTGGCGATAGGCACAGAAATTTATAGTGCACTGGGATAACACCAAGATAGAAGCATGTCTCAGACTCACGGATCACTGAGGAGGGAGAATTACTTCTGACATGAGTGGGGAAATGGGAAGCATGTAATAGAAGGGTTCCAGGAGGTTATTTGAATGTAATGTTAGAAGAGGAGCAGGTGTTTGCTAACGGGGTGAGGTGAAGTGGGAATAATCAAGATAAAGGAGGTATAAACATAGCGACCAGCATGTAAATAGCTCAGAGATGTGAAAAATATGTTCAGGGGTTCTAAGTACTTATAGGTGGAAGCAGGTTAGATATGGAGAGAGGCAATACAGAAAGATAGAAAGGGAGCTGAGCTCAAATCTTAGGTCCATGAAGACCATTTATAAAATGGAGCCTAATGTCGAAAGATTTAGGGTGCTCTGTACAATTTATAAGCAGAACAGTAAAATGACGGACAACCATTTCATAAAGTTTTTACAGGAGTCACTTGGGGGTTACGTCACGGGAGGTAGGGAGACTACTGTGGGAGCATGACAATAATCTAGGACAGAGACAACGAAGACATAAACTAAGGCAGGAGAGGTAGGGATGGAGAAAAGGGGCACATTAGAGAGATACTTAGGATGTGAACTGTCAGAAACTGGCATCTATGAACAGTAGGGAGGGTATGACAGAGAGGAGAAACCCAAGAATAAATCCCACATTCTGGTTTGGTAAGAGAATTGACTGTAATTCCTTAGCCATACATCCAAGAGGGACGGTAAATGGAGATGCCCAGTAAAAACACATGGGCAAAAGAATTCTGGGCCTCAAGCTAAAAGCCTGTCTGAGAGATATGGATTTGGAAGCCATCAGGATATAGCAGCTCTTAGACCAAAATATTTATGAGTGGGTACAGATTGAGAAGACAGTCAAGATGGAGCCCTGAGATACAATGTTACTAAAATATTGGTCTGAAAAAATGAAACCTAAATAGAAGAAATGAGGAGAGGTAGAAATGTGACAATGAGTAGAGCTGCAGGACAGCCAAGAAAAAGAAGAAAGTAGACCCTAGGTTCAAAAAAATGCTAGTGACCTTGGCAAAAGCAGAGACAGTACCAAGTAAAGCAGCCAGACAAGAAGGAAAAGGAAGGAAAGGGATTCCTTCGAGAAACGACGGTGAGACCAAGTGCTAAGCAGAGAGCTAGAGGGGAACAGGGGGTTGACGAAACTTTGTGATTTTGTTTTTGTTGCTGTTTTAAAATGGGATAAATGTAAGGGTTTTTATATTTTAGAAAGGAAAATAAAGAGGATAAGATTAAAAATATGGAGGAGAGTTAAAAAAAAATCTATGAGCCTGTCATGATTCATAGCACATTAAACATCAAGGGATGCATACAATCAGGAAGTTTGGGACCTGAGTGACAGAGGGTCTGCATTTTCTACCTGGGCCTTCTGATAACTTTCAATGTCACCTCCTCATTATTTTATACCTCATTTGATCCAGCAGTAAAGTGTCCTGGGTCTTTCCTCTCTGCCAAGTTAGTTGAAGACACAAGACAGCTCAGGGAGCTTATGAGGAGACATGACAAAATGCTCCAATTTGGGGGAGGCAACAGAAGCAACCCAAGACTTCTAACTTCTAACAAGAATCTGAAAGAAAGAGGTACTTATTTACTTTGTGAATATGATCTGTATTCACATGGAATTGCAATAACTGAAGGAAATCTTGATTAGAAGTAAAGGAGAAGCTCACGGTCCCACAAACTCACCATTCAAAATTAATTGACAGGATCCAATGGTATGATGACATGCTCTAGATTATACAGTGAAGTAGACAATCAAATGAAATTTCCATGAAGAAATTGAAACAAGCATCAGTAAGATGTTTTCTGTTTCATCACAGATACACACTTCTTGAACATATATATGCAAAATGAAAAGCACTAATCTTTTCAAAACTTAGTTTCTTTTGACTTTTCCTTAAGGTTTAGGTCTATATAATCAGTCAGTATTGAATTTCAGAATGCCAAGAAAGTTAAAAAATAAAAATAAAAAGATCAACCACAACACACACACACAAAAACTGATCTTGGTATAAATGTATGTATTCTACCTATAACCAATGTTTTCCAAGGAGAATTTGAGGATAAACATTTGTAAAGTTTTCATTATAGTTAGAATTTAGGGAAGATGACTTCTGATTCCCTTTTATTCTGTATCTTCTTCCATATTCCAACAAATGGCCCCAAAGTAAAATCCTCTGGGCACCAGATGATGTCACAACTCCAAACAATAATAAAGAGATACGTTCTGTTTATCTGCATAATCAACTCATCATTATTCATAGTAACAGCAATAAGAAATATCTTTAATCTCCCCATGTGGGCAACTGTTATTTAAAAGCATGGTTTTTATCTGGATTGAGACAACAATCAGAAGTCTTCAGGCTTGTTCACACGGATACAAAAATGTGCTTATCTATTCAGCTGGCTGGAATTGGAGGCTATGGTCAACACTTAAATCGGATTTCACAACAATTAAAGTGAAAATAAAACTGAAGGACAAATGGTCTGTCCTGAAGACTCTTTCAATCATCCCTCTAGGGCAAGCTGTCTTCACCATGACAGAGCAGTTTTATTTTTTTAATGGCCTGCTCCAGGGATGGAAGAGAAATGGTTCAAATCATTCACTTGTTAAGGTTTCCCTTCAACCTAAGGCATTTAAGGATAATACTTACATTTTATCATAGTTAAATGCTTTATGAACACCCAAATGGAGCATGAGCATTGTAAGATAGTCACAACCTTTGTTGCCTGAGGTTCCTTTTGAGGCCTTAAAGGAACTCCCCCGGCTTGGCACTGCCAGCTCTCTCAGCCTTCAGGCAGAGGGAATCATCTGAGCAGAATGTGGAACTGCTGTTTCTAGTGTAATGAGATGATGCAAACACACAAAGAGGCCTCAAGTTCTCTCCTTGGCAGGACACTGGGCTACTCCTAGAAATACTGCTGAGAGAGTGCTAACCGAGGCCCACCCTTTCCCCAGCGATGTTTGCATGATGCCATCTTAGAGTTTTGGATTCTGTTTGTCATTCAATCCTGCCTCATCATCTGTGGCTACTTATGATTTCCTGCTTCCCCACGGCCTGGAGCTCTTCTCCCTGGATCAATGGTTCTCAGCATTAGCCTGTCTCTTAATGACTTCTTGGAGGGCCAGTTAAAACACAAATTGCTGAGCTCCAGCCCCCACAGGTTCTGGGTTTGGGGCCTGAGAATTTGCCTTTCTGACTAGTTCCCAGATGATGTCGATGCCACTGCTCTGGGGACCACACTTTGAGAATTACTGCTGGGCCTTGGCTCTCAATAAATATTGCCTTGAACTCTTCTTGTTTAATCCACTCATTTTTTTTTTCCCCCTCAGAGTGGCTGATGAGATCTGGCAAACACACTCTGTGGGAGGCCATCTCTCCTCTCTGACTTCATTTTCCCTATTTGTAAAATAGAGACAACCCTCTTCTCCAGGGGTGTTAGGATGGACTAAGATTCACCTTGCAAAACACATCCTAGTGATTGAGCACCTGACGATGATCAGTACGTTCGACTATCCTCCCCTTGCTTTTTGTACTTTCTGCCTTGTATGAACTTGAATTATATTTCATTACTTATTTAGGTCTTGCTTCCCGGATAGCTTACAACCCGTAGGGAATCGAAGCATGTCTCTGCCTAGTCTCATATTCTACATTCAGCACCTCAAGAACATTTATTGGTGATGTTGATAAAGAAACTCCCCTTATTGCACACATCCTAAAAGAATCCTGTAATGTCACATAACAGAAAATAAGCCAACAAACAAAAACCTGAGGAGAAGAATGAAGAAGCGTTGTACTCAGAACAGAGAGCCCAAAAGCCCTGCCCAGCATGAGGGGTGGCAGAAGAAAAACTATTATGATCACAGCAGAAGACAGAAAAAACTGACCAGATGTCAACTTTCCCCTACCCTCTTTGCCTCTAAAACAGTCCCTTCTACTAGCAAAACAAGAGGGCACAGTTTTCTAATTCTACCTCTTGCTGTTGGGACGGGCGCAGGGATAGGACCAAAAAAAGGAGAGAAAGGAGAGTATGTGAAGGAGCTGAAAAAGGGAATGGCGAGGGAAGGAAAAATGAATCTGAAACAGATTATGTTCGGCATTCTCAAATCTGTCAGCGCTTGGTGAGGTATCTGGGAAACCAAGCCAGATTTTTGTAGCCCTATACTTTTTAGGACATAATTGTGAGTTTGCTAACCGATGGTTATGCTTTCTTGTGACTGTGTCTCAACCTTCATTTTTATTTTAAAAAAAAAAAAAAAAAAAAAAAAACAAGTACCAAGAGACCTGGACCTCCCCTGTTTTCCCTGTCAGAGCATATAGCATACTCCTGATATTCCTTGCTTTTCTGAATCTCTTCTTGGCCCCCACTAAGCCTGCAGTCATTCAATTGACTGCACAATGATTCTGGAGATTTCCTGGTCCAATGAGCTGTGGGTGATGAAGCTGAGGTTTAGAGGGCTAAGAAACACTTGCACAAGATCACGCACAGAATTTCTCACAAACTGGGAACAAAATCTCATTTTCCTGTTAGTCGCTTTGCCAGCATACATGCTGTAGTACTTCTTCCAAATGTGATCGACTGGACCGCTAGGAATATTTTTGATTTCTAGCCCCACGTCTGTCTGCTCTACTGCTATTATCATGCTATTAATAAGAACCTGGAGAATATGTCTCGTATATGCAAACTGGAGCTTACCTGGCTTGTTTCCAGTAGCTACCGACAGACTTTTCTAAGACAGCATACAGTAGGGCATTCAGCAGGAAGAAAATAAGTTTGGGAGGTTCGAGGAACTTAGAATGAGTTGCAAAGAACAGAATCAAACCATCTCTCTTGAAATTGTCATCCCAGCTGTATCCTAATGTTTAGATATAGATATTAGCAGTTATTTAGCAACAGACAACGTTCTGAGGAGGTCATATAGTATAAACCATATTTGTACTAACTCAATCCAGGAAAAGCAAGCATTCTCCGTTCGTCATCCAAGCTAGTAGTAACTTTATTGTGTGTGCCTTACTGTACTCACTGAGCTAAGCGCTTTAGAAGTGGGTATAATTATTCTCATTTTACAGAGGATGGAAATGAAACACGAGGAATTGAGTAGCTTGCTTAAAACTGTGCAGCCCAGAAGTGCCAGAATTAGGACACTGGTGTTCTGCTGGTTTCTTCCTCACCCCCTGGTCCTGGCAGGCAACAGAATGCCACTCGAATGATTCATCTGAAGGATATTAATAAAGAGAGCATTGCCAAATGAGTGGGCAAGGGACCCACACACAGGCAAGGGAGGCACCCAGAGACTAACAACAGTGGTGAACTGTTTTCTCCCCTTGGCCTGAAGGTCTTATGAGGGAGCCAGTTTTACCAGAAGCCAGTAAGAGCTGAAGGGGCCATATGAAGAACCAGCTGCATCCCAAGGCAATGGAAAGGGTTGAGAGACTCTGATCTCTCTCTCTCTCTCTCTCTTTCTCTCTCTCTCTCTCTCTCTCTCTCTCTTTGTTTGCTCTCTGATCTCTTGCTGTTGATACCTCCTTTTAGTAGAATCCCCCAGAAACCACAGGGTAAAAGAACCTGAGAGATGCAGTGTGTGAGGTCAGAAGAGAAGAGAGAATGACTAAGTGATGGGAGGAGAGGCAAACAGTGAATAGGTAACACTTCCCTTCCCTTCAACGATTACAAGAATACATTCCTACAGGCTATTCAAATGAAGATTTTAAAGAGAGTTGGATAATAATTTTAGTAGAGTACTGTCTCTTGGTTTTATAGATCTTTTTATTCCCCTCAGAAATGATCCTTTTTAACACCTGATAATATGTCAGACTATGCATTTAGCATGACTGCTTTGGCAATTAAGTAAATGTTAACTCTCAAATTTTTATGTCATTAGATATTAGGGCAGAATATTTGACTCTGCCCTAATGCTTGCCTTTCCATTTTGAAGAAATGGCAACGTTTGTAAGGAATTGATAATAAGTTAGCAAGTACTATTAAGTAATGTTAATGTTTAAATATCCGGTAGGGCAAAAAAAAAAAAAAAAAAGTGAAATTGTGATTCAACTCTACTACTCATCTTTTGAATTTGACTTTTTTCTTTGCTGGCTGCAGATCCAGATGGCTGAGATTAAATGGATAACAACGGGCAAAAATTATTTAAGGGGAAATGAAAAAGAAAAAATGGGGATCTAGTTTATTTCTACAATGACCCTAACTGATCCTTGCATTCCCAAGCACATTTGGTTTAGAAAATGCTCTGTTATAAATTAGTCTCAAGTTTAGTACATTTAGCCATAATTTTTCAAATATTTAAAGCAATGATCATTAAGATAAAATGGTGTAAAGGAATATTTAAATGAGACTTTAAAGAAGCATTCTGGTGTTAAATCTAAGTTTCTGCTTCTTAATGGAAAAATCACAGGCTCTGTGGTCAGACAGACAAGGGGCTAAATGCCAACGTCCACCCACTGGCTGTGTGATAGGGGAAGTTATCAAAAATCTGTGAGCATTGTTTTGCTTGCTTATTAACAGGGGGCTAATGATTCCCAGTTCCTGAGGCTTTTCTAAAGGTCAAATAAATATCGGATAATGTGACATACATTCTTCAGTACGTGCCATTTTCTACATGGAAGCTGGCATTTTTTCCCACCAAATGGTGCTATGTAAGCGGCAGTATTTTCGTTCCTTGCAGAATTATACCTTAAATGAAAAACAAACTGGGTGTTGATAACAGTACTACGATGGACCCCACCTGCCCCCTCCCCTGCAAAAATGATCTTTGAACGGCTCCTTCTAGCTGATAATATTCAGGCTTCAATACCCCAAATCTCCTATGAGCCAAGGCACCATCATTAAGCACAATCCACGCGGATGCAACCATGGGTGATGCAACAATTGTGCTGTTCTGCCCTTGTGGAAAGTATAATTTCTAGAAGCAAAAAGCAGCAGAATTAGCTCCGAATGTAAAGGTAGGCAAAGCACCAGTACAACAGGAGTGCAAAAGGCAAGCCGTCATACCTGGGGGGCATTCATTTGGAAGAAGGCTCAGGAGTCATTTGGAAAGGCATGTGGGCTGGGACTCCAGCACTGGTGGAATGCCCATTTCTAGGCTGTAGCTGTAGGACAGCCAGGGCACTGTATTCTTTAGTTAGAGCTTCTACTCCATGTTTAATCCCATGGACCAAGAGAAACATAAGGCTTCCTTTTGTTTCCATACAAGGAACAAACCCACTTCCTCTCTGTCTCTTGCCTCCTAACCAAAGCTAGGCTTGCATCCCCAGAGACTATATGTGATCAGAATACTCAGGAAAAAGAGTGCTCCCCTTCATCTAAAGCGGCCTCGGTGCAAAGGGGTGCTGAGTGAACCCTGAGTTCAAGCAGGCAGCTTTCAATCTTTTTTGGTAACTTATTAAATGGAGGCCCCTGTCATCACATCAAAGATAAGATGCAAAGCAGGCGCCCTCCTCCGCTTCCCCAGGCTGGCTGCTCTCTCTAAGGCCTGTCTCCTATCTCGTTCGTTAGACTATTACAATGCTTCCCAGCACCTCAGACCCCTGAGACCCTCCAAGGGGCACAAAGCATTTTCCACTTTGTGAACATTTCTAACCTAACCATTTTGTATGATTTTTGTGCTAGATGATAAAGCAAGTGATTTTCAAGAAAAAGTATAATATTTTCAATTAATATTGATTATATTACAGTATTCCTTCAAATGCAATATTTAATAATATTCATGATATATACGGAACAATTTTACTTTTTCTCTATTTAACAAATTATATATCATGTTTCATTTACTTTCTATTTAACTATGTGAGGAAAAAAATCATGTTTTGTGAATAAATATCTTGCAACATTGGGCTTGGGGGCCAAGTGAATAATCAAATGGACATTTAAGTTAAAGACACGTTAAGTAGCAAAATAGATCTCAAAATGCTTTTTAACTTGATATTTGGAAATATTACACTTTATAAATTAAGAAGTAACTGGCTGGTTTTGATGATTTTGTGTTTTGTTTCTAACTAATAAGACAAAAGAATTCTCGGAGCTGACAAAAATACACACTAGAGATTATAGATAGCCTTTATTCCTCCTAAACAAAAAGCCGAATTGGATACAAATGTCATTATTTTTCTCTCTTAAACTTTGGAATGTATTTTATTTATTTTTAATCACTAATTTATATATAGTATTACATTATCCAAAAGGGCACAAAATAAAGATTAAAATCTACCTCCCGCACTGCTAACACCGCAGTTATATATAGGGTGATTGTGTGTGTCTGTTATGGCTGTTTCTTGAGTGTAATATTAATATCCTTCACTCACAAATCTGTATAGTTCAGATGATACTTGTACAATAACTGTATATGTATGTATATATACACAGACATACACAAACATATATACATTTACCCACATATATACATATGTTTTCATGTGTTTGCATACTTATATTTATACATAAATATACTTTTTTTTTTTAGGAAACTAGTGAGAATTGTACTGAAATGAATTTAGAGAGATGTTACCTTTTATTCCTAAATTGCATTGCAACATTCATTGTTTCCTCTCTTTAACCAATGGTCTATTTTGCATCTGTGTTAAACAATGTATGGCTAGAACCGAAACTATTTAAATCAGTTCGGCAGATAATTGCATTCAAAACAGTGCCAAAAGAAATAAACGAGTGATTGAGTCATGGCATGCTCTCTCCTCTCATCTCTATTAACAGCCTCCCACTCTGAAAGCATCTCCAGAATTCTTTTTCTGGGGGGTGGAGGCGGGGGTGGGATGGAGTGGTTATAATAATTGGAAGTATTAATCTCCTTTAAATTGAAATTTTACTGTTTGTAACAGCAGGAATTTCCAGAAATCCTTAAGTCCACCGTTTGGGAAATGCTGCTGAATTTTCCTCACCAACCTTTGACAGTGGGAGAATAGGGCCATGACACAATAGGCACCACTGGGAAGTTATTGATCAGTGACTCTGACATTTAACAGTTATAGAAGAATACAGATCATATTGAAAATGTGATGAAAGCCTTGGACCCTTTTTCTAGTCAATTATACCCAGGCACATATAAAAAAACATTGTGCATAACATTTTCCTGGTTTTACGAACTCCAGAACTGCAGTCACAAAATTCAGAATTTAAAAATCTCGATCTGGCAGGAATGATGAGTAATTCTCATTCTTTCTTATTCGGATATAAGGTAATTCGAATGGAGGCCACTTCTCAATACACTCCTCCAGCAAGGTTGTAAGTATTAAAAGAGAGTGGATGAGAAGGAGGCAGGTCTTGAAGAATTCACAAGGAATAAATTTACATTGATGAAGAACAATTTAATGTCACTCAGATAAGTTCAGGCATCTCTGACTGACCCAACAGAGACTACCAACAGAAGTAAGATGTTCATTTGAGAGGTCTTCGTGAATTGAATTTTGAAAGGAAGTTGTCCTGATATGGACAACCCAAAATATAAAATACATTATTTAAAATGTTCCTCATTTAGTAACATTTTCAGCCATGTTTTTTAATTTCATCATAGGAGAAACCTTTTTATTCTATTATTAAATTGGTAAGCACATTTTGGGGAGGGATGTTCTCCATCTTACGTCAGCTACAATCACGAAAAACACTAACGAGTTGTTAAGCTTTTATACCTAGTCATCAGTATGACTGTCATTGTCTTACAAAGACAGACATTGTCTTACAAAAATGTTTCATTAAAATGGAGTCGGTAGAACCTCCAGATAAAAACAGCAGCTTAGCTGACATTGTGCCTTCATGATGCTGCCAGGGAATGCAAAGCTACAAAAGCCTGTATTGAAATAGATGTTGCCAAAGACGCCGCATTGCACAATAATTAGTTTCATTATTAACTTACTAAAAACACATAGAGTTATTTCTTTTGAGAATAAAATTTTAATTAAGGAAAGTTAGTATTTCAGCAGGTGAGGGCCCTTGGAAAGCTTATATGATGAAATTTCATGATCAACGATTCCTAAGCGGCCTGGCTTTATTAACAAGATCATGATGAAGGACATAGCTGAGCGGTTTAAAAATAGATGATTACAACTGCTTTGCTTAGGTGTGAAAGAGCTGCTATTTGATATCTAATACCCATGACTGTACATCTAATGATGTCTCAGTGGATACAAATATCTCATCCTAAGACCAGTACAAACATTAATCTTTGGAAGGATGCAAAGATGATCACTGTTTTATTTTGTAGGCACAAATTGTTAAGTCATGAGAGGCAGTATATCATAGTCATGACCAGCCTTGAGAGATGGATTCCTTGTGGATTCTGGAGCAGTTACCTCCCTTTGCCAAGCCTCTGTTTCTATCATCTGTAAAATGGGAAGGTGATACAATTGATGACATCAGTCTCATGGGCTCGGGGGAGGAATAAGTGGCATGATACCTATAAAAACACTGTCTGGCATATGGAAAGCACTCCAGTTGCTTTTCATTTATAACTTTAAACAACCTGGTGTTAGAAATTCACTTGCTGCTAAGAGCACAACACCCCAGGGTTTCCCCAAAAGTCATCACACCCTAATAATATGCTTTATCTTTGGGATGATATACTTTTTACTCATTTTTCAAGACATAGTTTTGAGTCCTATGAATAACAAGAAAGTCAATGATTCGGCTGAAGATACAGCTAAGAAAGACATTTTTTTAAAGTATAAAATCCTTTTTATCTCATGTCAATAAAAAGTAAAATATCTACGAGGAACAGCCTGCTGTAGGCAAAAACAATTGCCCACTAGTAATATCAGGCTCTGTTTCAGAAGTGCGATTCTGGAAGAGCCGCTGACCCAGGCTACTGTTTGCCTCTGGGCAGGAGGCGGACATCAACATATCAGCCCAGGCAAAGCCTGTGCAGCTGTTCTCAGACATCCGACGCCCTTTCATTTTTTCTGCAACTAAGAAATCTGTGATCAACACACAGATGATTGCCCAAAATAAAGTGGAATAAAATGAGAGGAGGATTAGATATTATAGAGGTGAATTTACTGGACTGGAAAGAAAACTGGTTGGCTTTGAAAAGGCATAACGGAGATGTGATAGAGAATCTGAGATTGTGGGGACCACCCGGGAGGATGCTGCACCTCCGAATGCAGAAAACACACCCAATCTCTGATGCAAGGATTGCTGTACTGATCACTGACCAATTGTTTGACAACCTGAAGGTCAGCTCAATACTTTTACTTAGTTGTATGTTTCCTGACAAATGCCATAACCATCTTGGGCCTCAGATTCTTCACCATCGATGTGACTGTAAAGGTAGGGTCCTGGGCTAAATTGGACATGTTTAAGATCTCTTCTGAGTCTAACATTTTAAAATGTAAACAGAATTGCTTTATTGAGGACAATTAAGTAAATAATTATTCTGACATGAACTTTCTAAGCCTTGGAAGATGTTTCCTTTCTAAATGCCTTTCCTTTTTATCCCACTCCCAAGAATAGCTGATACTGATACTAGATACTTCAACAGATGCCCCCAAATGTTTCAAATTAAGTTTGTCAAATTCATCAAAGTTTCTGACGGTGCAATAACCAGCTGCAGCCAAAATTAGAACTTTAATGGCTTCAAAGAACAGCTACATTTGCAACTTAAAAAAATAATATTGAGCCTGAACCAAATCCGATATTAAGTTTGTTAAAAGACAAAAAAGAATCTTGCCTGATGTGAATTGGATTTTCCCAGAATCTGTTAAAATCAGTCATATCAATATCTTTTGGGAAAAACAAACAAATCAAAAAAAAAAAAAATCCTCTTGATCTGAACAGAGTATAGTCCAAAAGGACTTTAAAATTATTTTTAATATATATGACTATGCGATGATTTAAAAAATCACTTTTCTTCTCCTTCTTGACTACAATCCCAGTAAGAGACTGCTTCTGTGTTATTTATCTTTGTTTCATGGTTCCCACTTTGTTATTCCATAGCCTCTATGCAGTTACAACCCCTGTACATAGCAGATGCTTAATAAATATATTGTTATTTTTGAATGAATGTTGAGAGAGAAAACAGGATTATTGCCTGGTGTTATGTGACGTTGCGCCTAGACTTTTTGTTGTTGTTTTCCTAAAGAGTGGAAACCAGAGGCCAAGCAGTAAAACAAGCAATGGTTGATGTACGTGAGGCCAGAGAAAATGATCTATAGTCCAGATGGGAAGAACTGTGATCCTCCATTCTTCTGATGCCCCACCCAGCCAAGTGTGACTCTAGCTCTCAGAAAGAGGCAATTCCCAACAAAAGCAGGAGAAAGGAAACTCTCCCAACAAAGCCTCAGGTCACATAGCTGAACACTGTGGCTTTGGGCACAGCACATAGCTCACTATACCTCAGTTTCTTAGGTGAAAAATGAGAGCACTGGATGATTCCTCTGGCTCTAACAACTTATGACCTTAATGTTTTGTTAATATCCACAGGCATTTTCCTGCTCTACTTTGAAAATCCTGGGTCTTTATTGATGATTAATTAATTCTGTTTGTCACACCAAACAGCCATCCGCTGACCAAAATTACATATAACAGCAGTGATCCCCTACATAAATCACCTAAATGACACAAACCGTCTATCAGGGCATAGAGAATTGTACCGTGGGAATGCAGTCAGAATAATACTTCTACAGGCTTTCTACCATGCTCAGAAATGTCACTCAGCTATTGTGGCATCAACCAAAGTTGGCAAAGTCACTGCCCACCAGTGAAAACTCCTAATGAAATATGTTCTTACTTCTGAAGGCTGGGTATTGTCCAGGCCATTCTTCAAGTCTTCTAAAACCATGGCAGCAACTGTTTTACCACACACAGTCAATGCTGTTTGTAGTAAAAAGAACCACATGTTATATCAGAATGCTCTGTCCCTGAGTTATCAAGATAAAAGGCTATCATTCCAAGAAAAGCAGCAGCTTGAGCTATAAAAGCATCAAATAGTTCCCAAGACTAAGAAGACTGAGCCACTTATCAATCTTACTAATATGTACCCTTTGAAAAACTGCCGTCAGTAAAACCAAGCGACTCCTTCCTATGCTAAGCTGGTGAAAAGGACAGAAGTGAGTACAAGGAGACATTTTAGATGTGTCTAAAAGACCAAAGATGTTTCTTTAAGAAAAATTTAGAAGCCCAATTTGGGACTACACTTGGAAGAAGAGCATCATATAAAATAGATTTGGTTTTAATCCCAAAGATAAAAAATAGAGGCTATTTGAGATGAGTATTGTGCAGTCGATAAAGGCTGTGGTTGAGAAGCTCTCTCGCTGCTCTTATATTTGCCTGGATGCAATGAGTTCTACTAACCATCACAACACAGCAGATTTAAGTAGGGAGTCACCTGATTGTGAAACCTCCTCTTAGTGGGCAACATGTCCCCACACTCCCACAGAGTTGTACACTTTTTATTTTTCTAGTCAGGGGTAAACTTCTGTGAATTTTCAAGCCAAACCACCATATGCTCCTCTAAGCAATGCCTCTCTTCCCACACTGTGTTTCTACGTCACATTGACTTTTCTGTTTCTTGGTGAGATGGTAAGGCTTTGGCTACAGGAATGCATACTTTCCTAGGCAGATAGCAAAGAAAGTTTGCCCCAAACTTTCACCAAGGCGGCCTGGATGGATGGACAGGGATCATCCTAGCCCAATCATCCTAAAACTACCAAGAACAAAACTGTAATGTGATAAATTATTACTCATTGCAATGAGGTAGGCCATACAGCAGAAGAACTATGGGGTCTCTCACCAACAAGGGATAGGGGAAAATATCATAAGGAATTTAGATGGCATTTAAAAGCAATAGGATTTTAATAGGTTTAAAGCAGAGCAGGGCTGTGTAAGGAGTCAACATCCCGTCCAGACCGTAGTAGACCTAGGTGCCTATTTTTTTTGGAACCACCCATTTAAGATTGATGAGGACTATTTTGTCCAGAAACACCTATCTGAAACTCTACCCATGGGATGTAAATGGAAGCTGCTCATCTTTGTTAGTGACATAGGTCTTCTGGGTAGAGGTAGGAAGTTTTATTCCTAACTGATATAACTTCAAACAGAAAATCCTGAAAGTTCATTGCTTTAGAGGACAAGATTTCTCAGTAAATAAGAGAGCAACAGTCACTCAAACAAGGGGGTTACTGTGACATCGCACAGTTCCAATGGGCCCATAGGGAACACGTTTCCCAATCATGTTGCTCCTGCTGTGCTTCGTTATTCCAGCCTGATGAATGGCTGTGCAGATTTTTACTTTCTCAGTCTGAGCTAATCTTTACTTTCTCTCTCTCTCTCTCTCTCTCTCTCTCTCTCTCTCTATATATATATATATATATATATATATATATATATATATATATATAATTATATAGAAATAGACCTAGAAGAGAGAAAGAGAAAGACAGAGCATATGTAATTTCTTCAGGGATTATCAATAGTCTTTTCCCTTTACCTTTCACCTAGGCTTAACACAAGGTGATACCTCAAAGGAGAAATTCCTTTATTCTAGCCTTTTCTCATTTCTGTAACATCTCTAATTCATTAATATGCTATGCCTTTAAAAAGAACTTGTGATATTGAAAAATATCACTAAATATCGCCAGTAAAGAA
Source organism: Pteropus medius (assembly GCF_902729225.1). NCBI lineage: Eukaryota > Metazoa > Chordata > Mammalia > Chiroptera > Pteropodidae > Pteropus > Pteropus medius. The sequence goes on from NW_024351543.1 coordinate 12,247,263, forward strand.
CACAGTGACAATATGACAAAAAATTGCAAGTATTTAGTGATAAAATAATTATAGTAATAATATGGTAATATTACAATAATTTAGTAAAGGATGCAGGTGGTCTCTCAGTGAAAAGAAAAAGAGATTAAGTCATGCTCAATTAATCACTTGAAAAAATATGCTAAAATGAAATTTTTACTAAAAATCAAATTTGTGAATGGGAGTCCATTTAGAAGCACTATAATTAAATTTCCAAACAATCATCCAAGAAGGCATGTCATTTTTTATTGTGTAGCTCTTTCCTTCAAAGATATATTGTTATTAAGATGGATTTTATTGCCATAAACTGAATATCAGTTATTTTTCATTTTTAAATGTTTTTTTTTTTTATAAAATAGTAGTAGTTCCAAAAATAATTATAATCACTAATATCTCAATGTTAGCCAACGTCCCAAATTTGGGGGCAATGAGACTTTCAGAAAATGATAGTTCTCCTTCCACATAAACTGGAGCAGAATTTGCCAACTGAACTCATTCAGGAGAACAAGAAAACCAGCGCCCTTCAATAGACTCAAAGAGACAAGGGAATGGGGAAAAGAGGTAGTGGGAAGGAGACAGGCAAAATTCTACCTGCTCATAACAGTTGAGAACCTGAGTGCCATCTCCATCTGCATCCTCTCCATCCACCTC
>NW_024351543.1:12247979-12383914 GCF_902729225.1 Pteropus medius
ACACACACACGGATGCGTAGGCATCAAGCAGGGGAGGGACCTGGAGCTAGGGTGAGTTTACTTGGGTTAAATCTCAGTGAGGCAAGGAAGTGGAGTCAGAAACTGTATAAAAATGGAGATGATGAGAAGGTGAAAATCATAGGGTACATCCTGATTAAACTGGAGATGACATGGGGTTGGATGACACTACTACCTAAGGTTGGGAAACACTGGATTAGAGATCCTGTAATTAGGCATAAAGAAGGGTTTATGACATTCTTAATAATAGCTGGTGGGTAGTTTGATATAAAATAAAGAGAATTACAAACTTTGAGAAATGGGTGCAAGATCTAAAATTCCATTACAGAACATGTAAATCCTATTGATAATAAAGACAGAAAGAATTAAAGCTAATTCACATATTGTAATATGCATGGGACAACACTGGCTTTGACACAAATAAATTAGTTTCTAATTATAAAATCTGGCTTTTTTATAAATGTTGATTTCTCTGCTTGGAGTGAACTATTGAGGCAATTACAAATGAAAGTACTTTCTTATCACGTAAGAAGTGATGGCAAATTAGTTTATAAATATTTAGCAGTTTTTCAGTCAAGCCAATAAAAAAGAACACACTTTATTGTTCATCATGCTGAATAGAGTTCTAAAATAGTATTAGAATTAGATTGTTTTTCTCATTGGCAACTTCAGACATTATAATGTTATGTAATACATTTTCCCTCTCAGGAGTCTAAGGGTTCAAATCAGGTTTGAATTTGAGTTTGGTCATTGTGAAATAAAGAGGAAACTATAAGTCAGTCCCAGAAATCACTATGGGCTCAAATTTGATTCTTCAGCCTGATTTATTGGGATGGCTGTCTACAGAGCCATCAATAGAGATGGATAGTTGTTAAATATTAGGTTTCTCCATCTCGTACACGGTAGACCCAATAGGAAGCATTTGTGCTTAGTCCTATGTCTTTGCAAGCTTGTTTTACTAAGACACCGAAGCAATAAAAAGCTAAATGAAGTTTAACCCCAATTGCAAGCATTTAATGCCCATATCATTATAGTAATAATAAAAAAAATAATTGCTACTATAAAATAAGCAGGGTAAAAATTGCCCCACTTCTCAGTGAGCTTATATAATTTCCTTGGAATACTTCCTTGCATCTTAAAAAAATTATATATATGTGCGTGTGTGTGTATGTGTGTGTGTGTGTGTGTGTATATATATAATGAGATTCCTAATTTCATTTTAGGAAATGGGTTATGATGCATTATAGTTTACACAAATAAAAGTCTTGGAGAGCATTGCGTCTATAAAGCATGAAGATAACTTATTGTTCTGGCAAATGATAAAACTGCTTACAGTGGCAGCTGTGATTTATTGAAGCAATTCAAATACACTTGGAAAGTATATTAGCTTTGCCTCTGCCCACAAAGGGCGCATTTGAGCTGGGTAGGACACTCCAATGATAAATTACAGACCAGATTCAAGTGAAAGCAATTGGCACATCAAATGCCTAAAGGCTCCAAATTATAGCAAGAATGTGTTTTCCATGATAATCCCATCCTTCACATGTGATGGCATCTAGGGTAGGCAAAGAAACAAATTAGTGCCTGATTGTTCTATTTTGTCTTAGTGCTTTAAAAACAACAACAACAACAACAACAACAACAACAAAGCTTTACTTGTTTTTATTAATAAAGGGATTAGTTCCTCCATACTATATTCAATATGACCTTAAGCACTCGTGCCATTAAAACTACAATGGTGGAGATTTACAAATTGATTACAGAATGGAAGTTGGCAGAACCACGTGCCTATATTTTACCAAAGAATCCAAGATACTCAGTTTTCTCTTTAAAGAATAAAAACTTAACTCTAGTTGTGTGACAGGCATTTGAAACTACGAAAGTTAAATTTCTCATGGAAGATCACAGAATGGAACATTTCACCTCCTAGGCTGTTAAATGCTCCCCATAAGTAGCAAAGGGATAGCTTAGTCTATTTCTTCTGCAGGCTCCATGAGGTATCCAGAGCTACAGTTCTCAGACATTGCTAGCTGTGTATCAAGCACTTGCTAAGTGCCATCCATCACTTTAAGTAATCTACTCTCATGATTGCATTTAATCGTTGATGAGCTAGTCCTAGGGTTATCTTCATTTTACAGATTAGAACACTAAGGCAGAGTGATTAATTTCTCCAAGGTCACACAGCTATAAATGGCAGAGATTTGAAGCCAGGTAATCTAACTCCTTAGTTCTCATTCCTAACCATTCCATTACATAGGATATGTTATTTATATGTAATCATTATTGAGGCCGATCTATTTAAAAGAACTAATTGGTATCTTTTTCATCTTTCTCATTTTTGATCTCAGAAGGAGGAAACTACTTACATTCAATTAATTTAATAAACATTGAAAGCATTCTCCTTTCATTTACATGTTCATGTCACCTGTTTCTTGGAATGACTGAGCTTTGTTTGTTGGCAAGATAGCATGCAAAATTGTATCCCAGTTACAACTGACAAGAAGAATTGCTGATTGATTTTCAGTACACTGATGCTTCACTTATGCAATAAAGTGAAAGACTCAGGGCAAAAGAGAGGACTCAGTTAACTACATGTTACAGCATTTCTGTACTAAACCCCATGCTTTCCGTTCTTAGCTAAGCTGCGTAGCTATCACTCTGAATCAATGTCAGACATGTTTCTAACGAGCTTTGTTATCACTCTTTCAATCCAAATCAGAATCGGAGAAAAAAAAAAAAGGAGCCAAGGCAATTCTACTTAGAATTTGACATTTTGATAGATGTAAAACCAGGAAAAAGAAATGAAGTCTTGGGATATTTAAGGTAAGAACAGACAATGTCATGTTTATTGTATACACTCTGTTTGGTAAGGTGGGAAAGTGAAATCACTTCTGAAAAATTTCTGTCCAAAATTTAAATTCAATTACTCAAGTAATTTTCTTTCTTACAATTCACCTAGGTGAAATTTTTTTTTATCCTTCAGCAATTGTATATACATGAGACAATAATGTATGTCTCATGATTTTAATTCTGATGTTGTGACTTTGTATTTAATCAACCGAACAGAGAATTACTTCAAATCCTGAGAAGGGAAGAGGTTTTGTAAATAATAAGGGTTAAAGTTCTTACCATAACTCAATATATAGTAAAAATTTTTCTATTGATCGTACTATCTCCATCTCTATCTCTCTGTCTCTCTATCTCTATCTTTATCTCTATCTCTCTCTATTTCTCTCTATCTCTATCTCTGTCTCTGTCTCTGTCTCTGTCTCTATCTCTATCTCTATCTCTATCTCTATCTCTGTTTCTATCTCTGTCTCTATCTCTGTCTCTATCTCTATCTCTATCTCTATCTCTATCTCTATCTCTATCTCTATCTCTGGCTTGCTTTCTTATACAAACAACAGAGCTGTAATTTTAGTAGACATGGTAGACTTGCATTTACCTCTCAACCATTTATAAAAACAAAATGCATATATAGCAAAGAGAAAACTAATGCCCCCACCCACACGCACAAAACATTATCTCTAGTCCTCTTTTGCTCAGTAATTCTGTGTTCTTACTGACCTCTTTTGTAAACAGAGAAAACTATGCTTGAAAGGGTCACCTGGGGTTAAGGATGTAGGTGTGCCACTTTCTGAGGTTAATTCTTGACATCCACCCATGGGGTCCTAAGTGTTTATCTCCCCACAGGGATGTTTGGATGGAAGAAAGCACATGAGGATCCAAATTTAACTTTGAAGGCCAGGGACATACATCAGCTTTAGAGAGGGAAAACAAACAAACAAACAAACAAACAAACAAAAAATACACGCACACACATGAAGGAAAAAAATATTGCTAAAATCACACTATTTTATGTCACTCACAACAAATATTTCTAGTGTAAGCCATCAGCTCTTAAAATCTAAGTCATAATATTAAAAGTAAACATTTCCAAAAATGCTATTATTTATCATGCATAAATATGCACATAATACAGCTATATTTTCTCTTGACAAATACATGTCTAAGGGATTTCACATGAGCTAATATTTTTCACCAACCTTACTTTTTTTTTTAGTTTACTAACAATAGCTAAAACTTTTACCATATTCTTCTACAGGACAAGAATAGACACTAATATTTAAGTTCTCAAAACTAGTGAACAATTTTTAAATGTACCTTTTTACTTTAGTCATTCCTAGCAATTCACTTCCTTTGAGATCTTTGGACTACAAAATAATTAATCACAAAATTTTAACATTGGTAAACGATATCTGAATGTTTCCACAAATATCAGAAAGTGATGAAAAATTTGGAAATGATACGATTTAACACATGATTTCTATGCTGGTACTGCTGGATGCCCCTACTAAGCCTTTAATTGCTACTAAAGTAGTTTTAACTTCAAATTCAAGATTAATGTACTATATTCACTTCTGTAAAATTTTTAGATTTTACAGTGACCCCTAAAGGACCTGTGATTGCCAACAAATAGAACCTCTGTGTTACCATTTTGGTGAGTGTCTAACCTCCATGGGATTAGATAATAGCTCTTTTGCATGGTGAAAAGCATGGTGGAGGAGAAGGCAGCCATTTCCTGACTCCTCACCCTGCATGAGGCATGTCTGTGAGAGACAGGTGGATGTTACACACCTATCAAGACTTCTAAACAACTTCATCAGATGCACTAACTGCAGTTCTTAGCAGTCCTCGACAGGACTTCAAGTCACAACCTGGTGCTGGCTCTCTTAGGAGTTGTCCTAAGGTGATATAAAAATCCCACCTTCCACCAAGAGCCTCGATGGAACAGAAGAGCCCTAGAAGAACAGAAATGATGCAGGCGGGAGAACTACTAATCAGAATCACTGGGTTTTAATGTAACCGAAGTATGTTATTGAATTCATTAGAGAACTTTAGATGGGTTTCCTCGATCCTAGCTACGCAATCACATTCTTGAAAAGACGTACAGAACCAAGAATCCAGGGTTTTTCTTCTATCAGGTCTGATTGTTTGACTCTATATTTGTATCCCCTACTGATGTCTCTGATGCAGTTCTCCAGCAGTTATTTCAAAAGTTTAGCATACTAAAGACTCAAAAAGCCTGGTTTCTCTGAGCATGAGAATCAGTGCATTTAGTAAAAGAAGCCATTGAGAGATGGTGGTCAAGGGACCCCTCCCCACTAGAATGGAGTAATATTGGGGATCGATGGTGCTTTATAGTTTACTTGGCTCCACAGGCCAAATATGGTTTTTAACTTTTGGCCATTGATACCATGTTAAATTAAGAATTAACAAAAACCTCAACATATAAAAGTCTTTAAATTAGAGTTAAATTATACAGTTAAAACAATCCTCTCCAACATTTAGTCTTATTATTTTAGAAAATTACCAAAATTAACTCAAAATGGTTTAAGGACCTGAATATAAGACCTGACACAATAGAATGCATAGAAGAAAACATAAGAACTAAACTCAAGGACCTTGGGCTTAAAGAGGATTTTATGAATTCGACCTCAAAGGCAAGGGAAGTAAAAGCAAAAATAAATGAATGGGACTACATCAAACTAAAAAGCTTCTGCTCAGCAAAAGAAACCATCGACAAGGTAAAGAGACGACCATCCGAATAGGAAAATATATTTGCATGCAATGACTCTATAAGGGCCTAATATCCAAAATATACAAAGAACTTATACAACTCAATAACAACAACAAAAAACAAAATATTCAATTAAAAAATGGGCAGAGGACCTGAACAGACACATTTCCCGAGAGGATATACAAATGGCCAACAAATATTTGAAAAGATGCTCGACATCTCTAGCTGTTAGGGAAATGCAAATCGAAACGACAATAAGATATCATCTCACACCTGTTAGAATGGCTATATTCAATAGGACAAGTATTAACAAATGTCAAAGAGGATGCGGAGAAAAAGGAACCCTCATACATTTCTGGTGGGACTGCAAATTGGTACAGCCACTATGGAAAACAGTGTGGAGGTTCCTCAAAAAACTAAGAATTGATGTACCATATGATCCATCAATCCCTCTACTGGGTATTTACCCCCAAAACTTGAAAACTCATATCCGAAAAGATATTTGCACACTGATGTTCATAGCAGCATTATTCACGGTGGCCAGGACATGGAAGCAACCGAAGTGTCCTATGATAGATGATTGGATAAAGAAGCTGGGGTTCATATCTACAATGGGCTATTACACAGCCATTAGAAGAGATGAAATACTGCCATTTGTGACAACATGGATGGACCTCGAGATAATCATGCTGAGTGAAATAAGCCAGACAGAAAGTTGAAAATCACATGATATCACTTATATGTGGGATATAAACCTAAAAGCAACAAGTGAACAGGACAAACAAACAGAGACTCATGGACATGGACAATAGACTAATGGTTACCATAGGGTAGGGGAGAGGGGGGAGAGGGGAGGTAGACGCAAAGGGGGTCAAATACGTGGTGACAGAAAGAAATCTAACTATGGGAGGTGAACACACCGTGTAAATATATTTATGCCTTAACTGTTAAAATGTACAGCTGAAACTTACTGGATTTTGTTAACTAATGTCACCATAAAAATTAATAATAATAAAATAAAATTTTAAAAAAGATAATTGTGTCATCTGTTCATTCAAGACCCGTTTACTGTGGCCTGCCATGTGAGGTTTATATTGACATTATTAGTTTCAAGGACATGAGCCTAAGTAGTCAAGGATGTTTTCTGCTCCCAGTCCTTGAGCTTTCATGAATCCAATATTTATTAGAAATAAGGAGACATAATAATAAGAGAAAATATGTGAAGACCTGAAAGTGTCAAACTGAGGGTCCGATATACTATGAACCTGAATAGTATCAAACCTGTGTTCATATTCAATGTCAGTTGTCAGTGCTATTGTTTTTATGAAGAAGAAAAATTAAGTAAAATCTGAGAAATAGTATTGGCACTTTCCTAACAGCATCACAAATATAATTTTTACAAAGTTCAAGGTAGAGTCTTTCTTGTTTACCAACACACAAAAAAAGAATATTTTCTATGACAGAAGATCTCTGTAATTTTAGTTTATAAATATGTGAAGAAATAACAATTAACTTTTGAGGAAAAAATTTTAGTGTAAGGATAATTCCATATGCATGTGTTTGCGTGTGTGTGTGTGTGTGTGTGTGTGTGTGTGTGTGTGTGTGGTTATTATCAAGTTTTTGACTTTGGCATTGAGTGCTGTTTTTGGAAAAAGCTCTTTGCTATTTAAATGTGTTGTAGAATCAATAGATTTAAATGGATTCATGAATGGGTGGTACCAATGGCTTCATTGAGGGATGACACCAAGTCTGTGTCACTAGATATCACTGAAATTATGCCTGGTCCTAGTAGGGGCTCAATAAACACTTGATGAATTAATAAATGCCTGGCTGCAAAACTGCTGTCCTGCTTTCGCTTGGAAATTAAACCTGTAGAAAACAGAATTCATGATATGGCTTGATCAAACTATTTGCTCACGGCATTAAAATCATTAGCAGCTGTAGTGCTGATTTTCCCAGCCTCCCACTTTCCACATACTTCCCTAGCAGCTTCTCCATGATGAGATATTGTGGATAAGATATCTCCACATTATCTGGGCTTCCACTTCCCATCATTTTATAATAAAGAATCATATTAATTCTTAATTCCACTCAGATTACTTTTCCCTCAAGGAAAATATTAAAATATACCCTGTAATAACTGAGTAGAATGTCGACTTTGCTGACAGACTCAAGGGACAGTTCCATGGGCATCGTGGCACAGAGAGGACAAGGACGCGGTGCAGGAAGGCTGTTCTCCAATAGCTTTGTGAGCGCTGTCACTGTATGAAGAAGGACCCGTGGAGGCACAGAGTTCTTATGAGTAGTTTATAAGTAACTTTGCCTTATAAGTAGTAAAAAATGCTGGCCAGATGTCACTTTTTTCATGTACCTTGGCTACATCTAACCACTCAGTAATCTTCTAATCTTAATCATTTCTGAACACCTCCCTAAATACAGAGAAAACAAACATTTGTTACACCAGATAATATTCCTAATAGCATGGACACCTTTGAAAATGTGAAAGGAAATTTGCCCATTTGAACCTGATGTTATTCTCCCACATAGACTTTTTAGAACACAGGGAAAGAAATAAAATTCAGAATTCTCAAAGTAGATTATCTTAAGGCTAGTGGTTTTTAAATATTAATGGCATATTAATTGCTTGAGAATGCATTTTGTAAGAACTGATCTGTCTGAACCTTAGAGTCAGTTGCACTTAGTTTAAAAAAAAAAAAAAAAAAAAGCTTTTTAAAGAGACTGGAGAAATACACCCTCTCCGCACAGAGTAATCTTTGGGGAGAGGTGGTGCCTGATCCTCAACAATTCAGAAAAATCTAGTTATCTGCATTTTTTAAACAAACTCCCCTCCCCATCCTAATGCAGGTGGAATATCTCTTGAAAAACAGTGATTTATTTACCACGAAACTGCATTTTATCCTATGACTAATTTATATCCCATCACCATCTTTCCTGAAGAAGAGTCTAACATCCAGTTCTGAGATGGGATCTGTCACTTGAAAGTCTTTTAAAGTTTCAATTTACTTTCTCAATGCCTCCAAATTCTTCCAGGTAGATATTATCGTTCTAATAAATTAATGAGGTTCACCTCAAGTCCTTCGAAGACTGGGAGACATCAGACTCCCAGCTGATTTATTTTTCTACTTCCCTACTTCTACTTCCATGCCTGTTAGCTCCCAAAATAAAGCCATCTGTGGTGATTTCACAGAGGCTCTGGCTTCCCTGGAGACGTTTGCATCCTCCAAAACCAACAGAGGCTTCTGCTACAAATCTAGCAAAGAGAGCCAGATGGCAGTTGTCGTCTTGCAAGTGCTGGCTGTCACCACCAGGCAAATGCACAGAATTCAAGTAGCCAGTCTTTGGGACAATAACCACAGACCCTGAGGCCACCGGTGTCAGCCGGAACAGGAAGAGAGCCCCCTGGCGACTGAGAGCTGGTATTACCATAATTTATAGACATAATTTATAGTCAGTTACTGTTACCACAAACCAGCCACAAACACAACGATGAAGAGGGGAACAAAAGAAAATGAAAGAAAGCTTTTTGTTGAGTTTTTACTCTGGTTTTCAAAGGCTCTTGAGTAAGCCCAGGCATGTCCTTTTCAGGTTTTTAATCTCCGTTTATAAACACACTCAGATACAATGTGATATTTAGTATATGCTACCTAATTCCTGAAGGCATAATGTAATTCCTGCAATATTACAGAGGCTCAAAAAGGGAAGAAACAAAGTGGGAAGGAAGGATTGCTGTTTCTGTTCTGGTTAATTCTAGCTGGCGGTAAAACAATCTCAAATGTGAGCGTTTGTCGACAACATTTTAAGAATGCTTTGGCAAAGCACACTGGCTTTCTGCACTTAATCTCCTTCTTCATTTCTTCAGGTTAAAAAGAATAAGCAGATTCTTGTAAGCCAAAGAGAGGACTCAGAGGAGACCGAACCTGCCAACAACTTGATCTTGGACTTCTAGTCTCTAGAACTGTGAGAAAGTAAATTTCAATTGTTGACCCCCTGCACCCCTCCACACACACAAAGGCAGAAACTAATTCTCTTATCTTTTCTACTTGTGCTGAAGACTTGTTCCTCCATAAGAGATTCATCTAAAGGAAAACTCTTAAATTCCTGAAGTTCCAAGCTGTAACAAGTGGTTCAATTACCAGGAAAAAGAAGAGAAAGCCTCCAGTATACTAAATATCCTTCAATAACTGATAAGCTCAGCAGCAGAATAATTTAGAAATCATCAACTACATGTACATATTCTCTATCCTTGTTCTCAGGATGGAAAAAACACAGATAAGAGGGATAAAATTGACTGGAAAGAGGTTGCACTTTGGATCTCACTGATATGAGTTTATTGATTTCCTGTGGTGTAGCGAGAGCTCGGGACTTAAAATCACACCAGCTGATCCCATACCTGCTAAATGAAGTCCCTGAAATTATACTTCATAGATTCACCTATCTATAAATTCACAGGTCTATATTTGTCTTGCAATTTTTAATATGGGGAGGAAAGTTTTCTGAGCTCATAGGGACTTATTTAGAAGCATACTTAATAAGGGTGTCATAAGTTCTGCCAAATTAAAGCATTAATTTTCACAGCAGTCACCCAACATGACGTTATGTCCTGCCCAAGTTTAAAAAGTACCTCGTATGCATATTTCAGTGACTGAAAATAAATGTAAAAATAAGTGCTACCAGTCATTAAAATTCAGTTCATCTGATCAGTCACATTCATACACATACACACACATGGACATCTTTAAACCCAACTTCCATTTCTATTTAAATGTCTAGAAAGGACCAGCTAAAAGTAATAATGAGAAAACACCCACTTCACAGCCGAACTGTTTTAATTGATGGGAAAATATTGCAAGTAGTTGGTAGTGGGATCTGTAGTTAATGGCTCAATCAATGGAGAGCAGTGACTCTTGTCTCAAGTGTAGTTTCCATGCCTTGCACACAACAGTGCAAGGGGCACTAGAAAAGGAAGTAGGGAGCAAATGTTTCCATGGTTTTTTTTTTTTAACATTCCTGTTGTCATGGAAACTGTCTCCTTTGTGTGGTGTATTCACAGAGGCACTGGAGGTAGATTCCAACCCAGAGAGTGTGAGTATCTTGAATTGCATCTTTTTTTTTTTAATGATCGCTTGGAAAATAGAAAGACAAAAGCGTTTGACAGAAGGTGGAAAAATACTCTGAAACTTCTGTGGAGGTGTCCCTGTTTGGGGAGAGAACCCAGTAACAACAATTGATTATGAAGTATTTGTTGAGTATGGAAGTTGAAGAAGATAGGTACATGAGAGATTTGAAATCTTCAGTTCCCCCACCCTATATGCTTCCTTATTGGGGAAGAAACCAGGAGTACAAGGACTTCATGTTCTCTCCAAGATATCAGAGATGTTGGGGCTCACCTTGAGGGGTCCTGCAAGGCTGGGGCAATGCTCTAGATCTCCTTGCACCTACTAGGCTAGGAGTGAGGTGATTAATTATTGCTATTAAAATCGTGTCATGCATTATTCCAGACTGGATTTTTAATGTTCCATTTGTTTGCTGCCAGTATATAAAAATACAATTGTTTCCCGTATATTGTCCTTATATTCTGCAGCATTGTTAATATCACATTACTTCTAGTAGTTTCGTAGACTGTTTTGCAATGTTTAAGTAAACATGCATATCATCTACAAATATAGTTTTACTTCTTAAAAACATAGTGTCACACAAATGTTGGAAGAATCAATTCACATGCAAGTGTAAAATAATAAGTTTTGAATAAATAAAAAGGCTATGTTAATAAGAAAGTGGCACGATCTGTAATTACAATACAGGAATGTGTCTATTAAATGCATATACACAAGCTCGAAGGCAGAAAAAATAGAAGCAAACATAGAAATTCACTATTGTGTTAGTATGAAGTTTGCATGTCTATAAAAAAACTTCTTTACCAAAGTACTGTGTGGTTTTTATAATTTATAAAAAGTTACCTGAAATAAAACAATAAAAATTACAATCAGGGCTATTTTCTCTTTCTCCTAATTCTTGCCAAAATTTTCAGTTAGGCAAGAACTATTCTCTCTGATTTGTCATTTATCCTCGGATTGATCTCTTTGACTCACCTCCCTGATGAAAGTGGAGCCTTTCCTGCCAGATAGATCTAGTCGGTCTCAACTAGGGAAAGCAAAGCCAAGATCTCTATCAAGATTCACTAAAGGGCAACTCGAGCCCACCAACCTCTGTAACATAATACCACCCAATCTGGTTAACACCATCCACGCATAGACAAGAGATTAGAGTGATATTCATTTGCAATTTGTTTTGCTTGAGAAAAAATACATGCAACCCATTTGGAGCTAACTTTGACAGATTCTACTGCGTATTCTTATATCTCGAAGTGTCTACTCCATTGCAGTATCCTGTATGTTTCTGAGGGGGGCTTTTTTCTGGCCCCTCTTCCTGCCATTTATTTTTTATTCTCAAATAGTTATGACCCACAGTGGCTCGTAAAAAGTGCAATGGTGCTGGACCTGCTGAGAAAATTAAAAATAAAAAACAACAGAGTAAGAACAAATGGGAGAATGTTAAAAAAAATGCAATTTTAATGAGTCTCTATGTGCCTTCAAGGAAGTGGGGTGGGAATCAGGGAGTAGATGTCAGCAGGCACTTAGGGACTGGTGGGAGTCCTGGGAGGGCATCACAGCGTTCACTGCAGACAGGGAGGACTAGAAGACAACTGTGAATAGCACCGGCATGAACCCATGGAGGGAGGCCTGACATTTGGGCATAAATGTGAAGGCTTTTGCATGTTGCTAACATGCTCTTCCAAGGAACACATGTACAAAAATGCCTCTGCACAGCAGAATCATGCTGTAACAACTGAATCAATTAGTGATCTTACTGGTAAGCATGAGATCCCCATCAGTTCTAAAGAGGGTCTGTGAGTCACTGGGTCTCTTTTAGAATTATACTAACAATACTAGGCACACCCAATCCTGCAGCCTTCCTGGATGATAGTCATGATTGCCTTGCTCCAAAATTATAAGGTTCCTATGCTGCTCCTTTGGGCAGAAAAGCCTGTAGCATTTCAGAGCTGGAGGAGGTGATTAAAATTTTGTTTTATGCTGACGGTCTTGGGGAGGAGCAAGCTAAGATGGAGTGAGTACAGTGCATCCATGCTGATTGGTTTGACTGAATTTATATTTGTGTCCCTGCGGACAGCAGCTACATCTGATAACAATGAGATGAAGAAGAAACTTTAAAAAGCAATGTATTTCAGGGCTAGTTACTTCTAAGGTAGTATCCTTTACATTTAGTGATTTGCACATTGCTTCCCTTTCAAAGTTGGAGCACCAAAATTTTCAAGCAATAGTGAACCTCTTGGAAATGACAAATTTAAACATCATCCGAAAGCCTAACAATTCCCTTGTGGGTACCACTGCATCTTTGAATTTGGGAGGCAATATAAAAGTAACATTATTCAAGATGTTCTTCACTTTTTTAATTACCACAAATCTCTAAGCAAAGTCACAGACTTTATGCTGGCTCTCGGAATAGCAAGGTGAATGAGAGATAGTGTGGTACTCTTCCTGTTCTGTGTCCAGAAAGTGGGGAAAATCCAGCACATTGTTCATCATTTGAATGTTAGATTGTGAAGGTCTCTGGAAGAATGAAGTGTCCTGTCTCATAATGCAGAGGAATGTGTAGAATGGAAAGGAATGAAGTTGACAAAATAAAGGATGAAATGCAGACAACTAAAACATGACATGATAAGCACCCAGAGTTTGAAGTGAAAAGCATGTTTAATATTAGGAGAAAGGAAGAGGAAAAAAGTGAGGTCCAGAGGACTTGTGTAGAATCAATAATTAAAGATAGAAAATGAATAATTAAAACAGATTTTGGGATGGGGTGGGAATGGAGACCATGAGTTTTTTTAAATGCTTCCAAAGAAAGATGGGACTGGAAAATGGGATAATTCATAGTTCTAGGTGACAGCTGACACCAGAAATTGTCGTAAACAACAAGAAATAACAAGAGGAGAAAACAAAACAAAAATAATCTTAACTTCTCTTAATTAGTTCATTTAAATCATCAGACAGTTTGGAAAAAGTAGTTTGGGTTCTTTAGATTTTTCTAAAGTGTTTGAATTGTTACAAAAAATACATAGAAATGTCATAGTTTTCAAAAAATATAATTTGTATTCTTATCTTGCAACCTTTCTTTCTTTACCATCTCTTATCCAACTCTCCTTCCTTCCTTCCTCTCTCTCTCTTTCTCTTTCTTTCTTTCTTTCTTTCTTTCTTTCTTACTTTTCTCTCTCTCTCTCTCTCTGTCTCTCTCTCTTTCTTTCTTTCTTTTCTAAGAGCTATTACTTTCTACATTCTGTTGCATAATACAAAGAAAACAGTGTTATGGTGTCTTACTTCCTACTTTTACAGAAAAGCAGAAATGATGCCTGTACCAGTAGTGCTTAACTGTATAACAAATGGATTTGCAAACACGAAAAGATATATCAAATGCAAAATACTAAAGCAGTTATTACAAATGGATTGAATAAATCCCCTTTACTATCACTTCTTAGGAAACAGAGGGAACCTTACCATCTATATTGTTTTGGGAACCTGTTAGATTTTTCAGGCCTAAAAATAGCATGATTCTTATTATTGCTCCTAATAATGTTAATTTTTCTCATAATCTTAGCTTAATACTTCTCATTCCTGTTTCTGTAAATGGGATAATTAGACCAATTAATGAAAGCAACACATGAACATTTCCATAGAAACCTTTTTTAGACTAATATTTTCAGAACAGCATGTTCCACAAGGATTTATCCATGTGACTTCCACGGATGTTAACAAAAATTAGACAATTAAATCCTCATGTAACTCTTAGCTAATTTATCCTCTCTGCTTTTAGTAACATAATAATGCAGACACCCAAAGTGTAAATTGCTTCCTCAGAGCTGTCAAGTGTAACAATTTTGTATTACTTCTCTGAGTGATTACTGGTAATACATTAAATATATATATTAGAGGTTTTCAATATTAAAATGTAGGGAAATATATGGAGAATAATAAGACAAATAAGTCTTTTTTAAAATCATTAAATTTGAGAAAGGAGACTTAAGATAAAAAAAGAAAACCCTTCTGTCTGTAGATCAATATATCTATTGTTCACATTGATAACCCAAATTCTTTCTTTAGCTCCAATATTTCTTTTCCCCATCTCCAGCCCACCCTAAGGGGGGAAAAAGTCAAGGTAAGGAATCTCATAAGAACAAAGAGAGAGAACAGCCTTCTTAAGATAAAACTCCTCTCGATTACATTGACACTGACTGCTTAATAAGTCAAGCTAAAAATACAGAATTCACTGTTAACTTTTCTCAAGTGCTCTGGTTAAACAAATTTATAGACTCCATTAAGGTGCATTTTGCCCCATCTGAAATGTGTTTCAGAACATTAAAGAGGCAATAATCTTTTTTCTTACTAGGAGCTGCTAATATAAACAACATGTTACTACAAAAACAGGGATATCCCTAAATGAAAGAAAAAGCTAAATATGTTCTTATTTATTGAAATTCTGTGCAGACCTATCTGGAAAGAAACTGTGGCTTTGGTCTATTTCAAATATATATGTGTCACAGATAATTATACCTTCCTGCCAGAGATGCCACCAAGTCCATTCCATTATTATGCATTCAGAGGGAAACAAAAATGTGAAGGAGAAAAGCTGCCATGAACAAAAGGTGACATGAGATTTCCAGGGCTGGTTATTCCCTCCCACCTAAACACTTCCAAGACTAGTCACCTGAAATGAGTTTTGATAGATGCATTACTGCTTTAAATTTACAGACATTCCCAAATCGCTAAGCACAGGAAAACCTCCAAATACAGTACCCCTGAAAGTGGCCCAAAGGTTCTGTGACATATTCCTGGGCTATCTGAACTTAAAAAATGTGCACATTCATTTGCTGATATGGATTGCTTTGTTAGGCTGTCTTTCTGCTTGATTTTATAACATTTAACTACAGTTTTGCTCTAAATAATGTTTGAATTGGATGGTTGGAAGGTTTCCATTTAGACTTTTAAATCTTCACATCATCTCTCTCTCTCTCTCATACACACACACACACACACACACACACACACACACACTCCCTAACATGAAAATAGGTACACATACTATTCATTCTTTTAATACTTACGAATACCTGGCTGTATTTATTTTCTAACTCAAAATTTGGATTTATAAACATTAACTCATTCATCCTAAAAACCTACTAGTTACAATTCATAAGATTCTACATGCAGACTATGAAGTATTAATTTGTGTCTAAAATACAAATAATATCAAATAAAATAGGAAATTTGGCCAGGTCTGTTTCCTTTGCAATGGCTAATATACAGATCGGCCACGGTTAAAAATGTACTGTCTATTACATTGCTCTCAAGATGGTAGACCAGTAGCAGCAGCATCACATGTGAGTGTGCTAGAAATGCAGAATCTCAGAATTCACCCCAGAACCACTGCATCGAAATATGCATTTGAACAAGATCCTGGGTGGTACATATACACATTAAAGTCTAAGGAGCACTTGTTACAGTAACCCTCCCGCAAATATACACCCCCTCTGAGGGCGTGGCTATTACCAGCTCTTGTTAGGAAACTGCAGAGGCCTAGATTTGATGTGTGTGTGAAAGAGGCCAGAGGGATTAGAACTGCTCTACCTAAAGAGATAAAAGATTGTTGGATTTTTGTTCCAGAGAGGAACAGAAAAATCTAATGGCTTATTATATAGTTTGTATTTCTGATAGGCTGACCCCCTGCAACTTTATAATTCTTCATTGAAAAACTCCCTACACACAAATGGTTTTTTGCATATGTAGAATGGAGGTTCGAATCAATGCAGTCTATATCCTAAAGGTCAGAATGTCCCAGACTGAATCCTGAATTATGCTGTTATCCCATCATCAGTTAGCAAAACCAAACAAACAAGATTCACGTACTCTGATCTCACTATTCTTTTGTATGCCTTTTATTTACATATATTTTTAATTAATTGCAACCTTCTTTATCTGCATCTACCATTCTTCTCTCAGATTAACTGGACACCAGGAAGCCTTTCTAAGGCTATTTCCACCTTCTCTACCAGGGCAGGAGAAGATGATACCCTGAGGGGTGGAGAAGCTCCAATTTCTTTCTCATGAATGGGGAGGGGTGATAACGTATCTCCCCGTTTTCGGGATGTTATTTTTGCTCCTGTTGGTGTCCTTCCCTTACAATTTACATGTGTTAGATGGTGCCGAGTTCACACAGTCAAGGGCAGTATCTCCCACGTCAGACTGTTAGCTTGAGTAAGCCTGCTGAGTTTCTGAAACCTGCATTTGTCACTAAATCTGTAAATACTGAAACAGAAGCCCCCTTTCTGGGTCTGACGAGAGAAGCCCCACATTGGGCAGGAGGCTGACTTTCTTTAGTTTCCTCAATTAGCAAAACTGAGGGTTTAAACTCTATTTCTATTTCTACTATTCATATTTCATGATGGCTGTTGAGCAAAAGATAAGAAAGTCCGAGTGAGGTTTCTGTTAAATATAAGACTGAGGAAAGAAGCTCAAAAACATCTAATGACCTCCACCGTTGTCTCCTGGAAGAGATTCCAACTCTACTATTGCAAGGCAGGTTGGAGCATCATTTACTCAACACAGAGACTGGAGAGAAACAGAGTAAAAAATGTAAAGTAAACAGGCTTAAAGAAGCCTCACCAAAGCTATGTGAGATTTTGCAATATAATGCATTTTTAAAATTTCCTTTTCATGGTTTCCTTCTAAACTATAATTTGAAAAGTAACACATTTTCATGAAAAATGCTCCATGAAACTGGTTTTTACCCAAAAGAAATCATTCAGCAGATAGTTGGTGGGGAGCGGGGACAGAAAGGAAATTTTAAAAGGCAGAGGTAAGAGGAATCTCTACAGTTCTCAGAATCCACACCAAATGATTTACTGCAGTGATTAAGTTAATCTAATTTAAGTTTCATTCAAGTTGTGTGTTTTCCCCCCTTCTTGCTCTGTTCTGCAGCCATTTTATTGTCCTATTGTTCTACTTTCATGACATTTAAGAATACAGAATCTTCTGGTCTATTAGGAAAAGAGAACTGTGGAACTGCCTGATTAAACAGTTATCTATGTTAATTTTCTACCTAAACCTAAAGCAACATTACTGGCATTAAGCAACAGTATTGAAAGCCTGACAAGTGAGAAATAAGCAGCCACTTATAGGAACAGCTATGTATATAAGCTGTATACAGTCAGAGGGCTTTTACCTTCTAGGCTATTTCCATAGAATGTTTCCAACTTCTCTGACAGAATGCAAAATTTCTTATTTATTTGGGAAGGGAACCAAATAATGGCATGCTCTGAAGAACTTCAGAGTCTCCCCTCCATCCTGGGTTTTCAGGGATATTGCGGGCAACTTTCGCCCTGAGATTCATTTCAGGACTTCAGGAAGTCTTATAGTCAGAGTCATAAACATCTACCTCTCAGCAACTGATAAAACTAGTAAATAGAAAATCAGCAAAAATATGGAAGATCTGAACAACAACATAAATTATCAGAATTTCATTGAAATGGATGCACGTTCCACCCAATACCAGCAGAACACCTAGTTTTTTTGAAAAGTTTATGGAACATTCATCAAGACAAACAATATCCTGGGTCATCAAACCAACCTCAACAATTTTATAAGAACTGAAACCACGTAGAGTATGTTCTCTGACTATAATGGAATCAGTCTAGATTTAATAATGAAATACAACAGGAAAATCTCCAAACATTTGTCATTAAACTGTACATCTCTAAATAATCCATAAGTCAAAGAGGCAGTCTCAAAAAAAATAAAAATAGATACAAATGAATGAAAATAAAAATATAGCATAGAAAAAATGTGTGGGACACAGCTAAAGCAGAGCTGAGAAGGAAATTTATAGCACTAAATGCTTACATTAGAAAAGAGAAAAGTTTTCAAATCAATAATCTAACTTCCTACTCAAGAAACTACAAAAAGTAGACCAAAATGAAACTAAAGTGACTGGAAGGAAGAAAATAATAAAAGTAAGACCAGAAGTGAATTGAAATGAAACAATTAAACAATAGAGAAAAACAAAGAGCTAGTTCTTTGAAAAGATCAATTTGGCAAGACTGACAAAAATAAGAGAATTTAAAACGCACCAGTATGAAGACTGAAACAGAGTATTACAACATATCCTGCAGCCATTAAAAGTATAATAAGGGACTACTATTAACAATCTTACACACATAAATTCAACCAGCAATTCCTCAGTGATGACCACCAACTACCAAAACTCAGCAAAGATGAAATAGATAATTGGAATAGTCCTATAACCATAATGAATTGAATTTATAATTTAAAAACTTCAGAAATTATCTTCAAATAAAAAGTAAAAAATAATGCTTCTGAAAATCTCCAGGCCCAGTGTGGTTTCACTGGAAAATTCTATCAAATATTGAAAGAAAGAAAGAAAGGAAGGAAAGAAGGAAGGAAGGAAGGAAGGAAGGAAGGAAGGAAGGAAGGAAGGAAGGAAGGAAGGAAGGAAGGAAGGAAGGAAGAAAAAAAGGAAGGAAGAAAATTAAAAGAAAGGAAGAAAAGAAGAAAACAAAGAAAGAAATTTACACAATTTCTTCCAAAAATAAAGAAGGAAGGGACACTTCCCAATTCATTTTGTTGCATTTAGGACACGTCCAAGATTTTGGAGAGCCAAGAATGAAGCTACATATATTTCTTTTCAAGTCAAACTCAAAAGGGAATTTGGAGCTGGAAACACTTATCTAAGAGGAATTCTTTTTTTTTTTTTCCCTTTCCAATGTATGATTTGCGAATAAACATTTCAGCTGCTCTCTGCCATTTGTTAATGACCAGCTCTGCAAAGCAATATGGAAGCTCATGGTGGGTCAGGAAGCCAAAGTCTAGGCTTCCAGATGTGTTCTGTTATTAAGCCAACTTGTATACTTCAATAATTAAATAAATGTTATCTGCCTCTGTAACAAGAGCACTCTGGTTTAGTTCCAAGATGCTAGTTTCTATGTGATTATCCACACCAGCCAATAAAGGCAAAACTAGTAACTGTATTTATATTGTTACTGTAAAGTGATTAACACTGAAACCTGAGTGCTCCTCCCAGCAGGATGAACCTTGGGATCCAAAGTAACTTATTTCGCCTTTCCAAGCAACAGTTTCCCCAGTGCTAATGGCTAAAATTTTCCTTCTAAATTTGTGGTGGGGATAAAACAATGCAATGTTTGTAAATACCTAGCAGAGTAACTATCCCGGAAGAGACCCTGAACTCATGGTGGATATAATTATTGCTAAAATTTTTGTGGCCTTAAAGATGTTATAATCAAGAGCAAAACCAAACTAAAAGTGAGGTGATAACTGACTGTTAAAATAAGTAGACTTAAACATTAAAGACTGAAAGGATGGTCTGGCAGCACTTCATTTCAATTATAATTGACTATGGAGAAAAATCTGTTTTCAAGTAAGAGACTCTCACTTCCAAGTCTTTAAAAGCCAGAATGGTTTGAAAACCACAGTCTTTCGAGCAATAACCTGATAGCCTTTCTCTGTAGTCTTGGATTATCAGCCGTTGCCTCATAAAGAAAATTGCCCCTCCTCCACTGTTGAGGGTTCCTGATAATGTCATATTGACAATAAACAATTTTTTTCCATTAGAGACATTTCTATATTAAAGGTTTTTGTTTTCCTCGAATACGTACCTACAAAATTCAAATACCATTGTGCAGATCTACCATTTAATTTCTCCAAAATTCCTTAACATTAATGGCTGTTATTTATAATCTCTACCAGTATAAGCTTCTTGTACCACAAGCTTAGCACATTTATCACCCACTGGTAGGGTAAAGAGTACAAAATCACCAGGAGGAAGACCTTCTGACCTCTTAATGGGCCTCAGTGTAACTCAAGGGTCCCATTTAATCAACTGTAGAATATCCAATTCACTTTCTAAAAATCCACTGTGTATAGTTTCAAGGCCTAGGAAAGATGTAGTAATTTACAGAGATTTCAATTCTGCCAAGAATGTAGGAGAAGAAAGAGGCACTTTTTAATTGCAATTAAGTAAAGATTAAGAGCAGTGCCAAGAAGCAAATTGGGATTAAAATCTCATTTGGCTATAGCTGATATAATTTTGCCCTGTTATAATGCTTAATCATATGATAACTGAATTTACTATGATACGATCTGGTGTCAGTGACAGCAGAAGATGGGAGAGGGTCAGATTCAGGATGCAAGGCTGTGGGAGACAGGAGGAGGAGCGAGACAGGGCGGCACCATGGGGTGGTGCCATGTCAACGCTGGTCCGGAAGTCAGCTTAAAGATAGAGAGAGCTGACCTTCAAGCTCCTCCAGGAAATATGGCTTTTACAGTTATCCAAAGAGACTCTTTCCTCTATGAAGAAGTCCATTGACAAAGAGTTGCTCCCCCAAATAACTCCACCATGTCCCTTTGGAAAGTCTCTATTAGTATCACCAAACTCAGCAAAAGGCCTGCTAACTGTAGGGCCAGGAGCCTTTGTACATCGTTCCAGAGACACTGCATGAGCTGGGTTACCTGAATTTTATTAGCAGAGGTGATTCTCAGCGAGGTCAGGGGACATCATTTGTCTTCCCTAACATTCAATAAATTGAACACTGCTGTGGGAACTGCATTGGATTTTAGTTCTGATAGCACCTGTGGTGGTCAGAACTAGGAGCCCAAAAGTCTCAGTTCACACGTGTATATTGATGTTTGACTTCAGGAGAAAATCCTGTTCACATATCATTTTTCTTCTCTTATCTCCCCACCCCCCACAGACCACATTAGCTGCCACTCACTTCCTTCAGACCTGATGCACTTGCTTCTATTTTTAGCACGATCCTGCTTTAGAATGCATTCTTCTAATTGAAGTGTCATTATCTCACCTTGGAGGTGGCATTTCCCTGGTGAGGTGGGAGCCATCAAAGCCACCAGGCTTCCACAGAATATAGTTGAGTCCTGTTAGGTCGGTCTCTCTGAGATGGAGAGGGTGATTTCTGCATCCCTAAATTATCCCGTGATGTTTTACAAAAGAATACAAAATGTCACACGTCTTCTTCTTTGTGTTGACACGCGTAAGTGAAGTCAGTGGAGCAGAGTCAGTGGGGGAAACTGAGCCCTGTTCCTAATCTAACTCTGTTGCTCTCTTAACACATTCACCCAACTTTCTCAGCCCCTCAAACAGACTCAGAGTTTACAGGTTTCGTGGGTTCCAGCACATTTGTAACCACATCCCAGTATATGAACTATATTCTAAACCGAGACTGAAATATCTCTTTAGAAAACTGTCAAACGATGGCACCAAACTAAATTAAAAAAAATAAATAATAATATAAGTAGATATCTGCATCTTTCTTTTTCTCAAGGCTTTGGGAAGCAAAACGAAAACTTCTTTACGTTGGCCTCTGCACCGATAGCTAGAAGATTCTCAATTAATTCTTTGATAAACATTAGCAGAAGAAAATAAGACAGCGCAGGATGCAAACAACACGTTATCATAGTATATATCTAAATTGATGGCAGAGTTACCACCAAAGAATAGAGATAATAACATTTTCTAACATTCGGAGAAAATATTTCCAAATGCCTTTCTTGAAATAACTAATAATTTGAAACCCTTTTGTGTTCTTATTACTGTAAAAGCACAAAGTCAATTCAGAGGTCAAAATATATCCTTTCCCAAACGAATAAAGTGGTGAAACAAGACAGTCTGGTTGGCTGCTATACATTTCTCTAATTCTTCTCCCACAGACTTAAATAAGCCACGGGATGAACTGAAGGACATACAGCTGTGCACAATACAGAGGAATTTAATTCTCTAATCTGACAAAAGGCTAGCAGTGCCAGCATTAGTAGCTGCTACTGGTATTAATCCTCGGCGAGGATTGTGCTTTTTGTCATAGCTTATAACAATGGTACATCTTCTGTATCTATTACACACATATATCTGTACATATTATAGACACATATACATAAATTTAGTGCAGGAATCAGACGATAGATGACAGAGCAGGCATTGATGAGCACTGGTGAGAGCGCATGCGCTCGACCAGGACCTACTTACTGATGGAAGGCGGGGTCCCCCGGGCTGGTGGTCTTCAGCATGACAATTAGCAGTTTTCCCTGCAGTGTGGTCAGCAGGAAGGACAGAAACCTCTCCCTAGCACAAGTCACTCAGCCCTGCCGGGTTCCTGATGCTCTCTGGGTAACGGCATCCCATTAGGAGTGTGACACAGTAGGGAAAGAGACCGGTTCACTGTGAGACCTGCTACTCACTCTCGTACAGTGCATCGGCCCCCCTTCCCACTGCACAGTGGCTGCCGAGAGAGTGAGCCGTGGAGTCAGAATTCCACCGGGACACAGGCTGCAATGTCAGTGACCTTCTTCTCAAGACAGGGCTTTTTAGGATGGTATAGAAACAACCTAATGTAGTCCCCTAGCCTTAGGAAAAGGGGAAGAATTCTCTTTAAATTAAAAAGGAAAAAAAAAAAAAAAGGTATGAACTTGGAAGACCGGGATGTGCTTGGCTCTCTGCTTCAGAATAAACTAAGAGGATCCCAAAAGAATTCATGGAGACTGCGTTTTGCATGCATGCCTGTGATGCTGGAGTGATGGGGGCTTCACCCTCTTGTACCTGTTACCTTTCCGCATGGAGTTAATCAAATGTTCCGTTATCTTCCCTGGGTAAGGGAAATGAACTGATTTAAATTGCCACGCTTGGATACTCATCCAGAGAGGACAGCTGAGAGATTTACGTGCAAAAATAACTGGGTTAGAAGAGAAAATGGAAGACGGATTCCAAGTACCTGCTTGTTGTGCTGTCTGTGGCAACTGCTGACCCCTCTGAGCACTGTACTGAACTGAGGCCATGGGCCGGTACTGCTGTGTAGTTGAGGTAGGGTACTGACCAGATGGATAATAATATATGGGCATCTGTGGAAGAAAGAGAAAAGGAAATGAGAACTGTGCACTAAGTAACAATTTTTAAAACGTAAAATACGTCATCTTATGATTGTAGTAGATTGTAATAGACTGTAGTAGATTATACGATCGTTATGATCGTATGTAGTGGATTGCAGTATGATTGTGGTAGATCGTAAACACAACCGCCGAAATCTTCCCCCAGGCCTATGTGTGTGTACAGGCTCCTCTTCCCATAGAGATAGAGGTGGAATCGATTCCCCAAGCCCTTGAATCTGAGCTGGCTCTGTGACTGGCTTTGACCAGTGCCATGAGGCAACCAAAATGACTTCTGTGACTTGCAAGCCTGATCCTTAAGAAGACTTCCAGCTTCCACTTTTGCAGGAGGACAGCCCAGCCACCAGGGAAAAAAAGCCCAGGCTACACTGCTGGAGAAGGAGGCCACGTGGAGAATAGAGGAGCCTCAGTCTGCAGGCTACACCAACGTTCGAGGCATATGCGAGGCCACCTTGAGTGTTCCAGGCTGTCCCAGGTAATACTGCATGGAGCAGAGGTGACCCACCCTTGCCGAGTCCTGTTCAATTTACTGATAGTCATGAGTAATACAATAGCTATTTTAAAACACTGAATTTTGTGTTTTTTGAATGAAGCACGAGTGAATAAAAGTCATCTACAACAACAAAAATCTTTTATGATAGTTTTAAATATTATATCTAACTTGAAGTGTTTTTCTAGTGGAAACACAGGCGAGGCATGAGAACTGCTGATCTCTAGCCTAAAAGAAGCAGAGAATAAAATTATGAAATATGATAAAGTCTGCCAAAGCACTTTGCAGAGTGATTGGCACATCGGAAGTATCCAAAAAATTTATGTTCAATCCAAAACGAGAAAAATATTAAAATAATGTCTATATCACTTCCTATTACTTTCTAATGACTGGCAAAGCCCGTAAATATTCTAATTACCTCTGGTTAGATTCATATCTAATCTCTCCTCATCTGGAAAGACTTCCTTGCCCACCTCAGGTTATTTATTTTAAGGCTATTTTCTTATGAATCTTAATTATTTTTCATTTCTAGGCTTCTGAATTTTCTTCTATCATCTTCTTTAAAGTGTAGGCAGAGGCACACCAATACACGCCCTATAAGTATTATATTCATACAGTAAAAGTATGAGCCACCTCTTTGAGAATTATGATTTTTATGGCTATTTTATTTCTGATTTGCTCATATCAAATAGGAAACACTTTTCTATTTCAATCTTGCTATTGAAACATACATAACATGTTTTCCTGCCTAGGGATAAAGTAGGGAGAAAAAAGATAACAGTCTCTGTGGGTCTATGGTTTTGTGATCTCATGGAATGATTATGAATTATAATTCTATCTAACAATATGGATATTTAAGGGTAAGAAGCTGCATGAATCTGAAACAAACACAGGTCTATATCTGGCAATTAACTAATTTATTATATGTATTGTTTATAGTGATTTAATCTTACTATTTCTCCCTTTCTTTGTAAGCAATTTATAACAATAAAAATCCAAATAATTCTGGAGTAATAATTGGTTTTAGTTACGCTCTGGCAGATTGCGGTGCTATTAAAGATTATCACCATTCTACAGTAGGTGCTTCCTAATATTAAGAATAAGAACAAATACTATCTAATTGACACATCAGCATTATATATGTAGGACTTTTAGGGAGAACCGTATTTTGTTCCTTTAGGAGAGGCTGTGTCTTGATTCAACGTAAGCTCTTAAATATGCTATCCGGCTCTCAGTCTCTCCTCTTACATTCAGTATGAAATATGAAAACACCTTCAGGGATGAAGGACAGACTTCAAACAGCTTTTGAAAAAACTTTCCTGATAAACACTAATGGTTTCGATAAAAGTATAGCTCTTGAGAGAGAGAGAGAGAGAGAGAGAGAGAGAGAAAGAGAGAGAGAGAGAGGGAGCACACCTCATTTTTAGTACTGCTTTTTGTTTTGATCTTGTTTTATTCTCCTACTTCTACCTTCTTTGATACCCTGACAAAATGTGCTAAAGATTCAGTCACTTCCATCCAGCATCTCTCCGAGATGGAGTATTAGCCAGCTCTCAGGAATTGTAGCTCCCAAGCATATAAAGCAAGTGGGAAATGGCACTTGGCTCATCCTCATCCTCCGTCACTGAGAACGGCAGCCGAGCTGAGCTAAGAGGAATCTTTAAAGGATAAATTTGAAAAGTTGGAAGGGAGAAAGGTGAAGGAACGAAGGAGCAAGAATAGCCCCAAAGGGAGGAAATGTATATTTTCAACAACTATGTTAAAATACAGAGAATCAAAAAGTGAGTGGATTAGGAGAGGAAATAAATAAATGAGAGAATAAACCATAAAAGATAAGCACTTCTCCCACTTCCCTTCTTCAAATCCCTCTTTGTCTTGTCCATACGTTTCTTGCTTCCAGTGAGCACCCAGAAAGCACACATGACAAATCAGACACAATTGGCCTTCAAGGGTATTAAAAAGTTCATTCTCTGTGTAAGTTTAACATATCTCCATGTATGCCCATGGACCGTGTCTCACAAGTTCTTTTCACAGTTGAATAATCAAGTTTTAAAATGTTTCCTAAATTGTAACATTCCATTGTAGATATGTTCCACTTAAATTAAAAAAAAAAAAGGAAAAATTGTTTACTAAATTGGAAATTATATCTTGTAGCTTAATCTGTGTTTCTTTTAAAAGAAATTCATGGATGTCTAAACTGATCATGAACATCCATTTTGCCTTTTTTTCTCCCCTCCCTCTTTCTGTTTTTAAATCTATTGAAGCAGGAACGAAAGCATTTCCATTGCAGATATACCAGGAGTTCTGAGTTGTCTTTGCTCTTGCAATCCACTAAAACTGAAATTCCTTCATCAAGGAGGAACTTTTATTTAAAAGTCTTCAATTAAATATTCCGCCAACTCCCGTCTTTGACAGCAGAAATGGGTAAAAGCTTAGATGTTATTTAGGCTAAAGAGCTAAATAACTTTTCCAATAATTAAAGTACTTAATTTATTAGCTAAATAATTAATATACTAATGAGGTCCTTTCTCCTGTAACTTCAAAGGATTTTCCACATCTCCTTAAATCCTACTGGCAAAGCGACATTACTGAGAAGGTAACAGAAGATGAACTATTAATTGCTCGAAATAAAATAAACAACGGAGTGAAAACTCTTTCATGGTGGAGGGTTTTGCATGACTTGAAAAGAAAATAATTTATTCAAGATGTTAAGGCGGTGAAACAAACAATAAGAAGGTGACACTGTGCTTTAAGCAGCTCGTCCAGTGCGATATTTCATAATTAGGATGGAATTTGCCTAGGATATGTGTGCCTTGAAAATGGACCAGAAAACGCCTCTGTGCATTTTACATCTTGACAGTAATCACTTGCAATATTCTGCACGGGATACCCAGGAGAGCACCAGAGATGTTTGGTGGTGAACAGTAACACATAATCAGTCTTTGAGAGGACAGTAAAAATCAGTGATCTGTGGTGTCTTACATGCTCGAGTCAATTAAATATGATGAATGGCTACTTGTGAGAATACGAGTAAACTCAGCTTCCCCCGAGGGAAAGGACAGCACAGCGCATGTTGGCCTAGCTTCCTCCTTTATATTCATAGAGGAGCCCCTGCCTGGAGCACCAAGTTAGCTCCAGAAAATTCTATGAATCTGTAAGAGAGGAAAGAACAAATTCCCAGAGCAGCAGCAAGAGAACATTGAAAGTCCCCAGGAGCGGATGTTCCTCTCGTCCAAGGCTTTCCGTTCCTAGACAGTGCATGAGCAGGACATCACCTAGAAGGGACTGTTTTCTTGTGGCCTCCGTACTGGCAGTCTGGAAGATGGGATGTTCCCCCAATTGAACCATAGACAGTTGGGTCGGTTTCATTAAACTTATTTTTTGCACAACTACTGAACAGGACAGATCAGGTCCTGCAGGTGGAGAATATCAGTATAAGCCAGAAGGACAAGAGAGACTGACCTGGCAACATTCTACATGGAAATATAGAAGTCAAAGTGCAGCACAAATCAGCTATAGGTCACGGGTGTGAGAAAAAGCATGCTTACCTGTGCAGGTGGAGGCTGTTGCACGAATCCCTGTGGTGAGGGAGGGGCCTGGAGAACTTGTTGAGAGATGGAAGGTGCAGAGCCTGAGAAACCCCCTGTGGGGAGCTGCTGGCCTGTAGAGGCGATGACATAGCTGGGTTGCTGGGTTGGCTGGGGCATGAGGGATGGGGGGTAGACAGGGCCAGATGGGGGCTCAGGAGTCTCTCCTGAGGACTGCCTACTCAGGTTCATCTGGCCGAACTGTGTCGCCACATCATCTCTCTGCAAGACACAAAAATAAAGGAGGAAATCAGGGAGATCCACTTAGCAATGGGAGAGGCACACAGAGGCAGACATAGGCCACACGACTGTGATTGTGTGAGAAGCAGGGAGTACGATTTGGAAAAAATAAAAGGAAGGGATTCTCCAGCTAGAACAAGAGAATGCAGATTTAATCATCCTGAGGATCAGAGATGGCAAACAGTTTGACTCAAATCTTCCTCTTTCGATGGCATCCAATTATTACTTTTTCACTAAGGGCTTGGGCTTCTCAGGATGGTGCCGAGACAAGAGGGCTTGGTGTTTTGTCCTGAAGAGTCAAATGCTCTTTCTAGCAGTAGCCACAGGACCTGCCTTCTGGGGAGAGGCAGGAGGACTTGTGTTCATCATTACCCACAGCTGTTGCAAAGGTCAGGCCAGAACCTGTGTCAGCTGGGTGGGACCCCGTTTGTAAATTATGGAGTGTTTGCTCACTGGAGATTTAGGGGCAATGCTCACTCTTGTTGTCCAAAAGGACCTAGTACATTGAGGAGGAATGAAGGGGAACCTAGGGGTTTGGGATGTGAGAGGACATTTTATCAGGAGTGCATGGTTACCATTTTGACGCTGACTTTCAGCTATTTCCCAAACCCTCACGCCAAGTTCGTGAGTGTGTTTCTGACTTCTAACTGATGGCATTCAATTCCTGCTGAGCTGGCACACTGTTAAAAATAAAAGGGTACCAGATTGCAGAAGCACTAACCACGAAACAAATGACAGAAAGAAAACCATGACTTTGAAGATGTGTTGTAATGTTCTGAAATGAGATATTCACACACATCCCTCATAGTCAGCCTAGGGCACCCATCTGGCACCAACCAGGCCCACACAGGAAAGTAAAATCGTGACTATGCTCTCCTGGGGCAAAAGGCATACACATGAAACACAGTACCATGGGGAACTGCTGCGTTGGAGACACAGGCAGGAGATGCTGGGGAGGAAACGAGACTGCTGGGTATTGCACTGACTGGGAGGAAGCCTGCAGCCCCTGGACAGACTGGAGGAAAGAAAAAGCTGATCAGTTAACAAGGAAGCACTTGGGGTGGGGGCTAAAATCCCACTGGAAGGCTGTCATATCCAAAGCATACCACCCACCACCCCCTCCAGGTCCTCTTGGCTCCGTGCACTTCAGAGACAGGAACCAGGCATCAAAGGCAAATCCAAGTCATGCAGGCTGGAGCCAGCCTGCCCTTATGGAGGCTCGTTTGCTCAGAGTGAACACCCCTTTAAGAACGTACTGTGACACTTTTTACGTTGTCATTGGTTAGATCTTTTGGGTCTAAAAATATGGCCCAAGGAATAAGAAGTAAGGAAAAAAATATTTAAAACAAGTTTCACTCCAGCAACCTACTCAGAACCCTTCGGGGTTCTGTGAACATTGCCAGGTGTTGCCTCAGGCAAATGGGGGCAGCTCTATGTGTCTCTAAGGGGTGTATGAAGAGCCAGGTCACCTTGGAACTAACCTGATTTCTATTCTTTCCAATGATAAAGTCTTTACTACTGACTCTTTGCAATCAGGAGCACTTGGTGTGTGCTGGGAATGGGTGAGCAAGTTGATACAAAGGCCCAGGCAGGAATATGCGTTCAGTCCCCAAGACAGGCTCCTTGATACATAACAATCATGTCTAGCCCTAAGAAAAACATGTCATTCATTTTCCCTTGCACCATGCCCTCGTCATGCAAGTCATTGGATGGTCCACTCATCTCTATCTAAAAGTAAGGTTCCAGATGAAATCCTGCCAACCTGTGACAGAGTCTAGGCTGCCAGGTTTTATTGATGAGTGGATGAGGGTCACACTGATGGAAAATATCCCCTCTTCCTGATGCACTGCTGTCCTGAAGGCTGTGCAGCCTTCACCTTAAAGCATGTCTCCTCCCTGCCTCCAGCCAGCTCCTTACCTGAGTGACCAGGGGGCCTGCCATTTGCGGCTGTGGTGGCTGGACCTGCTGCTGTGGCTGAGGAGAGGGCTGCTGCTGTGGCTGCTGCTGGGACTGCCCCACCATCGTGCCTCGCAGGGATTGCTGACTGGTGGGGGGGTTGTATATTGCAGGGGTTCCATCGGGATTCACAAAGGGCTGGCCTGCAATAGAACCATTGGTCCAAGTGAGCCTCTCAATCTCTCCTTTGGCAGCAATAACCACTCTGATAGATATTTAAAAAGCAACCTTAAGCAAAGGGGCAGGGTGGTAGCAATCCAGGACACGAGAACCTTCGCCCATGTGAAGACTTTGCTATTTTTGACCCATCCGGTTCAGCTTACATTATATAACAATGTAAGCCCAGAGCAATGTTAAGAAGCAGCAAATAAATCTACCACCTTCAGGGAGATCTCCCAAAGTCAAGTACAGTAGCACCCAGTGGAGAAGGCCTGTGGAGAAGCAATCTTCAAGAAGCCTTGTGTTTTGCTGCCCTGCACCTCACAGCCACCAGTGAGATACTAATGTACTCTGAGAGGGGGCTGCTTTCCTTTTGTATAATCCCAACTACCTTCGGTTACACATTATTTACCAATACTTGTGTTTTGCTTCTCCTAGCTTTGTCTCCAATTCAGTATCATTATGAATTCCACAAATATATATGCAACAGAACATACCACATCCATTCATTTACTTCTCTGCAGAGACACAAGCAAAAGACATGGAGATTTCGATTTTAAAGGCAATGTGTAGTAAGCTTGTCACAGGACCATCTTATAATGGTGAAGCAAAATACGATATTTTGCCATTTGAAATGATGGCATAGTTCACTATTATTATTACCACTATTTGGGGAGTATTTTATAGTTTAAAAAATAGTATTATTGGAGCCTCGTCATGGCTCTGTTTGGAAGGAAGATGTCACCTTTCTCTGTTTCAGAAGGGGAAATGAAGGCCCATCAGAAAGGTTATAGGAATAAGGAGCTGAAAGAAGGAAAGTATGGAGCAGAAAATGAAAGAGAGAAAAGGGGGAAGAAAAGGAAGGTAAAGGAGAGAACAAATCCGTTTCCAATATGGCAGGCACAGTGACAGGCACCTGACATGTAAGATCTTAGCTCTTCCAACAACCCTCAGATGTGCAATCTCATCCCAGTTTGGAGACAAAAAAATGAGAGTTCAAAGGGGCCAAGCAACTTATTCAGAAAACAGAATCAAAACAAACAAACAAACAAAAAAGCAGTAAGCGAGAGAATCAGGAAACGACTCTTGTCAATATGACTCCAAAGTCCATTTACTTCCCATTACGCCAAGTAACGGAAGAGAATTATCCTAGTTTACACAATGAGTATCTGGTACAAAGAGATACCATGAAAAAAAATCCTGTCATCACTGAAAATTATTAACCAATGCATGAGAAGTCAGGAGAGGTGGGGGCCATGTTTCAAAGTGGAATCACACCCGGAATTCGTAGATAAAGAATGGGCAGGGTGAGAATATGGGTCAATGGGTTGGCAAAGTATTTGCGGGACGGTTTGTGAGTCCTTTCTTTCCTATTCTATAACCTCCACATCCCTATGGGAAAGGCAGGAGTAGAAATGTGTATCCCCAAGCTGAAGCCATGGAAATATTCTCTAGAAGCCTGAACAAAATGTCTGGGAAGAGAAGGACTGCAAGCATGGGGTTGGTGTCTCACAGGAGGGTGATCCCTGCTCTTGGCATTAAGGAGATGGCAGAGACAGCTTGCTGAGTTCTCCCCAAAAGCATCTCCTTACATTGATCAATATGCAGGAATTACATGAGCACCCTTATCCAGGGTAAGTAGCATGTTTGGGTAAGGAAATCAGTCTTGTTCTTTCATAATGTATATGATGAGCAACCAAAGATGGCCAGCAATGTGAGGAAAATTTGCAATCGAAAGGAACAAGACTGAGAGGGAAAATAGAAAAACTGACCCAAAGGAAACTATATTTTAATGAAAACAAATTGTACACTATTCGATAAGAAGAGACTGTTATAAAATGAGAACTCAGCTAAATAGCTTATGTATGCTAAATGAAAGGAACCAGTCCTAAAAGGGCAGCTACTGTATAATTCCATTTCTATCAAATTCAAGGTCAGGCAACATTTAGCGATGTAATGGAAGTCAGAATAGCAGTAGCTCTAAGGGGTATGGGGGAAGCTACGAGGAGACTCTGTCTTACTCAGCGTGATGTTTACACAGGCGTTCACATATTCAAATATTTACCAAGGCTACCCATCAAATATGTGTAGATCATGCACTTCACCTGTACACTTTATAAATGACATTAAGAAAGGAAATTGGAATAGGTTGGGGGGGAAATTGGAACAGGTTGTGGGGGCAATTGCTGGGGTCAGTAGTGAAACCAGCCAAAATGCTCACATGAAAAGAGCAATGGACTTGCCTTCAGCTCTGTTAGGAATTGCAATGATAGTTCCTCAATATTACTGGAAATTTTCAGATGATATATATTTGCATGCATGCGACAAGAAACCTTAAATGCTCATATTTATGAACACACTTGCCACAACTAAGGAAGTTCTGACAATGATTTCATAACCAATCACAATGTGCTAACGATAGAAAAGCAAATGTACCAGAATTATATTCACAGAACTAAATTTAGTGGTATATTTTTTTCTAATGTTCCCCATAGGCATTTGTTTTTCTATCACTGTCATTTAATTTATTTTATATATTTTTTCTTTTTGTAAAAATAACTTCTGGATTTAAAATGTGCAACTTGGTTTTCCTCCAAAACCAGTGATGTGAGAATGGATGAAAAAACAGTTCAATTTTCAAAATTTTATCAGCCCATTTAGAATTCTAATCTTTCATCGCCCCTCACCCACCTCCACCTTTGTATCTTAAAAACATAAGAGGAAAATTTTAGGTGCTTAACATTTACAAAATTTTCACAGCAACTTTATATGAAATCGTTTCAAAATCAGCCTCACTCTGTACTTACACAAACACACATACAAACGTACACACGAAGATGGAAAACTAAAAGAAAGAATCTATTATATTCTATATCGGTGTTCCCAACATTTTCGACATCAGGGACCAGTGTTCCTATGAGAATCTAATCCCTGAGGATCTGAGGTGGATCTGAGGCAGTGATGCTAGCGCTGGGGAGCAGCTGCAAATACGGATGAAGCTTTGCTTGCTGGCCCACTGCCCACCTCCTGCTGTGTGCCCCAGTTCCTAACAGGCCAGGGACCAGTACCGGTATACAGCCCGGAGGTTAGGAACTCCTGGTTCTATATGACCTCCAATTTACTCCCAGGGAAGTGTGAAAAAACTGACCATAATCAGGGTGAAAAACATAACCATAAAATATTCAGAGGTTCTTTGTGATAAATTTTAGATCTCCTCTTTGAAATATTATTAATATGTTGTGGACCAGAAAAAAGAAATGTTTCTAAGCAATTGCATATGAAAAACAATAAGAATTCACTTGGGTAGAGGGAGACGGAAGGTTGTCCTGGAAAGAGAAAAGAGTATAAAAGATTGATTTTATGCTCACCAAGGAGATGTAAAAATAATGAAGAAAATGAAAGAAGTAAAACAGATAGCAGGAAAGAGAACAAAGACAATTTCCTACGAGAGTGAGGATGGCAACTATTGGTTTTCAAGTCAGGCAATGCTCACCTTTCTATATTCTATCATTTACACCAAATACAGATGCAATTACCACTGAATACAAGCAATTAGTTTGAATGACAGCTGCTGAAGACCAAAGGGGAAAGAAACACTACCTGGCCTTACGACTATTCGGCTAAGAGGTTTTCATGTCAGGAACTTCACTACTGTGCCCTGCAGGCCCTGACATGTGTGTTGGCGTGGGTAAAGAGGGTGCGATGACAGAGGTAAGCCAGGGTGCCCTGAGCTCAGAAGAAAGGATTCAATGCATTGTGCTCCTTCCTCTCAAACACGTGACATTAGGTGAAAAACTTCTCCCCTCTCCACATCGACCTGTACAATGTGTCGTAGATTTTATTTTACTAACATATAATTACTGAGTACCTGCACAGTGACTAAAGACTATGTTATCTATTCCAGGATTCAAAACAAAAACAGAAACACAACTAACTATGAGCTCTCCCCAGAGAGAGCTTATAAATGTGCTGGTAAGAAGAAAATGAACCCAGAGAAAACTGACACAGGAAGCAAAGTAGTCACGTGCTCTTGGTTCCTGACACTGAAGCGTTTCTGCCAATGGCGTGGCAAAAAGTATTTATTTAAAAAGAAAGAGAGGGGGTGAAAAAAAGATATTTTCCTTTCTTAGTTTTTAGAAGGTGATCAATCAAATTATAAGGGAGTTACTGATCATGGACAGGTAAGGATTTATTCAGATCTTGTAAAAATACATTTATAGACAGCACATAAAAACTTCATGATGCAATTAAGAAAAAGATGGAAACAGTTTGAATAAATAAATGCTAGAAGTCTTGTGAAAAACAAAATGTATAAGGTCATGGAAGCTCAGAGCATTTGAAAGAGACCAGCCCTTCAAGGCTGCTCAAAGTGAAGTCCCTGCAGATGGCATGCCCTCACTTCACACACTCATGAATTTGCACCAGATGAAGGGAAAGCAAAATGGAATAACAACATATACGGACATTAACAAGTACTTGAGGGATGCCAAAGGTTATTGGCATCTCTGGATAGTACTGAGCTGAAAGAATACAGCTAAGCAAAGATGAACTGTTTGCTAAAAATTTCCAAAAGGAGGCTGAGTCTGAGACAGCTGGAGGAAGATCAAACTCAAGAATCAAACCCAAGCTTGCCTTGCAAGGACGAAGATGTTTCACAGCGATAACTTTGAAAAAGAGCTTTTGTAGCAACTTACCCATCCCGATGTGTGAAAAGCAAAGAAAGAATGGGTCAGAGGTCCTGAGTTAGAAATAGACCAGCTGAGAGCCGAGTCTAAGGCCAGACAAAATAAAATGTGGCTGTATTTGGAGAACTGCAAGAATATTTGTGGGCAGGGCTGATTTCAGTGAGCCAAATATTTAGTACTTAGTAAGAGCCAAGTCTATTGCGCTGACAAAGGAAGTTTCATTTATGTTTCATTTAGTAGATATGATTGGCAGACACCTTAGTATTTTCAAATCATAGCTTGTCTTATTCCTACTTAAGACAGATATTTTACCAATCATAATTTTATACATGAGCCACATTCTCAAATATAAGACATTAGATGAAAAACTGCTCCCTATCCACATGAACATGTATAATGGGTAGCAGATAATATTTCTGTAATATGTAATCATTGAGCACAGTGCCTAAGACTACTTTGTTATCTACTCTAGGGGGGAAAAAAAATAGCCAAGTATGGCCTTTACCTACAAGGAGCTAGCTTATAAATGTGCTGATAACAAGGAAATGAACCCAAGGAAAATTCACACAAGAAGCAAAGTAGTCACATAGATAGATAGATGATAGATAGATAGATAGATAGATAGACAGACAGACAGACAGCTAGATAGACAGATAGATAGATGATGGATGGAGAGAGAGATAGACAGACAGACATGCACATATACACATATATATCAACATGTGTATACATATATATATATGTATACATACATACGTACATACATACATGTGCATATTTTCAATATTAAAAAAATCCCACATTCTGTAAAAGAAGAAACATCATAATCACCTTACATCTCACCACTCAACCATGGTCTACAATATATTGGTACATTTTCCTTCTGGTCTAGGGATATGTCTAGCATTTATCAGATCAGAGAAATATGCATGGTGAAGCTGTTCAACAGTGTTATTAGACCCTGTTCCTTAGTTAGGGTCCTTTTTCA
This sequence comes from Pteropus medius, assembly GCF_902729225.1. Taxonomy (NCBI): domain Eukaryota; kingdom Metazoa; phylum Chordata; class Mammalia; order Chiroptera; family Pteropodidae; genus Pteropus; species Pteropus medius. The sequence continues at coordinate 12,283,755 of NW_024351543.1, forward strand.
AAGGAGATATTTTGATAACAGCTCAAATCACTCCATCCAGTGAATCAGAATTGGGACTTGGCACCAGATAGCACTTTATTTCTTTTTCTATAAACAAGATTACAGATAATAACATACGCATACACATGCACAGCCACACTATCATTACAAATAATATTCTTGCATTATACCCTAAAAATAGTCTGTTGAGCTTTTTTGAAACACCACAATTTTGCTTAAAACAAACCACTCAAAACTAATACTTAGTGTGTGCTCTTGTCTACGAGCCCTCCATCTCAATTAAAAGTGAAAGAATTTAAGCCAACAGAATCATGTACTTCGAGTGCCCAGAGTAATGAATATGATCCTGGTTTTCTTTTAATTTCCTTTATAGTGCTTACAATGATCCAAAGAAAATAAAAGCAATCTAATATTCTTCTTAGCAGTCTCTAATCGGAAAGCTTTCAAATGGTTTTCAATAAAATGATTATGCCTTCTTTTCCCTGAAGCTGATGACATTTTCAAAATGTCTCAATCAAACACCATGCCTTGAGAATGTGCCATATGTTTTCATGAAAATGTGGCAATTATTCAAGTAACTCTTTTACTATCGTTCTCATGTTTCTCTGCATTTCCTAATTACTAGTAGCACTATATATGTGAGAAGATTGAGCCAGATTATTTTTAAGAGAATTGCATCTGGTTTTGCATTTTCAAATTTAGCTAATCAAAGAAATACTCTGCAATAATCTAAACCAAACCTCAGATATATCTTGAGACAACTCAATTTTTTTTTCAGCCCCTTATAAAGGCTTCTAAGGAAGCTACTAGTCAATGTCGAACTTTCCAACCTAGGGTTTCTCAATTACTGCGCTACCGACATTCTGGGCTGGAAAATCCTCTGTTGAAAGGGGCTGTCCTGTGCATTGCAAGATGTTTAGTAGCATCTCTTGCATCTACATTCTTAAATATTAGTAGAAGTCCGCTCCTCCCCAGGTCACGATAATCAAAGTATCTGTAGATATTGCCAATGACCTTGGAGGCACAGGCAACATTGTCCTCCAATGTCGAGAAATTACCCCTATGAAGCAGATGTTCTTCAGGCTATTTGCTCAATGCTCTGGGTCCTTTGAAATCAGCATGGAAGTTAACTGACTACTAGGAAAACTAAAAAATAAAGAACAAATGGCCATTTATCATGGAAAGAACTATAACGATGAAGTTACCAATTTTCTGACCCCAGCAAAACCAGTCTAAGGCCTAAAATCTCTAAAATATGTAAGGATTTGCTCTCTGTATACTCTCTGTCACTGCTATTCCTTATTCTCCAGGAGGTGTTGGGTGAAGGTACAAAGTGAGAAAGCAACTTCCATAGTTAATGATCCACTACATGTCCCGGTTAATATCTCAAGTTCCTGAAATATCGTGGGTACAAAAACACTTTTAACATCATAACAGGCTATCCATGGATTTATTCTGAGAAACATAAAGTTTTAATTAGTATATCCCAGTTCCTCACTCAATGATCTCTGATCTTAGTTCCTAGGAATACATGAGACACATTGTGGTCAGTGAAGAGAAGACAGAGAAAAGTAGATATCTCTGGGAAGTCTCTATATCTATATTAATACCGATATCAATATGGAGATATAGATTATAATTATAGACTTGCCCCTCCACAGCAGTTCATGCTCCATGCTCTCGTGCTCAGGAATTTTCAGAAAACTTGCTAGTAAATTGTTAAGATCGAACACGAGCAAAATTCTGGTCCTGCCAAAGCGAGGCAATACACTAACCTGTGTGTGGATTCAGAAGGATGCTTCCAGGCGGGATGCCTGTTGCAGCTTCGAGTGGAAGGAGTATATAGCCAGTGCTGTTGGCGCCAACCTGGCCCCCCATTCCACTCTCTGGATAGGGTACACAGCCAGGAGAACTGGCTGCCACGCCTGAGACCAGGGGTGTACTCTGGAGAGGGGGATGGGTGCGGGACAGTGATCCTGACGAACCGGCACTGCTGGAAGACTCAGAACCTACAAACAGAGAGAGATAAAAACCAACAGATCATTCAACAGCTCTGGGTCTAAATGCTTACTTTAAATAATCCATCACTAAAGAATTTTAGGTGAGTGCTGTAGGACGAGATTAACTAATGCCCCTCCCGCATTTTGCGTTTATATTTTATTGAAATATTTGCTACATCTTTTTCTGATGTATCAATTTCCTAGGAAAGAGAGATAAAGAATGGTTTCATTCAGCCTTCTCACATGCCACTAGGGTGATAAATTAATAAATAAATGATACCTTGAAGTTCCAAACCCAGCGCCTGAAAACTCCCATCACCCTGAGTAATTAATGCCATAGAAATGTCTTACTGAGCTGTCATGAGAATAAAATGACTAGGATGGAGATTAAAGATACTGCAGTGTAAGGAGGAGTCCTATGATGTGTTGATTATGCAGATGGTTCTTCAATATCTCTAAAGTTGAATTTTGAAGGCCCATAGTCAGAAATAATCTTTTCCCTCAGGTGGGAGTAGAAGAACTAGATCATACTTATTGAGAGTGCTTAAGATCTGCACTGTATTTCATATATTCATAGACATCTTATTAACATAGCTAAGAGGTGGACCAAAGACAGTTTGGCCTTCATGGCAAAGATTGAGCATCTTCATATGACATAGAAGAGTAAAGTCATGTGGATGTTTATGGACTGTGGATTTCTCAAACACGTAGGTAACTGGATCAATGAGCAGAAGCCCCCAATCATCTCCCTCTCCCTCCACTGTGGACTCTAGCCCCAATCATCTCCCTCTCCCTCCACTGTGGACAAAGAAATATCTGCTATATCCCATGTCCTTTAGGCACTAGCTGCTATTCACTGCAACTGGACCATGGGACCCTTGACCATGGTCATTTTGGGCAGTGAATATTAACCAGAACATTGGAGAGAAAACACACCAAGCAAAATTTCTATGTCTGTGAATTCAAACTAATAGATGATTTAGATGATATCATAGCTTATAAGAATGTAGTGCAAGAAATTTTTAAATTACTAGCCCACAAATATTGATTTATGTCATTAAAAATGCATTCTTCTGTCTCATTGAATGGTAACATATGTAAGGAATAGATAAACTGGAAATCTTTTTAAATAAGTGATAGGAATGTACCATGCAACTGCAGAGAAGAAAGACTGATATTTCTTGAGCATTTAGTATGTGTGAGCACTTGGATAAATACTACTAATAAGTACTATTACTGCTTATATAGATAGGGAAATTGAAGCATGGAGAAGTTAGATAACTCAAGTCGACCCACATAGTTAGATAATGACAGAGCTAGGATTTGATCTTGGCAGACTAATCTAGATTTAACCATGACCCAAATGCCTTCTGAAAGCACATGTATGTGTATACCATGGACTGGCACAAGTGTTCTCAGGTGAGAATCTTCTTTGCTTTTTCCATGACTTGATTATTAATAATGATAAAGTTTCAAGTTAATTCAGGATGTTCCATCTAACTGATTTAAAATACTGTTGGGCTTCTGAATAACACGTGGGGAGAAAATTAAAGGATCTAAAAAGACATTTGAAAATGCTGAGTAATTTGAGACTGCACCACTGATGTTATGACCCTGAAGTCACAGCCCCAATACAAACTGAAGAGTTTGTCATATGACTTGATGTTACAGTACAAGTTTGACCCTAGCACAGAGAGAGTCATCACCAACAGCAGCAGCAGCAGCAACAACAGTAATAATACAATAAAATTTCCTGCTAATTTTCATAGCATCTTCATTTTGAAGATGAGAACTGATAATCAGAGATGTTAAGTAAAATTCCTAAATGTACTTAGTATGTGGTGGATTCTGAGCTTAAACTCAAGCACCAGGAATCTATGGACATGCTCTAAGCCACCAAGTTTTCTTTAGAGTAATTCAAAAGAGAACCAAGTAGGGCCAGGGCACTGAACAGCTTGTGCCAAGTCCTGGGGGATACTGCACAGAAATTCACTGCTACTCACAATGGGGTGCCCAGAAGTTGAAGCTAGACCCTAAGGGACAGGTTGTGGGAGGTGTAGGGAGAAGACAGCAGGGTGGCTGGGTGAGAGACTCAGGTAGACATTCAAAAGAGAGACGAAAAAAAGGAAAAAAGAGAACATGGGGAAAAATTGAACAAGAGATCACAAGGCAAAGCAAAATGGAAAACTGGGAAGGGAGCAGGACAGAGGGGAAGGGCACGGGCAGACTCCCAGGGAGTAAGGGGAGCGGTCACTCTCCAAGGGGGAAACAGCCTGAGTTTGGGTTCTAGCTCTGCCAGTTACTAGCTGTGTTTTCCTCAGGAAGTGACTACGTCCTTGGACCTCAATATCCTCTTTTGTGAAATATAAGCCACCAGCCTAGACAAGTAATAATGATGGCCTTGACTTTAGACAAATTTCTTCCTGACATAGGCCTTTTACCTCCCTTTTTTAGAGCATTTCTGATCCCTTAAGATGTAAATATTCTCCCAGCAATTTATCAGTTTTACAATCCAGGAATGTCTTTCTTAAGGATTTGGGCGCCATCCTTTGAAATGTAATCATCAAGAAATAGTCCCTTATTTGTCAGTTTCTGTGGAAGGTAAGAGTCTGACTCTGATAAACACCAATCCGCAAACACAGATGGCTTAATCAAATTGACCAATCCCCTCTCTAATGTCCTCCAGTACTCTTCCACGAGCTCACTTATAAACTTTCCTGCCTTTTGTTTCAGCAGGGTTGAGTTTAACCTCTCGCCCCTATTGTGACAGTCTTCAGTCTGATTGCCATAGTTGTGAATAAAGTCTTCCTTGCCTGCTTAACTCCTCCAATGCAATTTCTCTTTTATAAGGACCCTGCACCATAATTATATTTTTTCCTGAATTAAAGAAAATGTTTTGAGATCCAGGGGTCAGGGTTCAGTAGAATAACCTAAAGCTTCCGAAATTACAAGGAGGAAGAGAGTATCCAGGATGTATTTGTGTAGTGATGAAAATAAACACGAGGAAGAGGAAGTGATGGCAAAACGAGATGTCTTGCGTCGGTTCCAAAAATACTCTAGGGTGTAGACAAGGCAGGTGATAACAACAAGAATACCCTTGCAACCAGAAAACAAAATACCAGGCCATGTAAAATTATTAAAACAAAGCAGAAAAATATCTTATTTCTCCCGAGCAGTTGTTCTCAAAGCTTGGTCTCTGAATAAGGTCTGGGCTTTAAGAAATCTTTCATGTGATGCTGATGCAGCTAAAGTTGAGAACCCCTGCTCTGGAGATGAAGAGGGAGAGATGATAGTAAAACCATGAAGTTTGGCCAGTGTGGAAAGAAATAGACATTATACTCTTACTTTTCAGCCACATCACCTCTCCTAAGAAACAGTGATTTCCAGTGCAAGCACCACTCTTTGTGAAGAGAACTTTGTGAAGTTCTCTTCACAAAGAGGAAGTAATGATGTAATGACATCATCTACCTCCATAGGCGTGCACTGGACACCTGTTAGGTGACCATTCCTGTGCTCAGTGTGGCAGATACAATAGTAGAAAGGCAGCCCAGGCCCCAAGACAGTGTGCTCGTACATCCAGACTTCAGTAATACACTTTTTCCAAAATGTGAGAAAACATGTTTCCTATCTGGAAAAACTCTCATTATTATCTATTTAAAGCTCAAATCTATGTAATTAGAGGAGGAGAAGAGTAATGTAAATGTCACAACTCCAGACTTGGTTTCTGAAAGGTCAAAAGAAAGTTTGTAATTCCACCGTGAACAAAGAGGAAAAATGGAAACTTGTGCTGTTCTGAAGCTCCGTGACAGCAAAACTGACAGCTTTGCTTCATAAAACCATCTTGGGAAATTGTGAGTTTGTTTTGACATCCTATCTTGATCGCCTTTAATATATATATATATTTTTTTGCTTTCCATTTCTGCACCTTGACAAGCTTTCAAATGGAGACACTTAGATTAAACGGAAAAAAAAAAATGTCTGAAACACAATTTCTAATCATTCTTCAAAGAATGTGGCATTTTAGCATTCTTGAAGTGTTGTAAATGTTTCCAAAAAGCTTTGCTTTGGAAGTGATTGGGGGTGGGTGCATGGAGAATGACGATTAATTTAAAAATCCTAAGAGCTCTTTTGGTGTGCTGAAAATTTTAAGTGCACCATTTAAGGTACTTGGTTTCTGCCTTTTAAGGAGATTTAAAACTATTTAACCTTTCTTAGTTTACAAAAGCTTAAGTGCACCACTGTGGATTTTCTTGACTTCGATTGCTGTTATAGTGGGATATAAGAGCAATTAATTAGAGAAAGAAATCAAGAATTCTCCAATTGGTGAATAAAAATGACAGAAGGCAGTGTGAGCCCGCCTGAATCTTTCCAAGAAGCAAGATATATATATGTATATATATATATATATATATATATATATATATATATATATATATATAAATATATATATATATATATATATATATATATATATATATATATATATATATATATATATAAATATATATATATATATATATATATATATATATATACATATATATATATATATAGTAGTGACTATGACTAAATGCTATTAATTTTCTGTCTATGTAGGAAAACATGAGATAATTTCTCAGGAGGCATTTGTCAACAACATAATTATGTTACATCATTAGCATAATGAATCTAGATTTCATAGAATCCCCCCTAGCGTGAGTGTGACTCTTGGTTAGGAAAGTGTTCAGTCTAGGACAGCCCATGGCTAACCTCTGGTTGGTATTGTCTATTTACTATCCTCCTCCTGGCCCCAGCCATCCACTCACTTGCAACCCCAGGCCATAAATTTTATGAGGTTTTTAATGGTGAATGTTTGAAAATAATTTGAAACCAATGGTGAGGAATTCTTGGGAGACAGAAGAGCTAGTGATGGCAGACCATGAGGGTTATTTTGCAGACTCATATGAACACCATGGTATTGATGCTTCCATTAGTTTAAAGTTGTTTCAAGTTAACGGTTCCCCTAGATCTCTCATTTTTATGTACCTCCCAAAGACTGCTCATGCAAACTTGACCTATCTACCTCAAAAGATCACTTATTCTCTTAGAAGGGAAAAAAAACAGGAAAAAAGATGCATGGAAACTTTTGAGGCTTACTTTCCTTATCTACCAAGCGGGGATGAAAACATTAAATGGCAATAATAAAAATAAACAAGAACTAGTTTTTATTGGAGGCTAATAATTTGCCAGGTGTTATTTGAATTGTTCTGTGTGTATTAACTTCTGGTCTTAACAATAACCTTGCAACATCGGTGCTATTATTATTCCTATTTCTCAGATGAGGAAACTGAGACACAAATAGGTTAACTAACTTGCCCGGTATCATACTAACAGTATGCCAAAGCAGGAATGGAAACTACTAATATCATAAGTACTTACAATGTGGTTATAAGCAATGAATTGCAGCATTAAATTTTTTTTAAAACCCTAAACTTTACAAAATAGTTGCCATGCACAGGTGCCTTGGCAACTATTTGTATATAAATGATTGAAATTAAGCTTAAGTAGTCTACTGAGAAGGGTTAGAGTAATATTCCATTATAACCTATATTTTATAGATAAGTTAACTAAAGATTAGAGAGGTTAATAATTAGATCTAAGCACACAGCTCGCAATAAGCAGTATTGTTATTTAAACTGCGCCTTCTGATTGTAATTAATATCATCATCATTAGTTAACTCAAGGTCAGAGGAAATGGTAGAATTCAGAAAACACCACAGGACATAAACCCTTTCAGTACTAACTACCTGCTTTAGACAGCTTCCCGGTACTCCTGGTACTGGACGTGCTGTCACCCCTGGTCAGCACCGTGATGCCCCCAAAACTCGCCGTCTTGGTCATGGCGGGCTTGAGATTGCGGTTGGAGCTGTCAGAGTCTGTGCTGCTCCAGGCCCTTTGGTGATCGGACCACTTGAGTTCATTCTCAGAGCTGCTCTGCCGACTCCCGGACGTTCTTCCTGAGCCATCTCTGTTGCCCCTGGAGCACAGCCATCAGAAAGATGCACAGGCACAATGTGACGTTCCAGGAGCAGTATGGACACAGAGTGGGACCTTTCTTGGAAGAGTCATCTACACCAAACCCTTCCTGTCAACCTCTCCATTAAATCTGTCGCCTCACAAACAGTGCTGCAAATATCTCACTGATGCACAGACAGATAACACATCACACATAACACTCATGTTAGAAACAGAAAAATAACTAAACCTAGAAATGTCACACAATCCCTCTGCCAGTGAAGGACAAACTAGAAAAACATGGTACAAAATATTGTTAACTTCTGTCGTGGAGAGGAGAGGGGGATAAATTCTCCTCATCAAAATAAACCATGAGTCAATATTTGGAAACAATTATGATCCTAAAAGTAGTTCCCACCTAAGAAGAGTTTTGTCTCTCCCTTCAGCTTCAAATAATTGGACCATGGAAAAATGCACACAGTTCCAAGAAGCCATTTCTTATTTTCTACCTTTATGAGATATATATCTGAATTCATTAAGGCTTTGATGGACAGCACAGAAATCACAGAAATTACTCTGTTAACCTATGGTGAGACTTTTGCTCAGTGAGTTTAACCTTCACGGGCAGAGGAAAGAGCCTTTTAATCCTTTTCATATGGAAAAGTTTGTGATAATATCAACAACAGTGTAAACAGTATACTGACATGAAATGTTCTAAGGGGATCGATGGAAATAACAAAAAAGCTCCAGAGGTGAAAAAACACATTTGTTCAAAATTCAAAAATAATGAATGTATTGGAAGAGAACCAATAGCCAGAAGGGAATTTTGAAGACTCCAGAGAATCTCTAAGTAGTGTGCAAAATTGCATGTCTTTTTTAGAGCAAGTCGATGAAATTTGCATTTTCATTGGTTTCCAATCTGCTTAAAGAGTAACTGAGTTAATATTTTCAAGGCTTTTTCTGCAGTTGGAAATAATGGATAATTAAAATATTCTGATTCTCCTGGATTACAAATAAGTAAAGGGGACATAAATCATGGGCAATAGATAGAACCCCTCATTTCATATCACTATGCAACGTGACATACTCATTGCAGATAAATAATGTTAATAAAGTTTTCTAAAGACAATAATGAACTGTTGAGATGTTAGAAGTAAGCATATCTGTTTGAAACACTCACCAACCAAATTGTACAAAAGTTACCCAGAAAATTTTAGGTTTTACTTCAACTTTACTTACTAAACTTATCTTATAAAAACTTAAGACGGTAAATGGGCCCAAGAGATAATAAAAACGAAATAGCTAATATGTGATATGAACTTTGTAAAGTGAGGGGAAGAAGTGGAACAGAAAACTCACAAAACAAAAAGCACTCAGCACCCTGCTATCTTTTGTCACTGTTTTCTTATAAACACTCTCTGTTCCCAGTACCTCAGGATGAGCGATTTTAAAACAAGGACCATCTAAAAAAAGACAAGTTTGCAGAGTAGGAAGTAACAAACACCTAACCATGGCCAGGTGACTTTAGTTCTTAAGCTCCTTTAAAAGTCAAGAAAGCCAGAGGAGGTAGTGTGGAGGAAATCTCATTTCTGCTAAAAAGATTAGCCATTTTTCCATTCCTGATTGTTTTCTTTTCAATCTCCAAATTCAACTTCATTCTTTTCTTGTATAATTCTGATTCTTTTGACTCATCTTCAACAAAGCCTGGCTAAATCCTTATTTAGCAGTTGTGAATGCACAAGAAATGTGACAATAATCCCACTTGTAGCTATTCTATTATAGAAAAAGATTTGAGGTGCTTCTCAGCATACAGGATGCATCCTAAGGAAACTTTCATGTGGGAGTGATCATAACTAATTCTGCTTCAACAATCCCTCTCCCCATGAACTCTGCACCTCTATGGGAGAATTTAGACTTACTCTAAATGCCTGTGTGACTGGGCCTTTCTTCGCAAAGGAAATGTCCACTACTATTATTACTGAGTGCAAACCAATTTGCACCCTTCACTCTGGCAGAGCTGTTTCTTGGACACTGGTAGTTCCTGTAGACTTGTGTCCCAACCCCTGGATAATAAGGCAACCTAAAATCTCCTTTGCTTCTTCCACCTCTACTCCACCAACTCAAATCTTCATCCTGCATCAAGATCTGTGCATTTTCAAAGAGGAGATTTAACTTGCTGCTTTAGAGACAGCATTAATAAGATTTAACATAATACCTCGAATTCTAGTTTATGGTCTCTAAATTTTGTAATGCTCTATTGATTATTCTCCTTAACACTGGCAAGGCGAAGTCCAGAATTAAACTTCACATCTATTTGGGTGTGGAATCATAAGCATCATAAAATAAACATATCCACAAGTATCTTCCCATCCCTCCTAAGTCCAGTCCTAGTGCCTGCCTACTGGTAATCTGAAGACAAAAATAATGAGTTGTTTGGTCATCAAGAGGAGTTGGCCCTCTTACATGTAACTAAAATGGGACCCTAGAGCAGCGATAAAGTATATACTCTCAGTTGTCTTTCCGTGCTAATTAACATAACGGATAACAGTTATTTTCCTTTTTGCCTGAACATAACATTTTTTTTTTACCCACGTTATGATATACATTTAGAATTACTTTTACTGTTGTGTGGATGGCTCTGTGCCTAATCATTTTCCTGAGTTTCTATGCTTGGTGATTTAGGTGGGCAATGGTGTCCAGATTTGAGATAGCTGATCTGAGTAGATGGCAACTCTGGCCAGGGATTATATTTAGGGCTATGTAAAATTAATTGGCCTATAAGGGGCAAGAACCAGTAATTTATCTATATTGCCTAAACAAACCAAGTCATGGTATGTGAGCGTAGAGGTACTGGTAAATTCTAGTTCTTTTCTGGGTTTTCAAAGGGAAAATACAAAGTTATTTTCTTAATCTTCAAGTGTGAAAAGTATCTATTGATATAAGAAGAAGGCATTAAACTTTGTAGTTCAATCTAGAAATATGAAGAAAGTTAAAAAAAAAGATACTGTTTTTTGTTTCTGCCAAAGTATAAATTAGAAAAGTGTCTACCTTTTCTAATGATGAGATCCTAAATTCAGATTTACTGCAAAAAGAAATTTTCTAAGCAAACAATCCATTTGTTTTTCTTAGTATTTTCTTTTTTCTAAATGGGCAAAGGTTTTGTTTGTTTGTTAGTTTTGCCTTTCTTGGAACAGAGATGAATTCTAATATGTATAAAAGCACTAACATATTAATATATGTTAGGTATTGAGTATATATAGAAATGTATTAGGTCTTGAGTATATATAGAGCACTACGTATCTTCTGTTTTATAATGGATGCTAGACATACATTTAATAGAGTATTGAGAAAATGGGCATGATCCTTCTGCTTTCATGGAGTTTCCAGCCTAGTTTACAACTTAAAAAATATATATAATTATAGTTATTAAAATCTAATAATTATGTTATATAATATGATTTAATATTATAGATAATTATATATATAGATGTACATATCATCTATTACTCTTATCCCACACAGATCTTGCTTAAGTAGTTCATTATAATTGGAAGCAATCCCATATTTTCCTTTAGAAATAAAATCTGTGCTTGAAAAAATACTGTTTGAAATATTATGATGGATACTAGTAGCTAAAAATCAACTACTCAGATAGACTTATCATTGATTTGTTTCCAGCGTTGGGAATGTATATACGATTGCAACCTGTCAGAGAAATTTTAACTATTTAATTCACCAAAGTTGATTTGGGAATGTTAAATCAGTGTGCTTCCAAAGTTAGCCTTTAAGAAATAACCGAAAAATCAGAGGAATGACCTTAAAGGATTGTATCCAAAGTAATGGTCTTTCAGTCCCACATCTCACATTATCCAATATGGCTTCAACATTAGCTCTGTAACAAGCTTTACGATGTGATAACCAAACACATTTTATTTCATGAACAGAGATATTTTACACTTACACACTTAAATTTAACATTGATTTTGCCACATAATCTGAAAACACAGTTTTAAAAAAGTAAACCATACCAACCGAAAGAGCTGTCTTTTCTTATAGGTCTCATTGCATATGTTACTGTCTTCCAAGACCCTACTGGAAATGAAAAACATGATTTTTATGATATCAAATCTAAGAGTACTAAATGGATGTGTATTATACTATAGTAGCCCTGTCTTGCAAATCAATCCCATATACTGTTTTATTTGCATGATGTTGAATTGTTCCATAATATATCAATGGCAACATGGTTTTCCCTTTCCTAGGATTCAAACACTGATGCTAGATAAGGGAGAAGGAAGAGAAGAGAAACTAGAGGAAATGAGAAAAAAAAACTGATATAGATATAATTGATATTTAATTAAATATATGAGTTGTGATCTTTTTCTTTGCATAATATTAAAGTTATTCGTTATTTCTTGAGTATAGTAAAATATTGGTATTCCAAAGGCAGGAATCCAAGAAATATATTTATTTTTGTAGGGAATTCACTCAATTAAATTTTTGCTTTGGGGGAACATCAAAACTTATTCATAGATGCAATGCATGTACGTGACCAATTATTGTATTGGTGAATATAATCTAATTTGAATATAAGGGGAAGATGAGTACATTAACAGTCTTTTTATACTAAACCCAAGTAAATGAATAAAATTAGAGAGTAAAGTAGAAAAAAATGATTGGCTAGAAGACTAGGGAATAAGATTTCCCATTAAATAATAGATGTTCACTTAATCTTATGAGTAAGGATATAGAATTTTGGAATGGTTCAGAATCATCCTTAAGATGTTACTGCTCATGGATTCTTTACTGTAAATAAAGAATCCTTCTCTGACTCTGCATGGATTTTTAAGGTCATTTTTGAATGCCTAACATAGATTTGTTTTCCAATTTCATCTCTTCTAAAAGTAGTCTATTCAGATGAAGGACTTAGTTACTTGAAGGTTTCTAATTGCTAATATGAATGATGGCATTTTTTTTCCACCAATCATTTCTAATGCCCAGTTTAAACTTTCTCTAAGTACTGGGATTTAATCAAACAACCTCCCTTTTAACCAATTTTATGCGGGCACCTATTAAGCCGACACCTGAAATAAAATAAACCACAACATTTTTAATGGATACCATATTTCCATTCCAAGTTGCCCATTATGAAGCATCTTTAATGTAATTAGTACAGCAAATATGAAATCTCTTAATTTCCCTTAAAAATCTGTAATTAAATCAGTGGAGCATTTTTCATACCTATGTCAGTTTAGAACTATTTAAAAAAGGTATATAAATTTTATAACCTATTCATTTCATCACAATCACCTCCCCCTGCTAACTCCCAAGCCAGGTGTACTGCATAATTCAGACCAGTTTAAATAAGATTTCAAAGTTAGGCCTTTTGTGAAGACCGATAGATCATTTAGAATAAGAAATTTAAACAATATTATTAAATTATTATTTGCATAGCTACACACAATTACAGGGCACGAGAAGTGGCTAATAATACCAAATATACAAGTACTTTTAGCAGCCTATTCAATAAGCCAATGAAACTGCAAGTTCCTGTGTGGTCTCAGTGTTTAACGCCTGGCACAGGTGATGGAAATCACGCCTTTGAAAAAACCAGGAGTTGAGACTTTAAATAAGAAAAATATTTAAACTCATGTTTGGAAGTTACTGAGAGAAGTTTTTTCCCCCAATTAAATAATTTTTAGACATGCTAAATAACATATATGTGTGCATATATATGTGTGTTCGCATAGATATATGTATTTATTTATACATATATTCAAGCACGCACTTATATATGGGATATATATATATCTATATATCTATATATATATCTATGAATATACAGGACACACATGACAGAATTTATTCCTCTAAAGACATGAAAAAGCAAATTTTGTTTTACCTGTTTTCCACAAAAAGGCTTTCCTGGGAGCAAACTGACTGAAAAATAAAAAAAGGCATTGTATCAGACGTTCTGGATATGCTGAGGGATCCCAAATCCTTGCCTGATTTTAAAACTACTTTTCTCCTCCAAGGAGAAAGGAATTAAGAAAAATATGTACTGTTTTTAGAAAAGAAAAAAAAAAGAAAAAAAAAAGGGGGAAAAAATAGGTTAGAGTTAAAAGTGGAATTATTCTCATGCAGCACACAGTCCTTTCCCTCAGAGCATCTCCAGGTTTCCAACAGATTTAACCCGTTCAGAATCAAGGTCAGGAGAGAGATACTGTGAATGAAACTGCTGGAGGAACGTGTGACCCTCGTATCCTGAGCTAGAGGTTTCCTCCAGGGCTGCGGAGATGCAGCCACCAACAAGAGCCAAAATGAGAGGTTCAGATCAAGGCAGAGCATGCAAGCTTGGCATGATCCACTTGAGGATGGGAGAGCCGCAGAGCCACAATCCTACAATTATTACTCCGCAATGATAAACGCTCACGAAATAAATAGATTGACTGCAAGACTCTCAAAGCTGAAGAGATGCCATCAATTGATCTTAAGGGGAGAAGGGTAGAAGACAAGTGAAAACAAAATGAAGCTCATCAGAAAAAAAAAAAAAGTCACATTCCATCTAAGATTTCTTAGTTTTTCACACAGAAAACCAACTGACTTCTTAGCTTCTATTCCTGTAGCATTCATTTCTCTACTATTTTGTGTTTAATACACAATGTAGGGAAGATAAAATCCATCATCATTACATCTGGGAGAAAGGCAGACCAAATTAAAATTTAACAAACAGAAAAGAGAAGTCTCAACAAAATATGGTTCAATGGTCCTAAAATACAGAGACTGTTTAGGAATTAACATAAAACTATTTTCAAAGTATTGTGTTTCTAAACATAAATATATGCACCACATTATAGTATAGATTTTCTAAATGATGAATTAGCGACCTGCTAAAGGGACAGAGACTTAACAGGTCCACTTTAAGGTAAAATAAAACTAAAGAAATAATAATGACCTTTCAATATTGAATTCTCAAATTCAAAGATGTTGCTAATGTAACCACCTCTCAGAGAGGCAAGCAGGAGATTGATTTCTCGTTACGTTTTTCCTTCCAGTGAGCCAAAGGGCTTAATTGGGCATAATTTCAATGAGGGCATCTCTAGAACCATTTCTGTGTTAACCTCTGTACATTTAACATGCATTCTGAATTTCAGGTGTGTCAAAATCTTATTTAACAAAAAGCAAAATCTTTAGTCAATTAAGAAAAAAGCTTTTCAGAAAATATCTTTTTTTTCGGGGGGTGGACATTTAATCTTATACAGGGAAACAAATAAAAATGACGTGCCACTGACATTATTCCTGTGAAGTTCTGTTCACAGTACACAAGCTATCCTACTGTCTTTATTTCTTTTAGTTTGCTTTTACTACTGGCTTGAGTCAAGTCATAGCATGTGAAAGGAGTGAGATTGTCTCAGAGACACATTACGAATTCAGTTCTTTGTTACTTCTCAGCTCTTGTCATCAGAAAGAGGTCAGTTACACTTATAATGTTCTGGCTGGGTACTGGAATTACTGAGACTCTACCATTACTTCGAACGAGTTGGTCAAAGACATACTGACCTCTTCAGACTCATTAATTGAAAAACATTTTGGGAAGAGTTAACCAGCCTGAACTTTTTGAATTACCAAAAGAAAAAAAAAAAAAAAAGCACCTGCAAGTCAAAGATAACTTATTCCAAAACACATCTCAAGTATATTTTTTTTGATTTTTGTGGAAAGGTCATAAAAAATCATCTCGTCATCCCTCCACCACTTTTTCATAAATATGACAGAGATGGTTATGGGCCATGATTCACTAATTGATGAATATAAACTTAAAAAATGTAGTATTAATAACTTGCACATTTTAATAGCAGAGGAAAGGAAAATTTTAACAGGAATTAATGCAACATTCGAAGCTGTCACTTATGCATTCTCAGATATAAAGGGCTCATTTTTTTAAGGAGAAAAATTATTTTGCCTCATGGGTTACAGAATCCTCTCCCACGTCCCACCCCCAATCCAGGTGGCACCTCGTGCCCTATCAGTTCTCTCTGAGGAAGAATCGCAGCACATGCAAAAGGCTGAGCTCCTCCCAAGTTCTATTATACATAAATATCCTTCAGAAATTACCCTTCAGGCAAAACATGTCTTTTAAAAATATATTGTTTTAGCACCTAATTTTCCCAAAGCTAGCAAACTTGCATAAGATTAATCATAAAATAAACTGAAATTCTTGCCAACCGAAACACGAATTATATTTCCAATATTTGACTACAAAAATGCATTTATTTACGATTTGAGTACTAAATTGTTGTGTGCTCTGACTTTGAACAATTTAGTTCTCAAATCATAAGTAAATTTGTTTTATCTCAAAACGCCAAAATTCTCAAACTATATTTGAGAAAATCTTGAAGTAATCTGCATATTTTGATTGTGCACCTACATACAAAAGCACATACATAGAAACACCTTAGACACCAAGATTCAGTTGTAAAATATTCAAGAACATATCTAATTTTAGAATAAATTTGGATTTTGCTGAAATGTAAATACCACGAAGTATTTCCCTATAACTCTCTAATGTAACTCCAAGTAAGAAAAAAAATTCTACTTAACTATATCAACATTTGAACCTATTGGAATGACTCTACTGTTTAATAACTAGCAAGGAAAGCTGGTTTTATTACCTAAATTTTTAAATTATGAAAACACTAAATTAAAGACCAGCTAAGAAAAAGATTAGATGTCTGTAACTTAATTTCCTTATGCTGGATTCTTTGCATTCATTTTACAATTGACTTAATAGAGTTTAATTATTATCTTCTGCAAGTCAACAATAATGATCATTTGGGGATCTGGGATTGCATAGATGAAGGGTCTTGTCTTCATGTAAGTGATCAGAAAGATCTGTTGCTATATGTAGTCAAGAAAGTTCATAGTGCTGTTAGGTCCTTGAGTTTGTGCTTTTAGAGGGGGATGTCGTAATATCCTATTTATACAGGGTCACCCTCAGTGATCCTCACCTCTGGTGTTTACTGGCCCGTGCAGTACCAGTAACCAACCGTATAAGTGATGGTCTGTGTGTCCAACAGAATACAGCAGAAGGGAAGGTATGTCACTTACAAGGTTGGTTGTAAAAGACTGTGGCTTCCATTTGCTGCCCTCTCTCTTTCTCTCTTGGATCACTTGCTGCGGGGGAAGCTAGTTGCCATGTCTTGAAGACACACACCACAGCCTATGCAGAGGGCCACAGAATGGGTACTCAGATCTCCACTTGCAGCCAGCAAGGAATGAGGCCTTCCAACAGGTGAGTTGGGAAGCACATAACCACTCCAGCCAGCCTTTAGGTGACTGCAGCCCCAGCTGACAACTTGACTGTCACCACATGAAAGACCTTGAACCAGAATCACTCAGCTAAGCCATCTCCAGATTCCTGACCCATGGAAACTATGAGATAAGAAGTATTTTTTGTTTTGTTTTATTTTAAGCTGACAAATTTGGGGATTGTTTGTTAGCAGCAATAAATCTCTGAAACATGGAACACCTGTGGTACGACTGCATTGTCTGCAGTTGTCGAATAGGGAGACAGATGCTGGGCCGTTTTTTCCCCCTCTGGAAGAGTGTCTCTTAGCCCTTTAAAGGTCATAAAACACTTATAACATAATAAACATTAGAGACTTTTTCCTTAGAAAAATGTATGTGTGCTCATGAACATATTTTGCAAATGATATCAGAGATTTTATTTAATCTCTGCAGCCCCTCTATGATATCCTCTGGGTACAGAATACCAATTGAAAAACCTCTGCCCTAGAAGAGCAGGTGAAAAGTAGTATGGTAAACAAACCAGAGCCCCAGTTGAATTAGTAGAGCTGGAAATGTTGGCCACCGGATAGCCTTTCAAAGGAGCTCACACCTCTATTCCTGCAGAGAGAGGAAGCCATAGCATTTTCAAGAAGGCTGCCAAATAATTTTATGGATTGGGTAGACTATGGCAATAGCTTGGCACTGAAGCTTTCTCACATTTAAATCTGCTTTTACTTTAAAAAAATGTTAATACAGCATATAGCCATTCGAGGCTTTAAACAGCAACACTAGCCTCCAATCTTTAACCTGAGACCCAGGTCCCTCTCTATGAATCTCCTTAATAGGGACATAGGGAAAGGAAGTTATGCTCATGAGACTCCACAAAGTACAGAAGCACAAGTGTCATCCTCCCTGCCAGAAGGTATTATGATTTTACTTTCTGTAACCTTGCTCTTGAATATCTGGGAATATCGCAACTTTGGGGGAGAAAAGCATAATGTTGTTTGGGCCATTAGTGTCTGCTTTTGAAGATAACAATTCATTCAAAAATTATATGGCTTGCCCGAACAAGAGTAAGAGGAAATGTGTGTGTGAGAGTGTGTGTGTGTGTGTGTGTGTGCGTGTGTGTGAGAGAGAGAGAGAGAGAGAGAGAGAGAGAGAGAGAGAGAGAGAGAGAGAATGAATAGAAAATTAGCGGGCCTTCAGAAAAGTTTCTCTCCATGAAAGTCATCAGACAGGACACGCTACCTCCAGTCCACAAGAGGCACCCTTACTCTAGCACAACAACATAGATCCTATCATTACTTCATTCTTGTATCCAGCAAACACAGCTAAAGGCTTCACATGTGTCAGGCTGTGCCATCAATAATTCTGACCATAATAAACATCTAAGTAGTCCACACACGTGCAGAATCTTCTAGAACTGTATCCGAACATCATCCAACTACCTCCATCTCCCTCTGCCTCACTCTTCTAATTCTGAACTTTTGGGCCAGATTGTTCAGTCATCAAAACTTGATTTTAATGTATCTGAGAAAGGCAGAGAGGATCAGAAGAGATAACAGAAACCCGTATAAATGCGAAAGAAGGACAGAGTGTTGCTTCCTCTGCAGCATCATATTAAAGGATCCGGCACTCACCAGAGGGTCTAGGAAACTGGCTTGGGCTTGAAACCTCTAAGGACAGCAGTTCTCCACGCTAAGCACCGAAGCCTAGGTCTCTAGGCTGGCTTCCTAGAGGCAATGGCCTCCACGAACAAATCACAACGGGAGGGCAGATGCCCCACCTGACTTAGTAAGGCTGGAAGTGTGGGCCACAGAGAGTCTGCACAAAAGAGCTCACACCTCTATGCCTGCAGAGTGACAAACCCACATTTTAGGAGGCAGCCGAAGAATTTCATAGAATGGAAAAGCTATGGCAATAGCTGCCCTTCTCATTTTCTTATATTCAATCTAACTTTTCTTTTCACCTTTTAATTTTAATGTAATTTAATTACATTTTATTTTTGCCACAGTGGGTAAAAAGTTAAAAACAGTCCCTACCACATCTTATTTGTTGGGATTTAAACAAAAGACATTTTTTAAAATCATTATTCCCTTGAAGATTATTCACAGAACTAACGTTGTTTGAAATTGAGGGGGAAAATGAGTATTATTAAAGTTTGATGTAATAAACTGTCCATACTTATTTTGAATGTAATACATTAGTGTGTATGTGATCAACAGACTCTTCTTTCCTTTTTTTATAGTAATTCCTCTGCACGATGTTGGTATTAAAAAGACAACAATGTGGTATCTGCTGGCTAACGTGGACATAAAAGCAGTTCTTCAAATCTGGCAACCTGTCTCTGTACTGAAAGGCTATTTAACTGGCCAAGATTATACCACTCTTCCCACACAGGTCACATCCTAGGGACACACGCAAACCCCTGACGACTTTTCCATCACTTCCCTGAACCGGGGTCCTTTTCCAGAAACACCTCTAGTTTGCTGCAGTTCGATTTGTTCCCTGGCTCCAGCTTCCTTTGTCCCTGCCAGCTCACTGTCTGGGGAATGAGGCTGCCTTGCTGCTGATGGAAGGACCGCACTGAAGAGGCAATTAAAACAACTACTCACATCGTGTGCAAATATTCTCTCCCTCACTCTCTGATATTCCTCTTCTCTCTCTTCAATTGATTTACTTCGTCTGTCATCTCTAAATGGATGCATTCTGTTTTGCTGAACAGAGAAAAGAAATCAGGACGGTTATCCAAGTTGAGCTGTTAGAAATCTGCAGTTAAGCAACTGTCAGCTGAGAATAATAAATGTTCACTTAAACAAATGAACAGTCTCACTCCCTCTGGTCCCTAAGGAAGCTGTGGTGGGGTACATGTGTGCCGTGTGTGCATGACGAGCAATGTCAGGAGATGTTTGCTGCTCAAGGTTGCTTTCTTACTGGATGTAAGTAGCCTGGGTGTTTCCGGAATGAAAGACTTGGGTGTGCCTCAGGTGTTCGGCCAGTTCAGCTATGTGATAGTTCACCAGTGATGGACTCTGTTACCTTTGCTAATCTGAGTGATGTTGACTCCTCAGAAGGAAGAAGAATGTTGCTGAAAAAAAGAGGAAGTGGCTAGATCAAGGTGGCTAAGGGAAGAGATGGCTTTGAAAACTTGGGGACTGGAGAAACTGAGCAAGGGAGTAAAGAAAGTAATGGGCGGAAAAGAAGATGTAGACAGTATTTTCCTATATCCTAATTTTTTTTTTTTTCACTCAGTGACTGATCCTGGGAATTGCATCTGGCATAGAAAGTAGGAGCTAAATTTGAATTCTGTTTGTTGATTAGGGTCAATATCAAGAAACCTAAGCTAACAATTCAAAGAACCCAGCATGAGGACGACTCTTCCTCATCCTTTCATCTGAACCACATCTGCATCTAAACTACTCTCCCGTTTCCTTCTTAATATTCCTTACAAAATGATCTGCCCTGACCACGTTCATCCATCCATTCAACAAATACCACTAAGCACACGACACAGGCACATGTTTCAGAGTCAATGCCACGGTGTAGCTCGGTGGTGGTGGGAGGAAACGAGATACAAAATGATGAACAGGTTAAAAAAAAAGTGCGTCAGAGATGCACATACTGGCTTACAGTGACTCACTGAGAATAATTAAAATAATAACTTGAGTGAGATGCTTATTATCTTGCCCTTAAGAATTCTAAAGCAAAGTCATTTTCAGAAAAAAAAAAATCTATTTTGATTGTCAGAGACACGAAGTGTAATTGTAATGGCATTTATGTAACTTTCTACTGTTCTTATTCTCATTTAAAATTTGTTTTCTTTTGCCATTTACATAGTTTTCTTCCTAACCGCTCTGGATCCCATGTCCCCATCTACAGAAGAGATTTAGTGAAGTATCTCTACCCTTATTGAGGTATTGTGAAACAAGCTTCTCTAGAACAACATAATGTTTTATCACAAGCGAAAAACACATAAAGAGAAAGTCCTGCTATGGTTCATGCAAAAAAAGCAGACAATTTACACGGACAATAAAACATGGGAAAGAGAAGGGTCGGGTGACTAAAACATAAACTTGATTCTTTCCTGTGAAGATTTATTTTAGGATAGTTGCAAAATCCACCTGTCCTCACCATAACAAGGTTTGTTCTTTACACCAGTTGGTCATCGGTCCGTTTTGATAATCCAGCTCAATTTGTGCACAACTGAAGGACAAAGCTGTAGGGAGTGGAACGACTGCCATAGTTACACAGACATCTGAAAATGCGACTGACAAAGCTTTTTCCAACAGCTTGGAGCCTGTGGCATCCCAACCTCCCAACACATGCAGCAGGAACTGCGCCAAGCACCACCCATGCAGCCCAACACAGAGCCATTGCTAAAGCAACCAGGACAAGGAATTTTTGCTACCCATCGAATGCCAAAGGGGGAGGCGAGGTGGGGCAAGGAGGTTGGAGAGAGGACAGTAGTATCAGAGGCAGGGAGAGTTGGGAGAGGGAGAAAGGGACAACAGAGGAACGACAAGAACATCAGTCAGCCCACCTTCAAAAACAACGTCAGCCACTCTCAAACTTGAGAACCAACCTGATTGTCTTCTTTATCAATACTAGAGTTATCTCGCTTCAAGATAAACCGCTTCTGGGATTCTTCACCTTTTTCATCTTTTAAATGTTCACAAAACCTTTGCTCTGGTCTGCCAGCAAAGTAAAACATATCAATAAAAAAGTTTTTCCCCCTGTTTAAAGATATTTCTTAGTGCTGTTTTCCCCCACTGTGGCATTCAACTTAAAAAAAAAAAAAGAAAGAAAAGTTTACATGTGATTTTGATCCTAGAATCGCTGGCAATATACAGGAGGGTAAGCACATGTCACTTCACAGATGTTATTAGAATATCTTTGGCTGTTCTGAATTTGGAGTCTTGTTTGCTGTATGTTGCTGAAGTAAAAAAAAATATTTTAAAGGCCTGTACATATAAAGAGTGTAGATGTTTTCTATAATTATTTGGACCTCTCTCCTCTTGAATTTAATCAAGTCCCCACTCATATTCTAGAACAAATATACGTGTTTAGAACTTGGGAGTAACACATTAATTCACCAATGTCTGGAAACTAGAACACTTCCCATCATACCCTCTCTTTCAAGAGCCTTCTTAATTCATAGTGAGTAAAGATAATAATAACTTATAAATTATTTCCATCTTTCTCCAATGACAACTGCTCTGGAATCTGGCTCCAAGAGGATCTGACATCCTTGACCATGTCCTGTAAATCAGTTCAGTAATTGTAGAAACTGGAAATATTTAGCTTAAACAACTTAATGACTGATTAGCATGGGGAAAATGCTCCAGGCGGTTACACACTATCGATCACTCAATTGATTTTGTTAGGTCCTCTTAATCATTTTGTAGTATTACAGGAAAGGGTTTCACTTCCTTGTTAATTTCCCATAATCGTCACAGCACTCCACAGAACTCAATGAATGACTTGGGTTTGGGTTCATCCCCAGAAGAGGTACTAAAATATTTGCCCTGGGTTGAGAAGCAGTTGTAATTTATGACTCTCATTTAAGTGTCTCTGTCATATCTGATGTATTACTTCCGAAGCCCAGTGGGTTTTCTGTCCCTGTTGGGTTCATTATGCATTCAGACATTGAGAAGACACTTCACAGTGTCTGTTGTTTAATATGGGTGACCAGTAATTAAGGGAATCTCATCATTTTCTTATAGATCCAAAATAAGCAAATAGCACTTTGAAAACAAAGGATTAATGAGACATCCTTTCCTTAAATACATGTACATAAATTATAATAATATTGGTGAACAGGCACTAACAGAAAACTGGAATAATACCAGGTATAGCTCCTAGAACTCCATATATTTGCAAAGTGATATCACTATCTTATTCAATCCTTACAATAACACTTTTATGTAAGAGGAGCAAATATTTTTTGCCTCTTTTACAGATAAAGAAACCATCCCTCAGTGATCATTTTGTTTCCAACTTAATAGATTTGCCCACTAAGTCACAGGCATCAGTCTATTCATGCCCTTATAGAGATGTGATTCAGTTTCTCTTGGCTTTTATATAGCAGACAGTGGGCCAGAGGCCCTCAAATTTCACAATAAAGAACAAAAACCCTGCATTACGTCATCTTAAAAATCAATGTAAACGTTTTCCATCAAAATTAAAATTTAATAAAATGTGACAATCTGGAAGTGCAAAAATGACATTTTAAAATCAGAACACTAAGGGAGCCAAGTAAACTTGTATTTTACAGCAAAGAGGCCGTGTACAGTAGAGAAATTAAACATTTTGGTGTGGCATAGTCACTTAGATTACTTATTATAGTGTAAGCTCTTATAATATTAGCACGAAATAGTTTTAGCTCACTGTAAAAGATAACAATTCTCCTGGAATATTTTAAGCATCTCAATATTTTTGACCAATACTTAGATGTTATATTGCTTTTCATGTAGTGAGTGAAATTACGATATTAACTTAAATACAAATGCTGATTCTATCGACGCTAATTAAGTCCCTCCCAATTATCACTGAGCTCTGATGAACTCTAGTAAACAAAATGATTTGCTCGCTGCTAAATTTACAGATATGTTTCTTGTGTTAATAGTTTGTAAATGTTCTTTTAGAAATAAAGTGGTCCGAGAATGTGAACTTTTTCATTTGTGAGCATAAGGTGAATTTGCTTTAGATTAAATTATTCTTTAAAAAGGAAACCATTTATGGTGAGATTTCAGCATGCTAACCACAGCTGGAATGTAAGTTCTGTGTTGGGTGGGACTTTGTTTTTTAAACACTTACTCCTTGGTGCCCAGAACCATACCTGGCATACAGGAGCCCTTTGGTCAAATGCATCAATTTCGAATGAATAAAAACTTACTACAACTGTATATAAATCACTGTAATTTAGGGACAGATCAAAAGGTCACTGAATAAGATATGTAGTCATAAATTTTTAAGTTACAAAACAGAACAAGAGTTTGTTTAGTGGGAATATAAATTTAAATTTAGAATATTAGGCAGATCTTTAAAATTCAAATTTATGTTTTGCTTCAAGTTGACCCAAAATACTCATGTTAATAAAGAAAAGTTTTTAAAATTTGAGGGTATCTTGGGAAGAAAGTGGACATGAGAGTCTTAGTTTTTCTAGTTTGGGAATTTCTCAGTTTAAAGTGTTATTATAGCTACGAGAGAGCTATTCAAATATTTTTGAAATTTCATTTGCATTTCTTCATAGTGCTGGTTTATTTGCTGTTCATAGCAGGACATATTTAGGAAAAATACATACATCTCATAAGCAAAGAGTAGTCGAAGAGCTTGTTCTAATCAATAATGTCAATATTATTGAGAGTAAGAATATTTCTTACTCTAATATAAATTATGCAAAGTGCAATCTCCATAACTGCTTTTCAAATATCTCATTTCATTTTTTTCAAACATTAGAAACTAATGGTTGAAATTATTAATACCTTCATGATTTTCCAAAAATATTTTGAGTGATTATAAAATAACAACTTAAATTTTTGAAAAAGGAATAAAATAAACCTAATAAGATTTTTCCAGGTTGATTTTATAGAGAATTAGTTAATACTTTAGAGCTGAAGAGCAATTTGCAATTAAAACTCATGAAAACTAAAGAATATAGCTGAAGTATAACATGCGATTAAACTAAAAACTACCAGCAATGCACCATTATATTACAGCTTTAAAAATCCTTTTTATCACATATTTAACATCATAGAAATATTATCTTTTAGCCATAAGATGAATAGAACTAAAGTAATATATTATGACTTTAAAAAAAAATGAGAATGAATTACTTTTAATGTATCAACATATGGATGTAACTCTAAGAAAAACTGCCCCGAAGCTGCAAAATATCACGATATTTATTAAATTAATGATAACTAGAGTTTACTACATAGCTCATGGCCATGCATCACATATGTCTAAAGATCTTTTTTTCTAGTAGATTTCAGTCCTTAAGTTTCTCTATATCATCATCAAAAAGCAGAGAAAATGAATTTAATACTTCTTCTTGAAGAAAGTTTCTTCTTCTAAACCAAAAAAAAAAAAAGTTTTCCCACAATTCACAGCAGGTAACTACTGTGAAACTCATTATTCGTGTATGGTGAACAGCACTGGCATCCCCAATTGAACCTTTCAAAAACGAGAATTACTCCTCATTATTCCTTATTAGACAAAGCTCATGAATTGAGAGGCAGTGTGGCTGAATAAAATACGTGTAAAACAATCAAACTCTTCTAATCAAAGTGATTCCAATTTTAGTTAGATTTTTTTCTCTCGAAGCTTAAAATAGATGAGCACTCCTTAGAATTATTTTTTAAATCTTTTGACCTGGAAGCATTTTCAGTGATTTATTCTTACTTCCAGTTTCTCGAGACTTTTCTTCCAAATAGTTAAGCTTAATCCCTCCTTGTCCCCTCCCCCTATGTACATACAATTTAAGAATTCAATTCTATTAAATATGGAGGTGTTCAAAGTCTTTGAATTTTATACTGGATAACTGAAAGATGGTCATCAATATGCATAAATATCTAACAAAAAGTCCACGGTGCACAAAAGGATGAAATATTTTGGTGGTGTAAGACATCTATCAAAAATAATTTAATACTCAGACATATTAGAGGAGTCTAAGTGACATCGTTCCCTTAATACTTTAAAATTTTCAATTACAATGTTTATAACTAATGTTTTTTTCTATAAAAACAAAAAGAAAGTCCGAACATTTTTCTTCTTGAAGCATTTCACAATTTCCACTATCATTTTGTCATTTTATACTATTAAGAGACTAAAATGGTAGAAATCCAATATAGGCAGTGCTATCAAGTTTCCTTCATTAGCATCTTCAAGCCAATGTTATCAATTCTCTACACCTTTGAAAAATTCATTTTATTCTTCTCTATTTTGATTGTGCACTGTATATATAAACAGATACATGCAAACTAACATAGGACAAATCTTGATTCTCCTGTTATATAAATTCAGAATACTCAAAGACAACAGAATCTGTAAGACATTTTCTCTTAAATTGGTACCCCTGTTCTGGCAAGCTAACTATGGGCATTAAGAGCCTTAAAAGTGTCAATCCACCATGACAAGTTGATTCCATTTCTAAGAATGAAACCAGAGAAAAGAGTAATAAATTAATACACAATTCCATTGATGAAGACAGCAAAACAGTGGAAATCCATGGTGGACCGGTTGAGTAACTTAAAATATCTCCATATGTAATATGCAGCTTTATAAAATAATAGCCAATACATAGAAAAGCAATTTATAGTTTCAACCATAGTCATATTTATGTTGCAACTATAATACATAATAATAAGAAATCTGATAGCAGTAGTTGTTTGAACAGTTAGATAACAGGCAACTTTTACTGCTAACCTTTCACATACTTGTGATTATAATAAATGTATATTTTATAACAACAAAATAATAAAAGCTATTAATTTATAAAGACAGAAAACAAATTCAACAACTTAAAAGTGGTTTGCATCTAATCATTGGATTATGGGCAATTACATTATTTTATTCTGAATATTTTCTTAATTTTCTTTCATGTTCTATATTATTTTATAATCAGCTAAAATGGACATTTAACCATTTTATTTTGTCAACCAATTCTTAATCTTTCTGCTACACTGCTACTTTAAAAAAATACCAGGATTAATTGTGCTTCCTGCTTCTGGTCTTGGTTTATCATATTAAGACTTCCAATATAGGTAAACAAACGACCAATCAAACAAAAATCACCCTCTTTATTGCTATCTCCTTCTTGATCTATAGGCATAGAAACATGCGTTTACTAATGATAATATAATGATAATAATAAGTAAAAGTGTTCAATCTCAACCTTTTTGCTTCCTCTCTAACAGGAAAATCCAAATTATAATGATCTAGGAAGAGATAAGAGGGATTAGGAAAAAAAGAGAAATTATGTAATTTAAAAAAGAGAAAGAAATCACATGCAGTTAAGACCTGGAGTATTATATTCTTTGTTTGTGAGTTAGGTATTTCTGAGCTGTATTGAGCCCAGTATTGGCAACAATACCAAAGAGACCTACACACCAGATGGACCTACTTAGCGTAACAAAGCAGGCATATTTCTGCAAGTTTGCCTACAAATTGAGAATCTCCACAAATGAAAAATAAAAAAAGAGAGGTAGTACTGATATTTTTTATTGTGTAAGTTCTCCATTCTTTTATTTTAATATCACTCGAACAATTAAAAGGCAGTAGCATTAAAATATCCAATGACTAGAAGCTCTGCTCCCCACAAAGCACGATGCATTTTAGCATATAATCCGATAACTTTACATAAAATGGATGTGAACTAGCATACTAAATTTAAACAATTCACATGTAAAGTTTGATGTGCAAGCCTAACAAAAGTTTGTCTTTTCAAGACATGCATTATTTTATCTTTTCAGCTCTGCAGCTTACCAGTGGTGTGACTTCTTACAAGTTACTTAACATCCCTATGAGAGAAGTGTTGTTTGTTTTGTTGTAAAAATGGAAAGTAATAATACTTACCTTAAAGTGCTTGGGAAGATTGAATGAGATACAGATAATACAAGTAAAGTGCCAAGCTCAATGCCAGGCACTAATAAAGCGCTCAGTAAATGTTAGAAGCTATTATTGCCACTTTTCACGTTTTTCTGAAACGTGAATAATGTACTTTTAGCCCAAATCTAAAAGTACACCAATGAATATTGAATCAACATTTACTTTAGTGTTAACCTTAATTATAATAGATTCGATCTATACTATAACATTCAAACAATGGTTTGATTCATCGGTTCCAAATAAGCAAATAACACTTTTCTTAAAGTAACATTTTCTTTGGAAACTGCTGAATATGATTATTGTTTCTTGGCATTGAAGGCTTTTGCTTACATATTATAATGGTGTGTATAAAAGTATTCTACCAAGCTTATACAAAAATATAGTATTTTACTTGCTAAGAAAGTCCAGAGTGATCAGTGCACTTTAGATAATATAAAATTATCTGATAATTTTGTATATGTAAAGAAATGCTATTTTTCATATTCCTGGTTTGAAGTCCAGAAAGGTGGGTAGTAGAGATTAGGAAGTTGAGGGCTATGCTCCCCTGGAAATGCTGAGAAATGTAGAAAGACTGAGAGGTTGGAAGGAGTCTGGTTGTGGGATAAAATATTATTAGGTAGGCATCCGCTTCTCTTGGTAGATTCCAATTTATTGTTTGAAGATTTGTATCAATAATTATGGTCTAGTATTTAAGTATACAATTCAGTGGAAACGAAACACCTTCAACCAATAAACTACAACTTATTTTTTTACTCTATGCCACAATTATCTCTTTCCTAAAGCCATAGCAATATGCCTTTTCACTATCGGAAATCTTAAAAATATCGAGACACAAGAAGAACAGCTATTTATTATATATACCCAGGCTCGCACCTTCAAGGTGTCCGAAAACTTTTCTCAAGGTACAAGTGCTAAAATGATTGCCAACTCCAAGGGTGGCCTTCAGGATCTGAGCCTAAGTCTGCTGCCTACAGCAAACCTAGCTGCAGATGGAGGGAAGCAAGACACAGTAATCTTGCTCCCTCCACAACTACTGTACGTTTGGGGCAATACTATACATAGTATGTATATGTATAGCGAACCTTTCTGTAAATTGTCTCAAACTGTATAACATAGCTAGTGTATTTACACACTTACACACAGTCTGTACTTAAATACTATTTACTTACACAAACACACACACACACACATACACACGCACACAGTCGTGACCAAAATTATCTTGGCTCTTTAAATAAACTATGAACAGTAGGTGTACACTTTCTGTAGTCTACACTTCTTTTGTTGAAAGCATGGTACTGAACACCTGACATAGTTTAAGAACATGGGGTTTTGTCTCATTTCCACATATGCCAGAATTTTTAATCCAGTGTGTTCTGTGTTTTTGAGGTTTTGATGATACATAGTTTTAACATCCATCTTAGTATCAACATTGTTGAATTGGGTTCTCTGTTCAGTTTTAAAAATAATTAAATGCAAATTGAGATGTTATAAGGAAACCAATAGGTGCTGGTGAAAAAACAGTGTTTGGGTTTCTTCTTGCTTTTATCATCATTTCAGAGTATTGATTCTATTAACATTAGTTCTTGTTTCTCTAACTTAATGAGAAGAGCAATGGCTGAGTGGGAGGAGCAGTGGATTTCAGTCTTTGTCCTCTGTGAATTGAATAGGTAAGATCATGACTTGAATTTCAGTTTCTATTCCTATAAAATAGATTAGCTTTATGTATCAAGAATGTTGTGAGCTAAATAAGTAAGTAAATAAATATTTTTAAAGTATCACTACTCTGTGGAAAAGCTTTTTAAAAGAAAAAGTTGTATTATGAGACTAATGTTATATATAGAAGGTTACATGCACATTTCATTTCTAAAATTAAGTGGTAAATTACACATTCGACTCTCAAAGACTCATACATAATTTCAAGTGAGGAAAGGAATACAGCAAATTTATTTTCTCTATTCACAATGTATTTCTATGATTTACCTATCTCAGCTATAGAACCTTATGTTCTGTAGGTATTTGTGAATAATAATATGAGAAAATGTAATTACTGAGAGAAATGATATGGAGTTTGACCAAAGTTAACAAATAAGTCTTACTTTGAGCCTGAGTATTGACTAAAGGACTAAGTTTCCTGTTCAGTAAACAAAACTGTTGGTTTTCCTGAGAGCAATGCAATTCTTAATTAGGTTTCTGATCTTTGACTTCAAGTCAGATGGTTTTCAAGGCTATTCCTACGGAAAGCATAAATTTGCCATGTTTAGAAATGACAGGATGCCAACCAACCACTTGTGGATTTCTAAAAAGCCTTTGGTTTTCTTCAGAGGATTATTAAGCAAACATCCTTATTGAGATCCTGCTCAGTTTATTCATGGTGCTACTCAACATTCCCAGTCCCTCTCTCCCCGCCAAAAAAGAAAGATAACAAATGTGGGAGAAAATCATGGCATTTTTTGTTTGTTTTCTTTTGTTGGATATAAATGTTATCAATCACCTGCAGGAAGTAAAATGCCTAAGTGTCAAAAACCAATGATTTCCATTTTAAACCTTAGCCTCTTCAGGAAACTAAGCAGAACAGATGTCCTTTGACCCTGAGATTACCGCTATCCGCTCCTCTCTGAGTCTGCCCCCTGAGAAAGTGGAAAGTCCCACAATCCTGCCTCTTAGTGCAATAAGGATCCTTAACAAAGTCAACTGGGCTCAACTGCTTCACCTAGAGAGAAGCCTTGTTTATTACTAGAACAGTTTTCGTGATTTCTTATAATTCATCAAATAGCCAGCTCAGTTAATCATTCTTTCTGGAACAAACAAACAAGCAAAGTACTATAGTCACTAATACCACTCATCACTCCAGGCAAACACTCAGGAATCAGGGCATTGTGTTTTGGAGTCCCGGGCTTATAAGGTGTCGCCCCAAACCTCCACCTTTGGGCCACTATTGAAGTTTGGGGCCTGTAACTATTCTCCTTCAGTGGATTTGCTATATCCTTTCTTTGCTCTGTACTTTTAGAGTAGGGGATTCGAGGCAATGACAGTGGGTGGATATGAAAGACAAAAGAAAAATATTCAAGAGATGACAACCTTTTAACATGAAAATTACCTGGGACTAGTTATACAGTTACTCTGACATATGCAAAGATATTCACGTGCACAGGGGGCTTTAACTGTGACTGATCTAGGCCCTTTGGAAAACACTAGTGCAAGCAGATGGTTTCTAGTCTCCAAATAATATATTCTAAGAATATACCCTTCTTCTAGAATGAAGAAAAGGAAAGAAAGTTTAAAAAAAACTATCTAATAAAAGAACAATGAGCTGCTATGGGCTAAATGCATAGAAAATAAGCAAAAGAGAAAGTGTAGATCAGAAAGAGAGATAAAGAGAAGGGCAAAACTTCTCATATAAAAACAGGCTCTCGTATTTGTAGCATGTAAATATTTTTTATAAAATCACTGTTCATACTTTTAGCTTCAATCTTAGATATCAAAAAAGTAAATATCAAAATATCGAAAGTAACATTACGGAGAGTAAATACATTAATACCTTTGCCCCAAATTCCCAAGTGGTCACCACCTAATCTGACAGTTAACAAATGATAATAATCAGAAAACTTTTAAAAATTCTAGAGAGTAAGACACATTTCTGGCAATATACTCGGGAAAGAGAGCTAGAACTAAAGGTTGAAAAACACAATATGGAGAATGTCAACTCAAAAACTCTGAGAACCAACAAGCTTGTAGTGCTGCAAGGGTAAGGTGACTTGCCTATGCTAATTCTCTAAAGCTCATCAGTTTGCTCGAATGAAGGCACCTTCTTGGAATGCCTTCCACATGAACATGACTATTATTTCCTACTCTCTCTGGACTATTATATCCTTAACTCCATGCCATGCTCTTATGGCTATGGCAGAAAACCATGGAATATGGATAATTGGGTTGCTCATGGCAATAATTTTGTAATAACAATGAATAAGTTTATCTTCTACACTGACATTATCGATAAAGGTAGTTTAAAAAGAAAAGATTTAAATGGAATAAAGCAAGGTTTAAATTAAATGGATGTCGCTTGTTTCCAAATATCACATTTTGTAACAGTGATAACCACAGAAAATCAAGCAAGAAGAATCAAATTGTAGAAAATATCTGTTATTTACTGATACCACTGAGTTAATCTTCAAAAATATCTCTCTCAATTATTATTGTATGTTATCAGACAACAAAAGACTTAAGCAAGTTGGAATTCCCAAACAATCCAGGGAAACTTCTTGATACTTTTGCTCAAGATGTTCTGGATGTTTTTGCTTTAAAGAGAGTTAGGTTATTTAAGAAAATCACTCCTGGCATTTGACACACTGGTTTAGATCTCAGCCATACTAATCATTGCTTCTCTGTAAGTCCAAAATTGAACCTGAGTTTGTGCGTCATTTTCTCATTCTGTAAAATGAAACTCTAATTATTTAGGTTTGAACTATGTTTTTAAGATTAAATGAAAAAATATACAAAAAATAAGAAGTAATGTACTCCATGCTGAGTAAAAATCTGTCCTCAGACAAAATTTTTCCATCACAAACATACAAAAATATCATAAATGAGGATAGTATAGAAAATACTGGAGGTGAGTGCAGTATACACACAAATATATGTAATCCTCACAGCGTGTTGTCATGACTTAAATATTTCGAACTTCATGTGAAACTATTTCCTCTTCATACAAAACTTAATATTCTCAAGTCACCTTTTATAATTACTTGAACTGCCTACAATCTAGAAAAACAGGGATCGTGGGAAATAAATCCCACCAATACATAGCTGATATGCATCCATGTCAGAGGACCACTTTACGTGTCAATGCAGGGTCATTGGAAAAGAAAAATTAAAAATTTTATGAAAAAATGCTTTCTCTTTCTCAGCCCTTCACTTTTGTAACTTCCATCCACATTTTTCTGCATTCCTCATCCATATTTTTCTGCTTTTCTCTCATGCTACAATGTCATTTAAAAATATGCATTTTTGTGTATTGTCATTGGAGTAGCATAAAACTTTATTCCCAAAAAACAAGACCACAAGGAGGCATCTGAGGATTTCCCAGCTCAGTCTCTCTCCTTTATATAAATGGAAACATTTCCATTCAATAATATATATAAATTAATATGGTCCCAACAACCATCACATGACAATTGCTCCGACAGCACAACTTCTGAAATTTTTAGGGAACCAAAGGAAACGAAGACACCTAGGACTTTAAATAGACTGTTCTGAATATAATATTCCATTTTGAGCTTCAACTCCTACAGAACATGGCAACAGATCTTTAATAGTAAACCTATAACTTTCCACAGAACAACATTTCTTCTTTTCTAAGACCACCAACAGTGATTCAGGTCCTGAAAATGTGACTTGTTATTATTTGAAAAAGGATATTTAATTCATCCTTTTCTAAAAGATATCAGCCCCTACACAGCAACCTTATAGAAGCCACTCATAGAGGATGGTTAGAAAGGTGGCTGAAAGGAACAGTAGGACTTGACAGCTATGCTTTGAACATTATTAAACTCGGTTCTTCAGAAAATACCTTGTAAGTCCATGGAATGCAACAATTTATTTATTTTTTTAAATTTAAGGATGATTTGACTCACAGAGTAGGGGCTAAAGGGTTCTGTGCAAGAGCAGGAACTAAGCAGAGACTAAGCCAGCCCAGGCATTCCACTGTGGCAACCTCTCCTGAAGGTGTTCTTTGCACAGCTCTCTCTTTCCTCTTCCTGAAGGCATAAACTTGAAATTGGCCATGAAAATTTTAAAACAGTTGGTGCTCTCCTGGAAATGAAGAAGTCTAATAATATGATAACCCGATGCCTGAAATAGCCAAGCTTAGTCCCATAAATCAAAAGAATTAAAAGTTTTAAGGGACAAATTGTATCCTCTAGTGCAGGAGTCCCAAACCCCTAGACTATGGACCAGCATTGGTCTGTGGCCTGTTAGGAACTGGGCCGCATAGCAGGAGGTGAGTGGTAGGCCACTGAGCAAGGCTTCATTTGAATTTGCAGCCGCTCCCCAGCACTAGCATCACCGCCTCAGCTCCACTTCAGATCATCAGGCATTAGATTCTCTTAGGAGCACCAGTCCCTGGTGCCAAAAAGGTTGGGGACTGCTGCTCTAGTGGTATTTGGAAACTTGCAAGAATCACAAGGATTCAGAGAAGAGCTGGCCAACAGAACTTTCTGAAATAATAGGAATATTCTGTATATGATCAGTATAATATGAGCAATTGAAATGTACTTAGCCTGACTGAGGCACTAAAGTTTAAATTTTATCTCAATTTAATTAATTTAATTTAATTTAATTTAATTTAATTTAAATGTAAATAACCATATGCAGCTAGTGGCTACCATTTTGAAAAAAGCAAATTTGCAGCCAACACTCAATATTCACTAAGTCTTTATACACTACTTAATTTTCTCAAGAATTATTCTACAAGAAAACAAGTCTCTAACATGGTTACTAATATTCATGACTATGTGATTGCAAAATCGGTATACATAAAAATAAATTCACTATCTCTACTAATTGAAACTGTGTCAAACAATCTACTTGATGTATGGGCTTTTCTCTTATAGCCTTATAGAGAAAGAGGAGAAAAACAAATTAAAAGAAAATAATCAATTGCTTGCCTATTTTGCAATTAGTGTGCCCCTGAATTGTGGAATGGAGAATTAAAAACAACATTAGCAATAACTAGGAGTATTTGATGGAAAGGGAAGATGTAAAAGATTAAAGAACAGTGACCTTTCATTTCTACTCCTGTTCAAAACAGGAGGAAACATATGCCAACAATCAGATAAGTGGATAGCTGATAAATTTTCAAATGTATTTTGCCAGCACAGTAGAATGCAACCATAAGACCCAATAATTCCGAAGCTTCAAGGGCTCTTAAACATTTTCCACTTCAAACTCTCCTGTGGATAAATAAGTAATTTGATGCCCAGAGAAGTGAGGTGTTCATTGTTCCTGAGATAATAGCCAAGCTCAGTCCCACATCTCCCAGTTTGTATTCTCTCCACTATGACCTTCACTCTGGTTCTGCTAAGCACAAACTGGGCCCTGAATATAGAAAGAGTCTCATCTCCATCTCTACTTGTTTTAACCTCTGGTGAACAGAAAATAAATAGTGTCTTAACCAGGCTGCTTTGCTTAGCACAAAAGTTCCCTGCACTAAAGCAGAATTCCTAAAAACGATGCAATTTACACAATTTACCAAGCATATTGTGATAAAAAGAAATTATAATACACAAATGTTTTTAAGAGGATGCTTTACATAGAGACAGTCTTTCCATTTGATGTGTATTTTGCTATAAAAGTGGCTCATTGTGCCTTCAAAAGATACATGAGTACAAGAAAGACAGCTCCAAATTTCCAAAGCAAATGACTATTCATCCAATGCCTTTGGTGACTTAATGGGACCATGAAAAGACATTAAGGTAGAAGCAAACAATTATTTTAAGGACCAAAAACAACCATCCTCCTTTTGGAGCTAAAACTTAGATATCATCTAGCTCGAAACTCTCATTTTTCAAGTGGAAAAAAGAATAAACTGATATGGTAGATTTTAAATGACTTGTTTCAGGTCACACAGCTAGTAAATAAAAGAACTGGGTCTTAGAGGCAGGATTTCTGTCTCTACGTCTGGTGCTTTTTGTTATTCTATAAACCACAAAAGATAGATGCCTACAAACCAGAAAAAGAAAGAAAAGGACCATTATCCTGCATATGTCATCATTGTTTTAAAATGTTTGTTATTTTTAATTTGAGTTATATTTTGACATACAGTTTTTCATGGTTTTGTTTATAATTACATGGAGTACCAATAGAAGAAAAAAAAATATTTTCAGGAGCTATGCTAAAGATCAGTGGATAAATCCATTTTATTGCCTGAATTTTATAAACTTTCCTGGTCCTAAGATAATCTTCTACAGATAAATGCCACTCCACTGCTGATAAGAGCAATAGATAAATAACACTGCACATTTTAAATGTCACGTACTTTGAATTTTATACTGTGCTCTTATAAATGAATCCATAAGCGAAAAAGAAAATGCTAAATGAATATAGTGATGAGGCTTACATTCTTGTGCTGCTGGTCTTGTTGATGATAACAGATTTCCCTGTTTGATCCACATTGTGATCCAACCCGAAGTAAGCTGCTACCCGATGGACAAGCATCCTCTGATAGGATGACATCTGAGGGAACTTTTTATAATGATTACTGAAAGAAAGGACCCAAAAAAAGTGGAATCAGCGCTTTTGCTTCTGGCCTAAAGAACATTTTACAGGTACACACACAAAACCATTTCTCTTTCATCCAAACCACTGAGCCCATTTTGTCTCTGGCATCACGTTCTCATTTCCAGAAAAAAATTTTCGCTTATTATAGATTTATCCATTAAGTTATAATAAATACTTTTGTTTCATAGTCGCACATCTATCTCGCCAAAGAGAACTTAATATCTGTTGGAAAGTCTTCTATTTTAGGCCATGATATCTTATCAATGGAGCAAGGCATAGGACAAATGATATAACATGTGACTGCAGATGTCTATCTGGAGATGTGTCATTACACAGTTTACACCGAAAGCAGCACGATTATTTCCCAGCATAACTGACTGCAGCCAGCTGGAGCCCATTAAAAAACTATAATAAAAATGAAAAGGGTCGCTTCTTGTTATAGCTACTCTATGCTAATCAGTGGGCCCCTGTTTACAGCCATTTTGTCAGGAATTTAACAAGCAGGAGCACACATGGTCCAAGCCACAATTCTCATTAGTATATAGCTCCTAACTCCAATAGAATTTCCATTTAACAAATCAGCAAACATATGAAACAATGTTTTATCTACACCTCAATTGTTCCAGAATGAATAATTAAACTCGAATACCAAACTAAGACACATTCCATACATTAACCAGCATTGAAATTTAACATACTTGTTGTCACCAATGAAATCAATAATTTCCTGCTCCATTTTCAAGAGTATCATCCTGTCCCTGCAAAATAAATGTTAAAATGAAAAGGTTTTATGTATTTCTCCTTCCTAAAGACCTAAAAAGTTAATTTTGATGTATGGGAAAGATTGTTTTAATGTATATGGCTACAAACCTGTATCTAACTCTTGTCTGGGATATGTCGCTGTCCAATACATATGATTTCATTCTACTTAAGATTATTTCTCATCTCGTTTGTTAAGTATTTTATAATATTGAAACTTTTGTAGTTTTAATATTAATTAGCATATTCAAGGCATTAGGCCCACAAAACACATCAAATAAATTGTATATTTTAAATTAATTTGAAATAAGAACAAAGCAAAGTCCTACTGGATGATTATATAACTGCATTAAAGCATAAATGGTTTATTTGATATTGATTTTTTCTCTATTTTTTTCCTCTTAACCAGTATCTCTTTGTGACCAGGAAAGCAGAATTTGTAAACTATAATTTATTCACTGGGTAACTACCCAGGAATTAAGACTATCTATAAACAGTAAACACACAAACTATTAACAGAAAAGAGAAAATACAAGAGATAGTTTAAGACATCAGAGAAGGGGTTTGCACTTTACAATTCCCTTCTTAGAAGTGTTTGGATTAATGACTGTGATTGTAATATTGCACGTGACTCTTCTAGAATTAAGAGGAGTATTTAATAATTTACCTGGAATTATTCTTTAATGTGTTAATCAGAAACTCATG
Source organism: Pteropus medius (assembly GCF_902729225.1). Lineage (NCBI taxonomy): Eukaryota > Metazoa > Chordata > Mammalia > Chiroptera > Pteropodidae > Pteropus > Pteropus medius. The sequence continues at coordinate 12,321,383 of NW_024351543.1, forward strand.
TAAGTCTATGCCTGTAGAATCCGTGTATTCTTGGCTGCAATCTGAAACAAATAGCAGGATGGAGTCGTCAGGAATGATGGTGAGGGGTAGGGTAGAAAAGATTTCCCCAGTCTTTCCCATTTCCCTCCTGCTCAGGTAAATTTTAGGTGAAGCTATTGGTATGAAAGATACACATTTCAAAACTAGCAATCTGGCAGTATAACATCAGAATGAAAATTAGATTCGGGGATTGAGAACACTCAATAGATCCTGAGTGTGGAAAGACCCAACTGTCATAAGAGGGGAAGTAGGCACAGTCTAGGTGGGTGGTGGGTGGAGTAAAGTACCACGTGTTCATCCTGCGCTTTAAATCAGCAAGGGCACGACCTCCACCTGTCAGGTACTCTCAACCCACAGAGAGAGCTCTCAAGAGTTTGAGATCCCATGGAAACTCTCAAAACCGAGAGGGGAAAAAAATGAAAGTTCTGTTATAAGATTATCTAAATATTAATCAGTACAAAACACAACACAAGAGGACACTAAATATTTCCAAGTCTTTCAAATCTTCTGATGCTGGTGAAATCTTAATTTCTAAAACCATTTTAGGAACCTATACTTCCTTACTCTGATATACATCTTGGGTTTTAGATATTTAGTAGTTGAAGACAATTGTTATTAGCAGATATGTGGTTATAGAGCATAATATTCGATGTAGTTGTCATTCCTCAGCTGATCAGATGCCCTGTTCTTTCTCAGTTATTAAAAAAAAGAGTCTACTGCAAAGCTATTTATTCATGCCATTCTTCATTTCAACTTAGTTTCGTTTTTACTTCTGTTTTCTTTCTTTTTTTCTTTAAGTTTTGTACAATTACATGGATGGCAATAATTTGAAAAGTCTGGATTGTAGGTTTGCAGTTTTAAAAGGAATGACTTTTTTGGAAAACTTTTTATTGAAGTAGAAGTCTGTATATTTTAGGTGAGATATTAGGTGGCAGTGTATGAGTGGCAGAGACCAAATTCATCTGTGCCAGGTAAAACATTAAGTGTGTATTTCATTGACATTGACACATACATATGTGCTTTGGAGACGACGTCACTTACAGACTGAGAATTGCTAATCCACAAACAGGAAAGTTAAGGTATTATTGCTGTTCATCCATCCAAGTTAATAGGACTAAAAAACCTGAATCGAGAGCGGATTTATATTCACTGCTTTGTACAAGCTTATCTTTGAAAATAGGAGATCCAAATGAAAATCGAAAAAAATACTGGGTCCTAAAAATAATTTTTCTGGCTACACAAATAATGACACCATGAATGGAAAAGATTTGATTTCAGGTTTACATCTTTTACACACACACACACCACACACACACACACACACACACACACACACACACACACACACAACTATATACAGTTTGGTGGGAGGTGAATATGCACCTAGAATGTATTCCGTGAATCTATGTATCTAAATTGAGTAAGTTAAGGAAACATTTTCACCTTCACCTTTTGATAACATTCTGATCTTGGGTTTTTCAGAGGATTTATCTTTGTTTTTATCCTTTTCTTTTTCTCTTTCAGAGTCATCTTTCCTAGATTTATCATCCTCTTGCAGGCTGGGAAAACTGGAAAGCTGTAAATGAATTGATTCCTGTTGGGGAAAAAATATAATAATTTAGGGCCAGATTTAATAATCTTTGTCTGGTTTCCATTTTGCATAGAGGTTATTAAGTACAGGAAAATGAAAGCCAGGTGCAGATTTTTTTTTCATAAATGGTAAAAAATTAAACCTGTCAGAAAAATAATTGCCCTTTAAGGTAAATTAAACTTCATAAGTCAATGGGAGGTCATGAGAAACATCTAGCACTAAAACTTTGCCTCATGAATATTCACCTTAAGCAAGTTACTTTCCTGTAGATCACAACTCTTTATTTTCTCTACAGGTTTATTTTTAAATACCTAGGAAAAAATTCTTTATCACTAAGCTTGTATCATAGCCACTGTCACGTCTTAAAAAAAGAGAAGCTTCTACAGCTCTTTTCTATAATTCTTTTTAAGAAGATTGGCACAAACACAAACAGACAGATATTACAAATCATAATTACAGATAGAACAGACATAAATAAAGGCCTTAAGAGCCCATTTACAATAAAAAGTCTATTTTAGAATTGTATCAACAATACTTTTACTATTAAAAAACCATGGTATATAATTACAGGAACCTTAGGCATAAATTATTTTCATACATTGTTTACAAATGCCATTAACAAACCATCACAATATATAGCTATAATAAGCATTATTGTAGAATTACATTTTCCATCAATTATATAAAAATATTTAATATTATTTTGATTTTGGTATCAGTTAATCCTTTCCAATATGTAAGATTCTTTTAAACTGATGCTTGGTGTAAGATTGATCATTTATAGTATTGGGTCTAAATCCACTTTTATATTTATTCTGTACCGAAAACGAATCATTTTGTATTAACTTGTATATCAGCCATTTGGTTGATCATATGTTCATTGTTTTGAAGAAGAATGAGCCAAATTATGTTTTTTAGTTTTATGAAAAACCTATGCTATGATTAAAACTATGACAAATTAGCCAACATTAAGCCCACTTGTTCTTATGTAAGAGATCATTTGATGGGAAAGCTTTCTTTCACTGGTGACATTAAAATTTATGATGTAAGGGAAAAAAACATATTCCCAATGACTAATAGTGTTTCTCACTGAAAACTAATCTAGTGCTCATCTACATGTGACTAAACTCATCCCTGTGCATCCTCAAATTATGGCTAATCTGGGATTCTTAATGGTTCTTGATAAACCTGGCTAATCTAACAAGCATAAAATAAAAGTACTCCAAAGCCAAGTTTCTTTTTGAAGAGGGGCTACATTGTGAGTTCCCTGTTGAAATAAAAAGTCACCATGGTATACATGATTTAGAGGATGAAATAAAACGTCCTCCTGATAAATATTTATCTTAGCGGATTCTTTGACATCCACATGTTTATCCTGGAGATGAACATATACAAATTATGTAAAACTGAGTGTGATTTGATTATAGGGTCTTTTATCACCTGATGTGGGACAGAAGTGTCTTAGTCCACAAATGTTTAGGCAGATTTTAGGGTTATGATTTGTTTCTACTTGCTAAGGAAACAGCTGGAACATTTCTTGCTCAGTAGACAGGGCAAGGGGTAGGGAAGAATCAATTCAATGGTTCATTAGGAGGGAAAACTGAGGGTACCAGGCCATGGCAGTGGTCTCATTGCTTCTTCAAAACCAATTGAACCATCCAGCCTCTGCAAGTTTGAATCTAAAATCAAAGAAGCTTGGAAATATAAAAGCAAGAGCAGAGGCTAAGGGACATCATCTACCAAAAAAATGGACAAACTCGTGCCATGTGTTGACAAATACTATACTCAGAAAAATGCCTATCTGTTCTATACATAAATATACATTATGGTGTTGAAAGAACACACAAAAGTGCTGTTGTGTTGGTAAAAAACAATCTGTTATTTTTTAATATTTTTATTGATATGCTCAATAATAAAATACAAGTGTTAATAAATACATTGGTACAGGATAAGTTTATATCCAAGAACAGTAAAAGAATGATTCAAGTTGCAGTAATACACTGATAGGTAAAGAGTATAACATTAGAAAAGCAAAACTCCTTTGACTTAAGGACAGACTCAACCATCAGCTATGGGTCTGAGATCAAGTAATACAGGTAGCAAGAGTTTTTCCCACACAGGAAAATGAAGGCAGTTTTCCAAATACTGTGAATATACAAACATTGGGGAAGCAATACAATCCATACACTGTATACTTCTGCCAGTGTTCTCTGGGATTCAGATCCCACACTTTGTAAGTACTGGTGGTACCTAATGAAGGCAGTACATATAAGCTCAAAGGTCTGCTTCTGTATCCTCTAAAAAAGTAGCATGGCCACTTGCTTATACGTGTGTCTGGGTATTTTCTAGCTGCCCTCTGCTCCCACCACCCCTCAGCCAGTCCAAAGAGAAGCTTGCAAGCTCTAATTCTCTCCTACAAAGCTAGTCTTGGTTATTGAGCTCGGAACCAGCAGCAACAAAGCACCGTTTGCATCTTATTTCTCTGCACCAATTGTATGGAGAAACTAGACTTAGGTCCAGGACGAGCACTATGATACAGATGATCTCTTAAAAAATGTCCTCCTGGTACCTTGTCAAATGGGATAAAAAGCAGATTAAGTCCATAAAGGCTGTCCTCTGCCTGGCATTAGGAGTAGGGGAACAACTGGGGCATTCTTTCTCCCAGAGTCTGACGTTCTGCAGGGTTAACACATATCGTGTGCAGTACATTACAAGCCATCAATCAACGTTTAATAATACAAGCCGTGATATTCACATGATTCCCCCTTTTCAATCTCCATTAAAAATAGAAGCACAAATAAAATGCTGAAGAAAAGCCACACATTTCTCAGAACCCAAGTAAAATAAAGCTTGTGTATGAAATATAGTCATGCCTTACGACATGAGTGGCATGTTAAGAAAATGAGGCTAGGAAAAAAATTACTCTTAGGACAAAACCTATAAGGAATTTATTTTTGGTCCTTTTAAAGAAAGTGCTCTCAATGCTCTCTGTATCCATGAGGAGAATTTAGAGTATTTCAATTAAAGTACAAAGAGAAAAGCAAAACAAGACCAAACAAAAATAATGATATCTTAATCAATTTTCCCTCCCCTGGGCTCAGATAAATCATTTTACTTTTGTCATGACTGCTCTCAGCCTCTGATAAAATAAGGGAAATATCAGCAAGACTATTTTAATAAAAGCTAATGTGATGCCTAAAAGGCAAACAATAATAAATATGATGTGAAGTTTCCCATTTTGTCACGAAGGGGTTTGGTTGGAATTTGAATTTTTAAAGTCTAATAGTCTTGCTGTAAGGAACAAAAATAAGTGTGAGGATATGCAGCAATATATTAACAATATTAACTTAAATTCACCATCAGTTCAGATTCATTTCTGAACAATTCTTCCAGTATTGAGAAATCTCCACCAAAGGCCATAAAAGTATTTCTCCAATGCTCAGTGCACCTTTTTCACTATTACTAAAGTTTCATAAGAGCCAAAGGTTGTGTTTCTTATAGGCAAATGCATCTGGGGGAGGGGAGGGGTAAGAGGTAAGAATCTTCCGTAAGGAAGGAGATGGGACACTTAGGACTATATTTGGTTCAGTCTTAGCAAGAGAGAGCCTTTGAGGAAATTCAGCACTACCGGGCTTACTTTTTTAAGTTTTAATCTAAATTCTTTTGAAATCCTTTCCATTTGCAGTTTTCAGAGGGTCTGGAAAAAAACAAACGTAATACTCTGTGACAAACTGTTACACTAGTTTAGAATGTCTTATAAACAGGGGATGAAGCCAGAAACCCATTTCTTTCTTCAATTATTATTTTTTCTCCCCAAAACACTGTCTAATGCCAAATTGATAGCCATGCACGTAAAGGTGGATCCCATTCATGCAAGTAACTATAGTAACAGGGGGTTGTACCTGATCCTGAAGATTTTCGCCTCCGGGTCTGGAGGATTCTTCACAGACAGCGAGACTGCGAGTCAGTTTACCTTTTCCTGCTCCTGACTGGGAAGGGGGAAGAAGATGGAAGGAAGAGAAAATAAAGAAAACAAACAGAAAACATTCTCAGGGGGTAGAATCGTCTCCACTTCACACGACATCCCCGAATCAGATTTAAAAACTGAGCTTCAAGTCGGCCGCCCAATGTTGTCTTTCTACTTTGGCTCAAAGCACCAGACTCCTGTGTTGATGGGGACTAAATTGAGGGGAAATGTGAATGAATGAATTTAAGAAACACTTTCAGCAAACTGTGCCCGTCGCATTAGAAACTCACAAAGAATGAATTGCTGCCATTTCGTGAAAATATCAGAAGAAGACTATGACAAAAAATAATTTCTACAAAAACCAAGTTTGGAAGGGATTTGACTAAGAAGATGCTTCAAAAAATGCAGAATATGTCCTAACACCAGCACCTGTTTACTTTAAGGCAGACATCAATTGGGAAGGCTTAAACATTCACTCCACTTTTTATATAAAATGAAAACAAAACAAGCAGCTATTTGTTTTGTAAAGCACTGTCAAATCTGCATCTCTGAAAATGAGATCAAATATATAGACTTGCAGATATGTGGACCCTAAATGCTCTAATGAAAAAGCACATAGATTGGGAAAGGAAGATAGATGTAAACACAACCCCATTAAAAGCAGACAGCGCCAGTACGGCCCAAATACACCACAACATCTACATACAACCATCTGAACTGTTGGCAAGTCCTTGAACTCAGATGGGATATATGCGATTGATATCCATGATATCAAGTCTATGTAGATGCTCTAGAATCTTACCTTTGACTTTCTTCTCTCTTGGTTCTGAGCCGCCAGCCGCCTCTATATGTTAGAAATAAAATAAAGCAAAATAAAAACAAACAAACAAACAATAAATGAACAAGCAGAGAGAGTGTGTAAAATGTGTCACTACAGTAAAAAAATTAACAGTGTCACAGCAACAAGGCATTGTAAGCACTAGGGAGGGTTCCTGCTTCCCTCACCCCACTAAAGTTTTGATTGTTTAACTTTTAGCTCCCTCTCCTTCAGCAGCTATTGAAGAGGGGAAAAGCTGACCTTGAAGGCTTTGGGCCACCATGTGCTTAGCTGCCTTTACTCACTGGCATATGAAAAGAGTTAATACTTTTGTAGTTTCGTTCAAAGAAAATCTATACGAGCTATTTGCAAGCACAGTTTGTTTTCCCTCTACTAAATGTCTTTCTTTCATGACTCAGGGCGAATTTAATCATGCCACTTTTTCAGCATTGTCAGTCACTTCCAATGCCTCCCCTCCCTCCTTTGTAGTTCTCTCTCTCCCTCTCCCTCTCCCTCTCTCTGTGAATTCCACGGCTTAGGCTTGTTTGCTAATAAGAATTGAACCTTAGCCAGACCATGAAGGTAAACAGAGTTCATGTTGTTGATTTTTCTTAGTCTATCATGATCTGGGTCTTTATCTTTCCATGGAATAGCAAATCATTTTTAAAACCCAGCCTAGCCTAACGCTGCCTCCGGAGAAGCCCTCCACAATGTCCTTGAGGTGGTCTGGAAATTAGTATGGAGATGCTGTATGCAAATTCAGTCATTAAATACATTCTTTGTATATTTTTCATTTCAAAAGGCATTTTTGAGCATGGTTTGATCAGTGGGGAAAAAAGCAACTAATAATTGGGAAACGAGAGGATTAGCTTCATGGATTTTCTATTCATTTTACTAATCAAACTCTTTAAAAAAAAAAAAAACAAACCTTCAAAGTTGTCTAAAAATAAAAGGAAGGAAATAGACACGATGGTACGAGAAACGTTTTTTTGTCCAGGCTCACCTGCAATTCCAGCTTCTCCTCTTCGTCCAGACTTTCCGATTTAACAATGCCATTCTCTGGAGTGGCCCTTTCCTGCTCTGTCCCGCCTTCCTCCACTATTGTCTGATTCAGGTCCCCTTGCTCAGACATTCTCTCAGATGCAAATTAAAATAGCAAGGTTTGATGCCCTACAAGGTTAAGAGGTCAGAAAATAAAGTCAGCGCCGAGTGAAGTATTTACTATTGTTCTTGAAATATTTCATTTCTCCCTTTACCGTCAACTTCAAATGAGCAGCTCAGGCACTCCTGCCAGTTTTACACAAAAAGGAGAATAAAACGAGATCACATCAAGTACCCAAGGCAAACACATGAGGCAGATTCAGTTGCCCTATCCACAGTCGCTCCACACACTTACACAGACACTTGTGAATCTATCTTGCCATCAAAATGGGTCAACAAAGCTTAAACGGAGGCACATAACTCCCACACATCTAACAGGCCCTGTGCCCGACTACTAAGTAAGAAAAAAAAAAGAGTATTTCTCCAACCCCTTGAACAGATGACCCTCCACTTGTGAGTCCAGAGGTGGCCTTGGCGGGCCCGCAGCCCCTCTAAGGCGACTCCAAAATTACCTGCGCATCTTAATCATAGACAAACTTTTCTAGGTGTCAGGAACACAGTACACTCTACAAGGGGCAAAACTCAGTTTAAGAGGTACTAATTCGGTTATGAATACAGGATCTAAATTTAGCAATCCACCTTTCAGGGCCCACGTTTTCAGGCTGCAAACTGACAGCTACTTTATTAAAAGCATAAGCCCTCTTCCAAGCGCCTGTCAGTTGCTGGTGCGGCACAGATCCTGGGGAGTCTCTGGCAGGCGGCGCTAATGAAGCTATTGCCGCAACTGAAGTCCGCTCCTCAGGGCTCACAACAGACTACTACTCAGACACTAGAAATGGCTTTTCAAAGTCAGAGCCTGTTATTTATTTATATTTCCCCCTACCTCCATAAAAAACCCTGACACTTCTCCTTCTGATGTGCTGTCAAATGAGGCTCATGAATAATTTAGCAGTTATTTTGTCCTCAGGTTTTTTTTTTTTTTTAGGATGTGAGAAAAAAAGGAAATAAAGAGGAAAGAAAACAAAGGAATAGGAAGGAAGAAGGAAGGAAGGAAGAAGGAGGGAGGAGGGAGGAGGGGAGGAGGGAGGATAGGGCTGAAGGGCTGAAGGAAGGAAGGAAGGAAGGAAGGAAGGAAGGAAGGAAGGAAAGAAGGAAGGAAGAAAGGAAGGGGAAGAGAAAAAGAAAGAAGAGAAGAAGGAAAAAGAGAGAAAGACATTGTTGCCTAGAAAGTCAGTTTTTTCACAAAAATTCCCAAGCAATACGGTTCTGATCCTAGTCATTACAATGGCAATTATTATTGGTCAAATGAGTATTTTGATATGTTTCTTTGAGAGTGTTTAATTACCATTTAATAATTCAGTAACTTTATTTCCAACTGGGTATAGGAAGTATGAGAAAAATCTAAAATGCTACAATTTCTGTTGCAAATTTGCTAATATGTACCATGACAGAACAGATGGTATCTAATGATATCTTTAAAAAACGCAAGCTTATTCGGCAAAGGATTGTGAGAATGTAAAGGAAAAGTCTTCTTAAAGAATGATGCTTTGAGTGTGTGAGTGACTACTAAGCAAGGCTTTTAGATTTGGGGAGGTTTTAGGCTATCCCATCCAGTGTACATTCTGACAGACTTCTTTCAGTGACACTGGGTATGGGTATAATTAACAAAATAAAAAGTTCTGTTTCCCAATGGCAAACAGCTTGTTTCTCAACGTCCTGGGTAGGGGGAGGAGACGGAACTTCTGTTGCCTTAACTTTTTTTTCAGAGCATTCCAATAAAAAACAAAACAAAACAAAAACAGATTTAAAATAGAATGAACAAATTACAAACCATAAGCCAGTGGAGTCCCTGACACAGACCCTGTCTGTTGAGGTTACGCTTAATGAACTGTCCTATGCAAGCAGGCACATTTATATAATAATAAAAAATATAGATGAGATGACAGCCAGACAACAAGACTTTTACCTTTGGCGCAGAATTCCTGCTGTAGGTCTTGGCGACTTACTAGCGGCTTCTGTCGTCTTACACCGGGAAAATCCACACAAGTGATCAGAGAAAACTGGAGTCCCATGTCCCCATTAACAGATCGGAACGCCCATGTCCATGCGATTCCCTTACACAGTTTGACACATCGTCAACCTGAAAAAAGATGAAAAGTCAATAATAATAATTGCAACAATCATGGTAGGGTGAAGGACGAAAGAAATAAGACCAGGTTTCTAACACTAATGACCAGCTTCCAGCAAAATCACGTTCACAGCTTGATCCAGCTCCACCTGTCTCAAGCTGCCTGCTTCTTCTCTAATGAAGGGTACAGCCGGCTGTTCAAGTCAGAACGGCACCCACGCAAGGAGCTAAAATTAACAATTGCATTATGCACCGAAGATTACTCACTTCAATTTTAACCTTTTTTAGTGAAATCTCGCACTTTATATTAAAAAAAAAAAAACAAGCTTGTGTGTTTGCCTCAATGAGAATCCAGATCACCTATGAGCAAAAGTCTTGCCTCTTTTTTTAACCAAAGCCTCTGTCTTAATTATAGTCATATAATAATATAATGTACCTTAATGCTGTTTCTGTGACTCCTTTATGAAAGTTATCTAGTGAGGCGTATTTAAAGATTCTGATTTAATAAGGCATTATCTATAAAAGTAAAAAAAAAAAAAGAAAAGAAAAAAGAAAACGTTTACAATGGCATGGCTGAGAGAGCTCTTTCCTCTCCACTAACAGTTTGGGAAGAAGCATTCCTAGTATTCTTACTGCACGGTGAACACAGTCAATCTGGACCCCTCCCTCCCCATCAGGATTGCCACCGCCAGCTGGGCATTCTGTTTGACAGCAAAGACACGCTGTCAGAGGGATTCAACAGATTTGCAAACTTTGAGCCCGTTGAAAACAATCCATGCTATAATGTGCACTTTCTTTTTCTCACAACTCCTACAGGAGCAGAGGCAAAGACAGCTTGAATGCAAACATAGAGACGGATCCCTGATAACATTTGCCAAAACCGAGCTGCATCTCTCTCCTTTCGCTGCAATTCTACTCTGCTGCACACCTGCTAAATCCGACAGCATGCACACCTCCTCCATCATACATCTATCTCCGAAAACGCTAAATGCATCTCAGTTATTTAGTCTGAAGTTTACAAATCCTCTCCACCTTCCCCTCTCAGCCCCCCTCCCAAGTTTAAACGAGCACAGCTGGTTCCTCACTGGATTTTACTGCTGCTATATTAACAACATATTGGGTTACAATGCCATTTGTTGTGCAAGGGAAAAACAACTTTTGAAAATGCAATCACTTCCACATCAATAATTTCTAGCTTTATTCATGTTTTATTAAAGGGAATGATTTGGCTTTAAAATATGTTTCTTTTGTTGTTAGAAATTATATAACCATTGAGAGATAAGCAAACATGCATTTAGAACAAAAATGAATTGCTAATCAACAGTAATTTTAATTTTTCAATTGCGACCAGTTTCACCATGACTACTATGACTGACATTAATACTGAATAGAAGTCAACATGTCGTAAAATTAGAATCTGTTTAAGTAACCAGCCGTTATCTCATAGGTCTTACAATATGCATTAGTAACGGATGGAATTACCAAATGCTTTTTGGATTCTGTTTTCCTTTTCCCAAAGAAAATGAAGTTATCAACGATCATCGCAACCTCTTTGTCTCCTTTTTCTGATCCTCATGTTTGTATAGTGGCCTTTAATCCAACAGGTGAATGGCAATGCAGTTTTCGAATCTAAACCTAGCCGCATTAATCCAGCCCCAGTAGGTGGATGCAAGATATAATTCTTTCCATGGAGAAAGAGAGAGAACAAACTGATATCCACTCGACCAACTCAAAGTGCGAACAGCCTGGATATATATGTGTGTGTGCGTAATTACCAGGACACGTTTTGAAATAGCACTGAGCTCTAAAGCCAGCGAGGTATTATTCTTGCATGCCTGAATCATAAAATCATCATCACCAAGATAAAAGCGAATATGGGCATATGGGAACGAGCAGGGAGGAACATATGGATCACAAATATTTTTGTAACTGATTAAAATTGTTCTCTTTGCTAAGAAAGCAGTGCCAGGAAATCAACCCTACTCCAGCTTTCTGTTCGCCAAACTAACCCGACTCTTCCAATGCCATTTAATCTTAACCTGTTCCAATATCTCCCTTTTCACAAAGAACCAAAACTATTTTTAACCGATATCTTTAATCACCAGTTAATAAAAATTCTGACCAAGTTTCAATTGTTATAGTTGGAGGGGTGGAGAGAGAAAGAGGAGCCTCTATACAAATGGACAAAATAAAAGTTACTGCAGTTCTTTCAGTGAAAATAGTTTAACCGTAATTTAGAAGATAGTATTTAGCAAAGGCAGTTAATCACTTGCAAAACAAGCTGTAGGAAATTGATCAACAGTGCTGTCAGCTATTTACAATGAGGAAAGCAATTATCATTTCATGTTATATTTTTGTTGTTTCTTATTTCTTCAGCTTACGTTAGAGTTGAAAATAGTAGTAATTATGGGATTGTGGGAATGAGAACGAAGGAGAGAGGAGAAAGGCATAATGAAAAATATCAAATACTCTGTCTTTCATTACCACCAACAAAATAGGTGTGTCCTAATTTTGTGTATGTGTATGTATGCATGTGTGTTAACATATTTAATCGCTGGGCTATCATGTGGGGAAAGAAAGATCAGGATTTGATTCAAATTCCAGCATTGATTTAGTTCCTAGGAGATGGCTAAAATGGGAAATTAAAATTGAATTCTATTAGCAAGTTGGGAGGGTCATTTTATTAGTCACTTTCCTCACAATCTTTTTACTAACGATTAACACAGGATGACTAACCTTATCCCAAATCGGTATTGGTACTTTATGAAGAAATAACACAGTCAAGATTTACTTACTCAAATGAGTGAAATGTTTCTCCCATACGCACTGTTCCTTCTTTTTTAAACTGATCACAGTTCTGCAAATGTAAGCCACTTGCAAATTGTGATGATACTAGTGATTTGTCAATTTGCTGCATTCGGTGTTTAAAAGCTGCAATAACTTATAAACTGAAGACGTATCCTATTCTCAAAACAATATTCTGTTAAACTTTTAAAAAATATTATGAATGTGTAAGATTAAATTAAAAGAGTAAAAAAAAAGTAACTGGAATGCAATCTTTTCAGAAATGAGAGCAACCATAGCATGAACAGAGTACACAGGCTAATATCTTCAGCAAGTTGAACATTTCCCCAGGTGATAAAAAACATCAATAAGAAAATTTTACATAAATTTAATTTCCCAAAGAAAATGTTCTTCAATACACATATGAGAAACACTCAACCAGGAGTTCTACCCTTTAATAAAATTCTTTTTGGTCAACCCAAGGTATAGGCATTTTCTCAGATTCTTGAGCTACCCATGCAAAAGCCAAAATTACCAGACAACTTGTTTTGAAGAACCTAGCAGGATATTTAAGAAAAGGAATGCTCACGTTAGGGTCTTAGGGGATAGAAATATATTATATGAGTATTTTTATTTAAGTTCTAAGAGCTAAGCAAATTATAAATATACAGTAGCTCATATGTAGAATATCGCTTTTTCTTCTTTAACTATTATAGTAAACTGGACAGAAACATAATTTACGTCTACATTTAGCAGGATTCCAAAAATGGAAACAACTAATGTCAAAGCTTTGGGCATAAGAATAAGCCCACAACAATCACTAAGGCAGGTCTGATCTCAACAAAAGCATCCAAAGGAGAAAGGCCAAGGTTTAAATTCCTACGACAAGCCTTTATGACACTTCTACTATGTGCACGGATATTCTACATTATGACTTGATGTTCAGGTCAACTAACACAATTCAAAACCCTTTTTTTTTTTTCCTGAAAATTAATAAAAGTTAAATACTTCCAATGGGTCCACATGAGAAATTTTAAAAAATGGATTAAATAATTTTATCCTTATCATCCTCTTTTTGATTATTAATGAGCTGGAAAATAAAGATGACTTCTGCTTTAATAATTATTAAATGTTTTCTCACTATATTTCAAAGTCGGGAAGACATAATCTTGAGAGCAGTATCTAAAGCACTGGATCCTAGAATAAATATTTAGATATCCCCATAGAATGAACTAATTGATGAAAGTAATAAAATGAAATGTAGCAGGGGTTGATATAAGGGCTTACATTTGTGCTCCAAAAAAAATTTAAAAAGTCGTATCTCTTTTAGCTTAGACAAAAGACTTAGGAAGGGCAAAAAAAGCTATTTTCAAATGCTTAAAGCATATTCAGAAAAAGAAAGTTGGCCTTGCGTGGTGTTGTTACAAAAGTTAGAACTAGGGAGAAAAAAAAGGAACCTACTTTTTTAAACAGTAGATTTAGAAACTGTCATATGACCCAGTAATTCTATTCCCAGATATCTAACCAAAATAATTGAAAGCACTCAGATAGATGTTTGTATGCCAATGTTTATAGCAGCATTATTCATAATGACCAAAAGGTGAAAACAACCCAAATATCCATCAGTTGATGAATGGATAAACAAATTATGGTATAAGGATACCATGGAATATTATTAAGCCATTAAAAGGACTGAAATTCTGATACATGCTACAACATAGATGGACTTTGAAAACATTTTGCTTAATAAAGTAATCTGGAACAGAAGAACAAATATTATATGATTCCATTTAAATGAGGTATGTAAAATAGGAAATTTATAAAGACAGCAAGTAAAATAGAGGTCACCGGAGGCTGGAGGTAGTGAGGAAAGTAGGTATTGTTTAACTGGTACAGAGTTTTTGTTAGGGATGATGACAAAGTTGTGGCTCTAGATGTGGTGATGATAACCCAACATGGTGAATGTATATAATGCTACTGAATTACATGCTTATGAATGGCTAAGAGGATAAATACCATATTATGTATATTTTATCACAATAAAAAGGAGAACCTAAAAAAACCTTTTTTCTCCCTGAATATCAAGAGCAAACAAATCAATATACATACAAATAGATCAAAGGCAGAAAATAATAGTACCACTTTACAAAATTTCCCAATATATTGATAATACGTGTAAAGACAAGTTCTGTACATGTAACCTGCCCAGGTTTGTACTTGGCTCTAATAGCTACTCAATAAATGGGACCTTCAGTAACCTCATCATTAGCTTAGCAGTCTTGTCTTTGGCAAAATAAGTTTTGCTATTTAACCATCCAAAGTGGACACTGCAAGAATAAAAAGGTTAGGATGTGAAGTTCAGAGAACCTCCCACTGGACCTCTACCATAGTCGATGCATATATAGCCAATGTGTTCTCATCTATAGAATGGTAACAGACACCATTTCTAACTGAAAAAGACAATACTATCATTTTTTTATGCCCAAAGCTTACTCTGGGCACAGTCTTGCTGTACTATAAACATCAATAATCTGGCTGAGAGAGTTGGATGTAACAGAGCAGCTGATAAGCAGCTTTGTCCCATCACTGGCCCAGTTTTCTGCATTTTTTATTTTATTTTATTGCAACTAAGGAGAATCTGCAATAGAATCAGCGCCCCAGAGAACAGGACCAATGGCCTTGCTGCCATATTAGAAAATAATCCAAATAATCTGAGAGAGCATTGATAATGGTTTTGGTTTCACTGTGTGACCATTGGGACTAGTCCCAGGATTTTTAAATAGCCTCAGCTTTCATAACCTTATATTTCCTACTTCATCCTATTGAGAGTCTAGGCATGATTTATCCATACACAGAGCACTGTTCATCCACCTCCAGACTGGTGCAAACTTAAAACAAATGTGCAGGTACCTAGAATACCATAGCACTGCAAAGAACCTTGAATCTGGCTTGTGTAGCTGACATTAAAGCAGTGGCTTATACGAGATCCATAATTATAGAGTGAAGAGCTAGGTCAAAAACTTTTTATTTTGACTGGGTGTCAGAGCTTTTTTTAAAAAACATTATAATCCTCTACTGATGGCTTTATTAGCCATCTAGACCAGCCTCACCCAATCTAAGCAAGTAATTCCGAGGATATTGCAAGACAGCCCCACACATTGTTTTTCACTGGGCCACTATCTTCTTTCCTTTCTCGTGAGCCAGCAGACAGCAATTACTGCACAGAAACTGCACAAACATGTCTTCTGGTGATGGTATGTATGTTTCTTTAAAGTCACATGGACACATTTGGGTTTCTAGAAATGACGCTTGATCTTTCTCTTCGAAAATCCGGAAAGCTAAGTCTACGGCCATGCTACCCTGAACAAGCTCGATCCCATTTGATTTCAGAAGCTAAGCAGGGTCGGGCCTGGTTAGTACTTGGATGGGAGACCACCTAGGAAGACGAGGTGCTGTAGGTGTAAAAAATGAAAAAATAAGGGATTGTAAACTGACAAGGTCCTTGCAATCTGTGAGGTCAACCAAGGGTTGCTTCGCCTAAAAAAAAGAAAAGAAAATCCTGAAAGCCCATAAGCCATAATTAACAGAATGACCTACAGCTGTCTGCTAGCTAGATGCCCAGTTTCCTCCTTCCACTTCTAGAACTCATAGTTTGCATCTTTCCAGGGGCCACACAAGAAATCACATTCCTGCATGATTCCCAGATAAAGTGTCCCCAGAGTTTGCAGAAAGGCATCATAATTTTTTAATGTGGAACAATTAGAATCTAAATCAGTGCCAGAAAACATGTAACATTAGAAATGTGTGTCGCCCTAATCTTCAAGCAAAATGCCAGGATTTCAGACATGCGGAATTGCCTTGTCATTCCAAGTGTAACTAAAACAAATTTTTCAGGAACTTAAATAACACTGCTGGCATCTTGTTGATGTTGATTCTGTATAACTTTGCTAAAAACCGAAAATGTTCTTAAAGAGTTAGATCTTCCAGGAATCTCACTGAATTACATACTTATTCTAAATGTTCCCCTCCACATCACTGCACTAGGACCTCCTACGACAAGCAACACTATTTTAGGTATGGAAGGGATGCTCAACTAAAATAATACTTTTGCTCGAGTATTATTATCTCACTGATGCTTGAACGTCTATATTCTAAATTCAGTTCAATTCAGTTCCAACAATATTTTAACATTTCCTCTTGATCTGGACGCCAGAAATATAATTCATTATTTATTTTCAGTTATTATATTGGAGACACCTTGTAATGCAATGAGGATTTATCACGAAATTGGTATTTTCGATTCTGACTTAAAGGATTAAAAATTATTAAAAATCATCACGAAAAGAAAAAGCACTTCAAAAAAATTTATTCAGCATATCTGACATGAAATCTTTTCTCTTTCATTCCTACAAGAAGTGAGAGGAGCATCTGTCATTTCAAAAACAATGAAACTTAACAAACGTGATGCTGTTATAGGTGCTACAGTGGGAGCTCAATGTTTGAGTTATTAAAACCTTTCTTGCAGAAAAGAGGAAAGGAAGAGACATTTGGATGAAATGAATAAAAGGGAAGATGAATTGATAAATTATTATTCTGTCAGATTTTTTGAAATGGCGAAAAAAAATTTGTTTTTTTCCATATGCAAATTAGGGAATTAAGAGGTTTCCATTGCTATGATGTCTTTGTTTTTCTCTTTTGTCAATGGTTAGCATTTGGTGCCATAGCATATGAATATTTCATGCCTTAATGTTGCCTTTTCAGAATTATTATTAGCAATCATTACTAACCTAATCAAGAGGAATCAACGTATAAGTTTAAATGACCTTGGCACTGCTTCCCACCCTGCCCCCAACAGCAGAAGAATGAAAGGTTTTCTGGGGGAGCAAAGGAATTGAAGGGCGAGTTCCAAAATAAAAAGCCAAAATATGGGTCTCAGGGAAGGGTCTATGTCTATAGGAGGTTTGTTTCATTCTCAAAGGGAGAGAGAGAGGCCAAAGAGAGAGATTTAGCAGAAATGGATGTATGCCGCCATGCTAAGTATACTATGTGGAATTTCAAGAGGCACAGGAACAGAAGAAGCTTCTAGTTATGTAAGGTAGCTCTAGGCTATAATTGTGTGTTAACATGTTGATGTAGCTATTTCTAGAGGATTCAACAACCATACCAATCAGAGTTTTTATTGACTATTTACTATGACATGGGTATTTTGGACTGAGTGTTTTGCCTAGATTATTACATTTTATCCTCGTATCTACTGCACCGTTCATTACTAGCCTACAGTGTCGGGAAGATGGCAAACAAGCTGCCTGTTTGTCCTGTTCTTTAGTGTTAAATAAGCTGGCTGTTGCCTCCTTCAATCACTGGATGCCCCGGGTCTTAGTAACGCAATGAGTCATTCTTTTACAGTGCTTAAAATTTGAACCGAGTGGTAAAAATCGTTCTTCTCCCACTATTCCATAAGCTACACAGTGACAGAAATTTTTGCCTGTTTCATTTACCTCTGTACTAAGCCCAGTACCGAGAACATTGCCTGATACATAGTAGGATCCGTTGACTAATAAAAGTGAATAAAAGGAGGCTTCACGCTCTAACTGGATTCTAATCAGTGAGGTCTGGGTAACTTTATTGTGATTCTGCTTTTTCCACCTAAAAGCCAAGGTCTCTAATCACTCAGCTACCTATTAACCAATGTGGCAAGAATTAAAGGAAAAGGCCCCACCGGAGGCTACTAAAACCATGACATGTTTCTGGATATATGGGTAGCAAGAAGGTTTTGGTCTGGCTGAGCTCTGTGGTAATTGGCCTATTCATTCAGAGAGAAAGCCGAAGCTTACTTATGGAGCACCTACTGCTTGGGACACTTGTGGCCTTCTGGATAGGATTCCAAAAAAAGAAAGAGAAGGTGCTATGGATCTAACTAGAGAATTCAAGAGACAAAGCGATTTGAGAACAAAACAGTCAGAGGACTAAAGCATATGGCACAAACAATACAGCGCTGCCTCCCTTAGACTTAAGGTCTGCTTAAAGTCTTCTGCTCTCAAAGGCAAATTTTAAAAGCAATCGTAAGGGAACTAGTAGACATAATTATCAGAAAATAAATAATGGGAAAGACATTTTCCCACTAAAGACAAAAGCATGCTGAACCCCTGAGCTGAAGACACAGGTGCAGAGTTTTTCCGAGTAGGTAATAGCATCGATCGCATGCATGGTTTATTGTAATTAAACTGGCCAGACATCTAGGCCTTACTCACATTTCTAGGCTAAAAAAAAATATATAGAAACAAGGCCTCTCATTCTTCCCAAACTCTATTCCTTTCGGTTATTACATGAAGTTTCTTCCGAGTGCTCACTTTATCAGGACCCTCACTAAGTGTCATTTCATTCCTCAGGATGAAGTACCACCTACTTCAGATACAATGCTGTTCGTATGTGCCACTCTGCCACATCTAGAATGCAGGAGCCTATTCCTCCTGTTTTGCTTTACCCTATTCTCCACACTGCTTAAAGTAGTGCTTACGATGCAAAATTATATATCGACACCCCTGTAAATGCAGTCACGAAAACAAAAAAGCCACTGTGACAAACACATTTGCTGGAGAAGAACGTAAGTTTCGATAAATCATCCCTACCACCCTCAGACTTCCTGAAAGAAGATGCACTTGAAATGTAAGATGAATGAATTCATTCGACAGTGGCATGTTTTTGGATCTAATGGGTAGCAACGTTGTATTGGAATTGTTCCTCACCACAATTAAATCTCTAGAAAGCGTACTTAAATGGTAGCTATACGAGAGAAAGCAACAGCAAAACCACTGCAGGAAGTGTGTGAACACAGTGAGGGAAAGGGTCTGCAGTCAAGGCCTCAAGCGCTAAAGTGGGAAAAAGGGGTATGAGCCTTCAGAGAGGGAACTTATGGAGACTTGGGTAGAGTAAGTATACAGTAAGTAAGAGCTAATATGCAAAACAATGTCTCTCAGCCTTTATTTCTAAGCCATCAAGGGCTTCGCTTGTGTTTGGGTCCTGCTTTAAATATAAGTTTTCTAAAGAAATGTTCCAGATAATGAATATAGGCACCAGACTCCCTGGACAGGGGGTCCTTGGGCCAGTGTAGCTCGGACTTCTGATAGTGCTTATTGCACAGCAGGAATACATCCATACCAGGCTGCTGAAAGGAGATATGGATGCATATCTGGAAGGGAAAGATTTTCAGCAACCTTCCAACACATTGGTGGACTGGAATCTGTGTTTTGCAGTGTCCAGGGCTCGGCCAGAAGGTAATTTCCTACTTAGGACATATGAATTGGTGTGTGCCTGGTTGTGTTGGGCACTACTCCAGGTTTGGGCCATCTGTGACCCTGCTGATTGGACCTCAGATGCCCCGCTTGGAAAGCAACCTGAAGGGAGCATGTGTTTGGTCATCTGAAATAGAGGGGCTGCAGTCTAAAGTTGGCCCGCCTGCTGCCATTCATTGTCAGAATTCCAATCATGTGGCAGTTCTCTACGTCAAAAGACTAGCCAGGCTCGGAGATGTACCCCGCTCTCCTGGCCTTAAGCCTGACCTCTTGGAAAACTCCTTTAAAAAACAAACAAACAAACAACAAACAAAAACTTTCTTGCTTGAAGGAACCGTTGAAGAATTAGTAGTATTCAAGACTATAAGCATTTTGCTGATGAATGCCTTCTGCTTTGATGGACTCTCCTACGTGGCTGCTCTCTGTTCCAATAAGACCCTTTAATTCTGAGAAACCCAGATGGTGGAAAATGGGTGTTTGCTTTTTATAATTCTCCATGTGTTTAAAATATCCATTTTGATAATCTTACAATAATACGAGCTGATGTAAGTTCTGTGAGTTATTAGAGCCTGCTAGAAGAAAGGGATAAAGGTGCTAAAGAAAGGGATAAAGCAGGATAAAGTACGTTTTCAAGTCATTCTATATGAAGGAACTGAAAGAAACTGTCGTTGAAATTCAGGAAACATGTGGCCAGTCTTGACTTAGGTGATAGAAAATATTGGCCTGTGATTCCAGGGCTGAATGGTCCCTTTACTACTGAAAGAAGGCAGTTATTTCATTGTATACAAGAATTTCCGGGAGATTCCTGATAGTGAAGTGGAAGATTTGCAGTCCTTTTATTCATGGGTTCTATAATGCCTAAGCTAAGAGCCTAGGCGGGGCTATTAGCTTTGCACATGTGTGATGTGATTAGAACAAAATAGTCTTGAAGCACACTTCCTCTTCGGAGACTTAAAAAAGAAAAAAGAAAAGAAAAACTGCTGGTGGACCCAGTGCAAATTGACATTGTCAGAAGAAAGACAAGAGGCTAATGCACCCACTTTGATGTCTCTAATGTGCAATCTTGCACTTAAAAATCAAATACAAGTAGCAACCTTGCAACGAAGTAGGACAACCTAATACCTGGGAAACATAAGTGAATGCAGCTGTTAAAAGTTTGCATCCAGGCTACAGATACGGAAATAGTCAGGATGAAATTATCTGGGAAAGAATCAAATTTATTATTTGGTATATCACAAAAATGAAATAGTTGTCAATCTTATATAATGTGCAATAGTCAGCTTTTGAGCTGCTGGCTTACTTGTGATACTTTTAAGATTTTAAACATAAATAAGAAAGGAGAAGTCAATGGTTGCATTCCTAGCACATAGCAAGGCAGTCTTGGCAGTGAAATCTTTTTTGTTGATTATAGTCTCCTTAATAAAAAGTCCAAGGCCTAAACTTGGGGAGAAATTATACAATGAAAAAAAAAAAAACATACTCATAATGATAAATTGGGAATGAAGAAAAGAAGGAAGCAAAGGAGGGAGGGAGGAGGGAAGGAAGGAGGGAAAAAAAGAAGGAAGAGATGAAGGAAGGGAGGGAAGCAGGTCAGCCAGCTCAACTGTAAAACAAAACAAAACAAAACAACAAAAACTGGCAAAATTAACATGTAAAAGTGGAACAAAGGATATTTGGAGAAATTCATGATAAAGACTGCAATAAAATTTAATTTTCACAAATAGATTTAAAACTAGGAAGACAAAAAGAGTCATTCACTCATTATTAGCATCTAAGCAGAGACAGGGTTTATTCATCATTATAGATAAATGGTGTGCTAGGAATAGCATTTCCCTGCGTTTGTTAAAGTACAGTATATAGGAAAATGTGTTCTACACTTCAAACAATTACATATTTTCACTGAAAAAAAGAAAGATGTGTGGAAAGTAAAGAACATGATGAGATCTTGTTGCTTCTCGCAAGTCATGTACACGAAGAAAAGTAATCTATAAGAACCAAAGCATTTTAAGCATGTTAGCATGGATGTCTTTTAGTCTCACAAAGCATTGTTAGTATCCTAATTTAAATATTAAGAATTAAGATATCTGTCTATCTATCTATCTATCTATCTATTTATCATCATCATCATCATCATCACCATCATCATCATCATCATCATCATCTACAGAGAGGGAAAGAGAGGAAAACGTGTATATAATTTGTGTAATCCCAGGTCTTTGAAATTCTCTGTGGTCCAAAACTATCTTTATAATCTGGCAGGTGGTTTATAATTCTGGGCATGCTGGCTCCCTGCTGGAATCTCTGTGGCCTGCCAATTCCTTTAGGGGGCTTAGGCATGCCCACAGATGACAATTCCCATTGGGGGCTTAGGCATGCTCAAAGATGCCAATTCCAGGTCAGGCCACAGTTTTTCTAAACTTCAGAGACTCCAGCAGGAGCGAGGGGAGAACAACACAGGAGCAGAAAACAAGGCTATTCCTTCCCTCTGCTGGTGATCCAAGATGCCAAATTTATGGTGACTGAAAAACCAAAAAGAAATGCTGCCTATCTAAATGCTCCCTGCCTGCTGTATCATTTATGCATGAATTCAGCCAGTCAACTTTTGAAGATTTTTGTTTTAAAAAATTCTCTGATAAGTCAACCTATCTTATGACCCGGCTCTCTCTAGACACGACCTAGTCGAGTGGCCTGGGTTCTGTTGCAGATTTCATGTCTTGACTACATTAATAAAAAATGATTAGGAACTTTAGGAAGCTTTCTCTTAAAAGATATTACAATGCAGCATTTTTACTTTTTTTTTTCAAAAGTTATATATGCAAATTAGGAGTAAATGTATTCTGTTTGTTGATTTTCTTTTCTGCTTAAAACATTACAACTGAAGTTTTTGGGGCAGGTCTCTTAGTGGATTTTGAAAGATAATTGCAGCCTTTTTTGAAATAAACACTGGAGCAAAAATGTTTTCTAGCTGACAATAATAAGCTATTAATATTCACCATGGTCAGTGTAAAGTGTAGTCTCTAACCATCTTAATATAACCTTTCTATAGATACACATTTATTCATTCCCTCTCTCTCTCACATCTGGAATATATATGAAGGATGTAATAAATACCATATTTATTAGAAGTAATTTATACAGCTTTCCCCCCAAAAGGTGTTTAGGCTCCCATTCTTTGCTTTTCTATTTTTAGTAGAGATAATGCTCCTGCAAAAATTAACGCTTCTATATTTAGCACTACTCCTTCCCCAAAACAGATAAAACCAAAGTCAGAGATGATACAGAGATGCTCCAGTCACCGTTAGTGGTACCCAACTGCTGTAATCCTGACATAATGCAGATGCTGTAAACCTGACAAAATGCATGCTCTATTGCTAGCTTCCAAGGTGTATTATTTTGGAGTGCTGCTGTATCAGTATCATTCAAAATTTCATTATAAATTAAGTTTTTATGCATTATAATTTCCCATTTTAGACTAGATTACATTTTCCTTTAATTAACTATAAAGGATCTTACATTGCTTTTTTCTCTTCTTATGATCTAGCCCCTCTCCAAAATGCATTAAGGAGTAAGCAGGGCTGCAAATGAAGCTCAGCTCTCAATAGTCATTACAAAAGAGACTGTCATTTCTTCAGGAAGAATCTGTCAGTTACTTATCTCTCTTTCCCATAAGTTCTTTAAAAATAGGGGTATCCTTATTTTTATTGTACTGAGACACTTGGGGTTCAGTAATGGTTTGATGAAGCACTTACTTAGTGAATTAATGCATACATTTAACAAGTCATGAGATTATGGTGACTAGTTGTAAGGCAAAACCGCCATGGTCTCACTTTCAAACTTGCAATTATTTCCTCATTATATTACCACTGCCATAATTCACACTGGTAAATAAAACTACTTTTACTACAATACAATTTGTGATTTTTACATAAAAATAAAGTTTAATACTAATGTAACAGAGCTAGTTTAAAACAATTCCAATACATCTATTGGCCAATCATTCTGTACCTGACATTATTCTGATTAAAAAATAGAAGATAAAAAGATTAACCCTTAAATGTGCTATTTTAGAGTGGAGACAAATGAGCCACAGAGACATGCAGTATCATAGCCAAGCTTTCACTCTAGGAAAGGGTGGGGCCAGAGTTCAAATTCTGACAGACTGGTCCCAGGATTTTGACTTTAACCACAACACTTGAGCAAGGATAGCAGTCACCACATGCCCGGCAAGAAATAATAAAATTATGCCCAAGTGATGCCAGTGGCAATTCGTGAATTGGAACCACGGCAGATAGCTGCGGGTGTGTGCCCACTCTAGTCTTTCTAAATCTTCTCAAATGTTCCTATTTTACTTTTATAATCAGAAAAAGTAAACTTAGAGATCAAAAAATAATGAATGAATTAAAATGGGCTATTTGCGGTATTAACTGCCCTGTGAAGTTGCAATGTAATTACCCATTTAATCGGAAAATACTGAAAGTAAAGATAAGACAAAGGATTGCTAATAAAACCAAAAGTAAAGAATGAGGAGATTTAATCAAATGTGCAATACAGGAGTTAAGTCTAAGAAAAGGCATGTTTTAAATAAATGCCAAAGATAAAACAAAAGAAAGATATCTATACACAAACCAAATTATGTAACAAAATTTAAAAAAACTATTTTAATAATGTCACAACAATCTTGAGACAAGTTTTATAAACATTTACATTATCATAAAATATGTTTTGTGTTTGAAATAAATATCAAAACCAAAATGACTCAAAGTATTAAAAACAAAGTCAAGAACAATTACGAGTCAGAATGGGCTAAAATTTCTTAAGAATTCAAGGATATATTTATATGGAGCCACTGACTTGAATTTTGTGTTTTAAGATTATTTCTCTCTGTAAGGAATCAACCAAAAAGTTTCAGGGAAAATTTACAGTCTATGGGAAGGCCCTATAACTTCATTAAAAGAAATTTGATTCCCTTTTGCTTGGCAGGTTTGGATTTAGGGAAGGGTGCATAGGCGATGTCTATAATCATTTACAGCATTCATCATATATACTATCTATTAATCCCTTTGACTGAGAAGCCTCCACATAGGTTTGTCACTTTCAAACAGCTCCTACCTGCAAACACTGTTCTTTGAGGGGCAGGTTGGAGTTAAGGTTCTGAGCAGATGGGCAAGGGCCACTTGAGCTGTTATACACTGTGAGTGATAATCTGGGTATTTTTAAAACCACGACAACACACGTCATCATTATTTTTCCTTTCATAAGGAACAGGATAACTTGGATATCTTTCCATTTGTTCCACACACTCTTAATAAGCACCTTGGTAGGAAGAGGGGTACAAAGATGACTAGAGTACCACCCAACTCAGTAAGAAGACCCAGACTTGAGGGGGAAACTGTATTAATTGTTTAAACAATCTAGTGGAGTCATTAAATTTGCTTCTCATCAACAGAAGTGCTTTTGTGCAGGAGGACAGACTCATGAACTCATGCTGTTTACCCAGAGAATTTTTTTATTTGTTTTTCTAACATAGGGAATAACAGAATCCTGAATATTTCAAATGATCTCTTACCTCCAAATGGATATATTTACATTAGATGAAACAAATCTGCGGTAAACGTTTTAAAAGACCTATTAACTATAGCTATGTAGAAATAAATATATAGATGGGTATATATCTAAGTACATATTTTGATTGTGTAGTTTTTAGAGGGCCTATGTATAGCATTTTGCCCAGAATTTTCCACTTACTTTAACTTCTTTACTTCTCAAAAAAACAAGCTGTCATAATCTGATCTGAGAAATGTATGGTCTTCAGTTAGCATATTAAACAAACAAAAGCTTAGACCAAAAGCAATAATGATGTCCAGAATCATATACCTATCATCATAAAGGCCACACAACAACTAGGACTCAGTTCTTACTGCTCCTAGTCAAATATCCTTTCCAAGCTGTTTTTGTGCATATGTAGAAAGACACAAATATAAACCAAAACAAATTTATGTTAAATACATACATTCTGAGTTAGGATGGTACCCTCAGCTGGAAGATCTGCAATCCACTGACCTCTAAAGAGTGAAAATCCTTTGCTTTTTTCACTGACCTAAATGTTTTCATGTAATTTGAATGTCAAAAAAGTGTCACTTAAATTGGGCCACACACACACACACACACACACACATACACACACACACACACAATAGCAGGTGGGTTAAGTCACTCAGAATATGCAAGAGATACTCCTCTCAGGCCCCTCCCCAAATGCCAGATCAGGCCACATTGCAGCCTGGAGTTGGTTCCAGCTCAGAGAACAGAGTAGCAGCTGCTGGGAGTTGGCGGCTGCTCAAGTCTCAGCTGTATTCTTGGCCTCCTGCCTCTTCAGGCACTTACTAGGGGCATGTGACCAAGGAAACAGCTGAGCCCCCACCTCAAAGAGGAAATGCAACCGCCACAACCCCCACCACCACCTGCTCTGGGGCCAAACAACCAACAAATTCCTGCTTGAGTTGCAGGGGTAAAGTGGACTGCTGATTCACTGCGGGGCGTGCCAGGACCGTTCTGCTCAGGACAGAGCCCCGCCGAGACCTCGTCTAACAGAGCGGGGATGACATCCCGAATGCTTTGGCGGTGACCCACTGGGGGACTCAAACTTGCAAAAGACTCAGAAATGGTTTGGATGTTGAAGTCACAGGGAGGGTTCTAATAAGATCCCCAACATTGCTTTAGCTAGTCTTTGTAGAATTCCCTAAGATATTCTTTTCCTAAACAGAAATTTTGACTGTAGTTTTATAGTAGGCTGAAGAACAGCTGAGAACACAGGAGGTGGGCAGATCACTTCCACGTTCAGCAATTTCTAGGAGGTCCCTTGACACAGCATCATCACAAAAATGAAGTCAATGTCCTGAAACTTTCTTGGCCTGTGACTCGCGGTGTGGCCTTCCTGGGTGCCATGGAACATGGAGATAGCCTCGGACATCAGCGTTTGAACATTCCAGGTTCAAATACAATGTCCACAGCCGAGCCTGGAAGCCAGGACAGTGGAAATGTGAGTGGATGGCCGGGCACTGTTCCACAGGTCCCCGGGGGCAGAAATGCCCATTTCCAGAACGAGAGCCCTGACAGCTCCTACCATGCTCACGTCAGCACTATTAAGAGACGTTCTTGATTTTGGACATTGTGAAATCTCACCCTACTCTGAGGACACACACGTCTGGATCTGTATTAGATCAACACGGGAGGCCATGTTTTATGCTATTAAAACTTTCTCTGAAAGAAGGGGAGAATGTTGACACTCTATGATGTGTACATGGGAGTTTGTGACTCAACTATCTCTATTGTGTGCAGGTTTTGAAAATTTCCATGATAAAAAGATTAATGTATAACTTTTTCTCTGGGATTAAATAATCTTCAGATACCAATACTATGCACCAAAACTGGACTTCAGTCTAGAATGGTAGACACACGGGTCTGTAGGTGATTGATTATTATTTCCGGGGAGAATGTGAGAAGTGTGACAATTCCTTAGAGACCACAGTTTTGAAAAGCTGACCCATGTCTAGTTAAGGCTTCTCTGCCTCGAAGTGATGCACAACAATTTTCATTCAACCGAAGCGGGCATTAAGATACATATGCTCTAGGGCATCATGGTGTTATTTTACCATTCTGGTCACTTTGGTGGTAGACACAGATCCCTCTTCAAGGAAGGACTGTTGTCTCTCAAAGGATGATCTCAGCTATAGGGAGCTGGGTCTCCAGTGCAGCACCCTTTCCTAGGGCAGTCCACATCCAATAACCAATGGAGGTAGGAGCGTAAGGTCTGGCCATCTCAACATTAGCGAGACACTCTGAAGATGATTCTAGGTGCAGAGTGCTCCACAGAGCTGGCCAAGGATGTTTTCATCCTTTAACCTGAACTGCAGCTGGCCTTCTCCCTCTATCCGCTCCTATTCCTTTCTCTGCCCTCCATGGTGTTGGTGCCAAGAACGTTTCTTAGTAAACATCCTGCATACTAAACCCCATCTTAGAATCTGTTTCCTGGAACCCTGCCTGAGACATCTCAGGACATCCCTTTGGAAGGTTGAAATCTCATTGTGTTAGTAATAAAACCCAGGATAAGAGTCACTGCTTGGTTTAAAACTCTTGTTAGCTCTTCTAGATCACATTCTGTAACCCCTGACACCTCATTACCAATCCAAATCTTGTAATATTTACAAAAGTATTAAAACTTGTACATTCAGTATGCACTTGCATGCCATTCTACATTTCTGAGTTAGTAGATCTTATGAGACCACATATTAAATCTGGTCGATTAAAAAAAATCTACGACTCTTCTCAAAGTTGTGAATTCTCACCTATACATGAAATGTGATCCTATTTTTTTTTTACCTCCAAATTAAGTTACATAGTCCTCTAACCTCAGGTTGAATGTATGTCTACTTATAAGACCTCTAGAAGTTAGGTCCCCAAATATAATTTCGAAATCAGCAGCAGCTAACACCATGCCTGATACAGAATAGACATTCAGGATATCAGGATAACATATTACTTAATGCCTATAAAATGTTAAGCAGCTTATACAAATTATCTCATTTACTCTTTCACAATCACTAATAGTTAACGGTTACTCTTTCCATTATACAGATGGGATAACTGGGACTCAGTGGGGCCAAGAAACCTGACCAAGATGATGCAAGTTAAAAGGCACCAACTATACCTCACTTTCACCCCAGGAAATATGCTCTTTTGGGGGAATAGGCAGGACAGAATAAAGTTCATTAGAAGTGAACACTATTTTTTAAATTTTAGAGCTGGCCATAGGAAATTTCTAAGTCTCCTGATTTCTCTGTGTTATGCCATGCAGAGCACATGCATTAGTACTTCAAAGATTCTAATAAAGGAGCAGCCTAAACAATTATAATAGCAGCTAACACTTATACTGTGCCCCTATATGCTGAGCAGTATTCCAGAAGCTTTAGCAGTAAGGACTCTCAGAGTCACTTTTTCTCTTTCCTTCTTTATGTTCCATCGTTCGCCATTTCTCGCTATGGTTGGGCCTGGGGAAGGTGATGTTTCAACAGCATGAATCATTATCCTCATGAACACAGCTCAATTACTGATTTTCCTACTATGACAATGAATCAATAAGAGAATATTAAATTGTATTCAGTATTTGATGTTTTACAAGCCTGAGAAGATTTGTATTTAAATTGGTCAAAGTAAAAAAAAAAAAAGTTTGGTCTCTTGGAGGATCTGGTTTTAATTGTCCAGACAATCTGTGTGTGAGTGATCATGTGTAATCAGGCCTTGTTAATGCCAATGGAGTCGATAAACAATTATTTACTCGGCTCCTACTAGGTGCAAGGCATTCTGCTAGGAATCGTGAGAGGCACAAAGATAGATATGGTCCAGCATCTGCCTTCAAACAATTTACAATCTGCTAAAAATGAGGAGTTACTCAACTTAGCTTTCCAAGAATTTATCTTCTCTGTTTTTCAGTACATATGCTAAATACTGAATTCCAAATGAATCCTTATAGGGTAGTTTACCAGTTTGCAAGGGAAAAAGTTTGATTAGATAATTCATGATTCAAAGAAAACCACCTCTCATCCAATAAGATGAAGAGAGTGATATCCTTCAAATGGGAAAAAAAAAAACCAAAAACAGTTACTCAAAGTCCTCAGTCAAGAGTTAATAATTCTGTTTGAGTCTGACAATTACCCATCAAGAAGTGAACTTTAAAAATGAAATTTTTCATTATCTTAACCTGTAGTTACACACCCTGAAGAGTTGGGAGCAATCTTCCTCTCACCCTCCCTGAGAACCCAAGTATGGCTCTCTCTTTCCAGACATCACTCCAGGGATGAGACAGCAGGGATCAGAAAGCAAGGCACATGCTATAGCCAGTGGCAAGGATGGTTTGAAGAGGCAAAGGGGCAAGGTTATAGTGGGGATGTGCATTTAGGGTGTGCGTGCAGGGGAAGGCCATGGAGGCAGAGTTCAGTCTGTTCTGGTCCAGAAGAATCGGACCAGAGTCAGAAGCTGATTCCAAGAACAAGCCGTCCTCTGGGGGCTGGGCCCACCATTCACTTACAGATGGCACCTCGTTCATTGTTCAGCGTATACACCGGTCCCCTGTGTTCCCCTGGAGGAATTAAAAAGAACTATTTAATTGTAAACATTTAAAAGAATCTTCAGTAATTTAAAAGGAGTGCTTTACGATTATTTATTAAACCACCTCTTGCACCGAATCCCGTCAAAAAGAAAAAAAATATATCAAGGTTCATAACCTGAGAATCCCTCAGAAAGATTGCCAGAAGACTTGTCAGGGCTAGAACACTGATCTGGCCCTTGGCAATGTATCTCATGCTCTCCCTATGCCAGCAGATGGTGCAATGCACACCTGTGACACTTGTCACAAAACAGTTCTCTGATGTTTTTATTACAAGAACTTACATGAATCTTTACGCATGCAGGCGTCATCCTGGACTCATGTGTTTCTTGACTAAGCTTCTCCTGAATAGTGTAGTGCTTTTGGTATAAAGCAGGAAGTCCCGAGGTCAAATAGGACCACACCCTAGCCACCTCCATTCTCCAAAGGATTCTTCCTTTGGAAAAACTCCCTTTACAATATGTGAGGGATCACTGTTTTAAACCTATATATTAGCCAACGAGATGAGATTCAGAAGTCACATCTTCCCTAACAAATCCCCGGTATCTCTCCACTCCCCGTGGTCTATTCCTCTATCAGGCTACACATCTCACTCAGTTCAGCACTTATCAGAGTCCTGAAGTTATCTGAGAATCAGGCTTTAAGTTCCCCAATGACAGGGACTATGCCTTGCTTATCTCTGGGTCTCTAGCAACCACCAGGAACATAATAGGAAGTTACTAAATGTTTCTAAAAAGGTAAATGTCTTCCATGAATGTCTTCTAATCATGTTAATCAGGAAAAGTGTACCAATTTTTCAATTATTTAAATATTAACTGTTCATATTATGTTAATACTACCATATTTTAAAACTTGTCTTTAAGGCTTGTGCCTTAAAAAAATTACTGACCTTGTACATTGTGGCTCTATAAATAATACACCTCAGATCAGCAAACATTTTCCAGGAGTACACTGACCATCTTATTCAAGAAGTCCCTCTTCTGGGAAAACAAGATATAGTTCAATAACGATTCACACTCGTGATTTCCAAAATAATTTATCTGACTCACCAATAAGTCCTGATTGAGGGACTAAATGTCATTATTATCTTGAAAGGGTACTAATTGGCATTTATCCAGTGGAAAGACTGATGTATTTTGGTCATTGTATTAAGAACACACATAGCTAAAGATAAAAAATACACAGTAATGCCAAGTGCGCTCCCTTCTACAAGTCCTAGGAGAGAAGATAGAATCATAAGTAAAATTTATATGTAGATCAATGTGCTTCAAACTTTAGGTTATGAGCTGTTAGTAAATTCATGAAGTCAAATCATTGCTGGTAACTTGAATTTTTAAAATGAAATCAACAGAATACAGATCGAAGTAGAATGGATGGAGTGGAATTAAATAAAATAGGGTAGATAAAAATCAGAGTATGTTGCCCTTGGTCAGGCTATGCCTTATTCTGTGAAATTTTATTTCATATATGTGTGTGCAAGTGTTTGTGGGGTGTGTCGATGCACATGTATGTATGTATGTAAAAAGGTATTTTAAAAAATAGATCTGTGTCACAAAAGTTGCTGGAATAGATTGCTTGATTTTTTCATGACTGAAGAATAATTCGAAAGCTATATGTAACTCATGTCTTGATTACCAGTCAGTGAGAGAAAAATAAGAGCCGTGACAGGGTTCCTGCTGTGAAATCCAAACATTATTTATGAGATTCAAAGACCTTATCATTTAAATTTGAGGATTGATGCCTCTGATGAAGATAGAGCATCTTAGTTAAAACAAACAAATGATTATCTTGGACAACAGTGTAAACAAGACCCTAATTCATGAAGCTGCTAATTGCTCTTCCCAGCTGCAGGAGATTGTCCTGTATTCCGTCTCGGCTCTCGCCATGCATATTGTGTGCAACATTTGTACACTTTCTCTTGAAATTCAGCCCAATGCAGTCCAGCCATACACACCAGAGCCTGGGGCCAAAGAGGGGTCAGTTCAGAAAGAACCTATCTAAAAGGCAGCTACTTAAAGCTATCAACTGCTGCATTTTATATACATATATTAACCTCTAAGATGTGCTGGAAATTAAACTCATATTTATACTACTTTATTTCCTCACAAAACTTACTGACATGTCACTAGGAGAAGAAACTTGGGAGAATCCTTTGTAGCCAAAGGAAACTTACACTTCATATTAGTGGTTTTTTTTTTTTTTAAGTAAATCACAAAATTGGTATTCAGGTAATGATAATCACAAATTCCCATAGTTGTCATATTTAATTAAAATTAAACACAGATACATTAATCCACACTATAAAAATAATAGCTCTCGTTTTCGTGTATCATATTATGTGCCAAATGCCACAAGGAACACTTTTCATATAGTGTTTTTAATACTCCTACCACTAATGTCATTCACACATATTAAGGAAGGAAGGAAGGGAGGGGAGGGGGAGGAGAGAGAGGAGGGGAGGGAGGTGGGAAGGAGAAGGAGGAGGAGAGAGAAAGAGAGAGAAAGAGAGAGAGAGAGAGAGAGAGAGGAGAGAGAGAGGAGAGAGAGAAAGAGAGAGAGAGAGAGAAAGAAAGAAAGAAAAGAAAGAAAGAAAGAAAGAAAGAAAGAAAGAAAGAAAGAAAGAAAGAAAGAAAGAAAGAGAAAGAAAATTTCTGTGAGAACATCATCAGAGTCTAACTGGCTAGTACTGAACCTAAGGAAAACCTCTCTATGTCTAAGATTTGGATTGGATTCTTGTTCTCCCCTGTCTGTTCTACAAGCTGAATCAGAAAAAGAGTTAGGAGCAGTGAACTTCTCTACATTCCCTGGTAAAGTCCTTCTCTGCTCATCCAAAGTGGTTGGAAAACCAGACTCTCTAAGGTGGGCAGAAGGCTTCTTAAAGAAGCTTCTATTCTGACCAGGCAGCGCTCAGTCCTGACCCACAGGAGACCAAGTGCTGTAAGGTCTAAGCATCCATAAGACATAAAACACCATGTTGTGGCACTTGAAAACATGTATGCAGCTCCAAGAGCACCCCGCTGTGTCAGGTATCACCAAGCTTTCAGCTACCACTTCCCTCTGCTCACATCTGCAATTCTACCC
Source organism: Pteropus medius (assembly GCF_902729225.1). Taxonomy (NCBI): domain Eukaryota; kingdom Metazoa; phylum Chordata; class Mammalia; order Chiroptera; family Pteropodidae; genus Pteropus; species Pteropus medius. The sequence continues at coordinate 12,354,345 of NW_024351543.1, forward strand.
ACACTAGGAGATTCAGTGGCATTTTCTGTGATGTTTCAAACACTAGAATCTGTACGTACTGTCCAGTTGGTGTAATAAGGTTAGCTCCGCACAAGAGTTTATGAATTGTCCCAGGGTTAAGGAGTAGGGGTGGGGGGATCATGTGTAAACTGAAACGTACCATAAACAAAAATATCAGTCTGTTATAAAAGAAAAAAATATAGGCAAAAACAAAACACACAATGGGATATAATTGTTAACTGCTTGGACTTCGAAGTTAGAGGTCCAAGGCTCGAAGCCTGATTTCACCACTGACTTTGAGCATCTCTGTGCCTCAGGTTTCCTATCTGAAATAGAAATAATAAGATCCCTGACCTCACAGATGTTTGTGAGGATTGGACAAGTTCGTATATATAAAGCACTTAGCAGAGTACTCTGCATATAGCATTATATCTATATCTATATCTATATCTATATCTATATCTATATCATCTATATCTATATCTATCTATCTATCTATCTATCTATCTATCTATCTAATCTATCTATCTATCATCTATATCTAAATATGCATCCCTTCAACAGATATCTACTGATATTACTTGTTTAGAGATCTAGGATTAAACTGCCTACATATCTGGACACCCAGACCTTCTGGACACTTCTAGAGACATTAGTTTTCAAAAGTTATAGCTGCTTCAAAATGGAATTGGCTTCCTTCCAAAGACCTGCGAGAACCATCACGAGACTGTTCACGCTGGGAGTGGATGGCGATGTCTGAGGGCTAATGCATATGTGGGAGGTATGTGGATGGCAGCTCCAGAGTTGTCAATCTTTTTCAGCTAGTATAAATGAGAAGAACAAACCTTCCCTTTGGCACTGAGCTGACTATCTCTGAAAAAAGCAACAAAGCTTACAGAGGAGGATTCTAAGAAAAAGGACAAATGAGGAAATGGGAGAGGGAAAATCTAGGAGCCACAGGTAAGGACTATGCCAGGCAGGTTTTTCTGTTTTCTAAATTTTTGCTAGAATCCTTGACCTTAGGGGCATTTATGAAGAAATCTTCTCATGGGGATGATTTTTTTTCCCTTTTGCTTGAGATAAAGCATTCTTATTTATCTAAATAAATGGATATTTTTACCTCACGTAATTGTGCAAATCCAGTTACTTGGTATAACTAAAAGATAGTATTATTCTGATTTAAAACATTTTAATTATCATATTTTTATGGTATTTACATGAATCATAAGATTATCATGTGGTAAATTTGGCTTGTTGGGGATGGGGAGCTGTAGAGTTCTATGAATTAACACAGGTATAAATGTGTATAACCACCACAACACTCAGGCTACAGAACAGTTCTATCACCCCCAAAAGCTAACTTATGTCACCCCTTTACAATCAAACCCCCCCTTTGACAGATCTCCTGGCAATCACTAATCTGTCCTCCTATGTCACTTTAGTTTTATCATTTTGAGATGTTATATAAATGGGATCATACAGTCTGTGATGTTCTCAGATTATCTTCCTTCACTCAGTGTAATGTCCTCGAGACCCATCCAAGTTGTTGCATGTATTAATAGTTGGATCCTTTTCATTGTTGACTAATATTCCATTGTATAGATGCACCGTTATTTATCCAGTCATCTTTTGAAGGACATTTAGTTTCTTTCCTGTTTAGGGCAATTATAAATAAAACTTATGAACGATTGTCTATACTTTTTTGTACTTATTTTTAGCGCTCACCTGTAATGTTCATCAGTTTTTAACTATACATTTTTCTTGACCCTTAGAATAACCAATCTTGTGGATTACGAATTATTCTGTCTCCATGGATTTCAGAATCCTACACTGGAAACTCTTAGAACAACACTACCTCAGGAAAAACTTGCAGACTCCTGTAATCATCCAAAACAGAGGCTCCTAACTCTTTCTGTCTAGTGAAATTTGCAATTCTCACCTCTTTTTTTAAGATGCTATGTTTTAAAAATAATTTTTACTTAAATTAAAATTTACCCTGAGGTTTGTTTTTGAAAATTTACAGTAGTCTTTTAAAATTTCAGATTATGAAACATCAATCATGCAAATTCTACATTCTGACAAGGAGTTTTACATTTTAGACCCATGGTTCTCAAATTGTAGTCCCTGCACCAGCAGCATCAGCATCACCTAGAAACTTGTTAGGAATGCAAATACTTGCACCTCATCCCAGATTCACTGAGTCAGAAACTGTGGTGGCTCAGTCCAGCAATCTGTATTAGAATAAACTCTCCAGGTGATTTCTGATGCATATGCAGATTTAAGAACCAATGGTTTAGGGCCCTCTTGTGTAGCACAGAAGATAGAATGCTATAATGTGAAACTTCCCTTTGAGATGACTCACTCACTGATTCACTCACTCACTCACTCACTCACACTTACTTCCTTCTATAATAGGATTCACTTAAGGAATAGGATTGCTCATTTGTGTTAAATGATGGGCCCTAGATCATTCACTGACATTTGTAAGACAGATAGGATAGATCATTTTGATCGCTGGAGCAAAGCTATGGAATCAAAACCTGAAGTGTACAGAAATCTCTAATTCCTCACTGGAAACAATAAATTCCCCATTCTACCCTCTATGTCCATCTTGCCATTTTATCAATACTGATGGATACAGAACAGGTGTAAATGCAAGTTTCCTTTCTTCATTGACTCTGTTCTGGAACCCTGTCCTGAATGGGATATTGTTAATTAGCAGTGAAATAAATGAATTCAGAAACAACATGAAATAGAAAAACAGCTAGCGTAGTCACCCCATCGCTGATCTCACAATAGCAGGGATTATTCTTTTTATAATATAACCAGGTCATGAAGTTATAGGTATAGTATACGTATATTATACATATAATATATGTGTGTATGCGTATATGCATTTATAAATATATATGAATATATACACATATATTTATCAAAGAATAGGCATACTATATTCTCAAAAATAAAATTATACGTAATCCCATTTATCCAAGAAAACTCATCTAATTCATATGATGAATTAGACAAGTTAAAAAAAGTTAGAGCAATATGTTCTCTGTATATAATATAAAATATATTGATATCAAATAAATCCTTATATTTACCTACAAACAGTATTGCTAAGATTTTCTGTTTCTACAGGTTAGCTAAATGGGGAAACAAGATTATTTTGGTTGTTTGATTTCTTCAGGTCACAAAATAGGATTTAAACATTGAATTAGCATAGTCCCTAAATTTCCCTGTCCAAATATAACAAATAATTGATAAAGTAGGCTTATTATCCTACTTATGCTTAACTTTTGTTTCAGGTTAGGGCTGAAATTTCTGTTAACCTCACCACATCCTTTCTCTGAGAAACTGACTTTCTGAGGGTAGAAGAAGAAAAAGGACACTTTGATCCTGTACATCTGTCAAAAGCAACCGTCACCCTTTGTGCCAAACACATGGAAAGCATAGGCCAAGAAGGAGTGCACGTGGGCTCCAGGTGTCTGGGGTTTCCTTGGTAGAAAATAAATTGAGGACAAACAATCTATGAAGAAAGCTCACACTGGCTCACTGAAAGTCAAGCTTCCCAGAAGAAAATTTCAGAGTAAACAGTAAAAACTGATAATTTCATCCTCAATATCAGTAAATTGCATAAATATGTGTTGGCATGTGGGCCAAAAATAGATTTATCTACCTGTCATTAGTTTTTCTCTGTGGGACAGAAGGCAGAGTACAAATAAATAGTGTAGTACTTTCCCCCACCTTGACAGAGGGCTAGCTTAGAATACATATTTCAGGAGCAAGGCAATATGCGTTAACTATAAACAATAACAAAAGAGTACCATTAAACATCACTTTGAAAGCCTAAACCTTGTGAACATTAGAAAAAAAAAAATGGAAAGGCAATTTTTCTTTAAATTCTACTCATCGTTTAATAAATATCTTCGAAATCATTTTTTTCATTTATTTACTCAAAATTTCTTTATATTCTTATTTTCCCTTAGTCACTTAGCCTTGGGTATCTATTTATACTTTAAGTGTGAACCATTGGGTCCCTGAAGTCAATAGCATTGCTTCTAAGTGACTAAGTTGGGCACTGAATAAAGATAAGGGTTTAGATGCATTGTAGTTTTTTTCTTTTTTAATTCTTTTCCTTAACTATGTGATATGTATTGTTAACACCTTATAAAAGCCAATGCGCAAAAAAAAGAATCCTACCATTCCTCCAAATCTCTTATCTCCTTTTTTTCTCCCAGCAATCCATGAACAGATAAAATCCTTGACTCAAACTACAATTTTATAGCATTTCAAAACTAGTACTGATACCTACGTAATTCCACTACACATTTTTATAGGTTTCAGTGCTTTAATGGATAAATAGTCCCTGTAGGAGAAAGCAGGAAGGAGATGACATTTTTATTATGTAGAGAGTATCTGACACACGATAACTGGTAAAGGAAGTATTGTTGCCAAATACTGTAATAAGGATGTTGAAGCTCACAACAGTTGATGAGCTTGGCCAGGCCAGTGAGAGGCAGAGAAAGGCAGAGAGGGAATTCAAACTGAAGAACTGAAGTCACCTTGACCTCAAGTCCATTGCCTTTCTAGGACACTAGAAGAAAGTATGTCTCAACAATAGGTGACATCAGGAGCTAAGAATCCATCCTTGCCCCAAATGGCAGTCACACGTATAGATATGAGATGCATGCAGATAGATTTCCAACCACTCTGTATCAGTTTCAAAAGTTAATTTCCATGTCCTTTTTGTCAAGGCCCTACCACATACCTACCCTTCCACCATCCTGATTCTCAAGACCTGATCCTGATTCTAGATTAGATCTAATTCTGTGTTTCACATGGCTTTTACGTATTACAGCGTAAATCATATTATAGAGAAAAAAATAAAAGAATAAAATATACATCTTCCTTTTTCCTTAGGCAAGCATCCCCAACTATGCTGTAACAGAAATTTTGCCACAGCTGAGCCCACAGCCAAGAGCAGATCTGTGTGGACGTCACATGAGCACAGAAGTCTTTTTCACTTGAGAAGCAGTTAATAAATATCAGTTAATATTTACATTGCAAAACAATAAAACAATTTTTTTCCCCCAAAAGAACCCTACAAGTAGCTTTCAATCAAAAACTAATCAAAGGTAAATTCAGAATCGGTCAAGGAACACTGATTTTTCCCTATCACTGCCCCTGTGGCTTCAGCAAATAATACAGGCAGAGTTACAGAAACTTTAGATGTTTAAACTTAAGAAGTTTTTGCCCGGAGAAACAAAGTAATTCAGAGGGCAGAAAGAGCAAGCCAAGTGAAGGAATTCCTGCAGAGTAGAACAAATGGCACTAATGACCTAATCAATACAGAAATAAGTACAGATTTCCTCCACAAATGGCCCCTCCTGTAGCTTTCCTAAATAGTTCAGAAAAACATCACAGTCCTTTTATTTAGATCTTTCTTACCGTTTATTGCTGTGCTTTATCTGGAATACCAAAAAAATTGGCTTTCTATCAATTCCAAATGGTAGGTAAATTCACCGAGACTTGAAGTAAAATACATCCATCCTTTCAAATTGGCAGGTGGTCTGTCTCACTGCCATAAATTCCTTGACTACAGTGAACACTATATGATCCCTGCATAAGCCAGAGGATCTAATCTATAAACAATGACAAAAGTGATATCACCTCATCCTTTCTTAAAACATCTAAACCAATCTATTTCCACAGCCGGGTCAAAACGATGAGGTAATGTTTTCTGCTGATGTTAGAAAAATTGATTTTACAGCTTTCTTCTCTTGCTGAATCTGTTGGGTGAATCTCTGATTGTATAAATGGCCTTCTGTTGGACACAGCTATTGCTTTTACCTGCAAAGCGTACAAATCACAAGTCTACTGCAACTCTATTTGAAATCATTTCCAGTTATTAAAGTCCCAACTTGCTCTTGGCAGGGTGCTAAGGCTAAACTTTCTACACTTTACCCAGACAAACCTGGAAGGAGGCCTAGTTAACTTTGTTAAGAAGCATCAGAGCCACAATCGTACCTCAGCATTAGTAGGCAATGAAATACTGTGTGGAATTTTGTGTACACATGGGATAATAATTATCCATGCCCAAATCTCTTTTTCAAGGTCCTACTTATAAAAGGTCAAACCTACTATATGTGCAGATGCACATCTTCTAGAAAATCATCTGGACTTTAGGTGACCACAGATGGCCTATCCTCACTGAACCCTTGGCTTGAAAGTGCTTGTCATGTATAGTATAGCTGTGCTAAAAATGAACTCCAATTATGTATGAACAAAATACCACATTACGAAAACATTCTCAAGATCAGGAAAGATTTTAAGGGGGATGATTTATTTCTGTGAGGCCTATGGTATCAAACAAAGGTTTTGATAAAGGTAAAACTAAGGATAAGCAAACAAATAATATAAGCACCAGGAAAAACATAAATTAATAATACTGACCACTGGACTAAGTACTTCATCTTTAATTCTTACATCCAGCCCATTTTAGAAATGAGGAAGCTGAAGTTTAGAAAGCTTAAGACATTTACTAAGTTGCAGGGTGGACTCTGAACCCTGATCTGGAACCCCATATCCTCTTTACTTAACCAACTATTCTCGTAAGATTCCCTTCTAATCATTTCACTCTTATTTTGCAGCTTTAGCACTTATTTTCAAGGCTAAAAATAAAAAAGTACAACCAAAATTTGTAGATAATGCAATATAAAATTGATCCTTGGATATTACACACACAAAAAATGCCATTGAATCATAGAAACTAAACCAGAAGAGCTTTCAGCAATGATATGGTATAATCCTGTTGGATTATGGGCAACTTCTAAAAGTAGTTTCAGGCCAAAATATTTGAACATGAACCAGGTCTAAGGCAAAGTATCCAGATATTTCTCTGCTCCCAAATATCTAAATATTTGTCTCTGCCAATGGAAAGAACTGCATCTTTTAAAATAAAATAAAACAAAAACAAAAACAAAACATCCTTCGGGTAGCCTATAGATCAAATCTTTTACTCCGCTGAAGTTTCCCTAGAAAACCATATGTAATCCCATCTCCTTCTAATCACAAGCTCTATTTTTTAATTTATTAAGGACTTTTATAATATCCTGAAATTAATACACAAATGTGGAATCTCACAACAAACTCGAAGAATAATTTGCCTTTAGAAAAAACTACTTTTAAGTTCTAAACATTTTGGTATTATCTGATATGAACTTGAACATATAGTTCATAATTCTAGTTCAATTTGAATCAGTTGCTTGCAGCTCTAGTAAGTAATATTGTAAATGTGTGATTTTAGAAAATAAAAAAAAATATATATGAGAGGCTCATCCCAATTCAATATACATTTGTCTTAATCAGGTGACCTCCTTTGCCTTGTTAGCTTCTCAACTGATATTTTGAGTTTGTGATCTAACTATCGGCAGAACTTTTCAACAACTTACCAGTGGTGCTCATTCTTCCATGTTTGTTTTCTGGAAACAATATGGTTTCTACCCTTGATGCATACTCTTCATCGATTTTCCCAATCAACTTTACTGGTAAAGAAATAGTTTTCTAATTTGTCAAAGTTAATTCATATTGCTTTATCATCCAAAATGTTGTCCATCTATCATTTTGATTGAGAACTTCCTCATATTCTCAATCATTCAACTCGTTCAAATTCTTAAAATGAATCCATTCCGACCCCTTTCTAGTCAATGATTCGGTTCTTTAGCCGCAGCTAAAACGCATTTCTCTCTCCCTATAAAATTCCACTCAGCAAATTTCCCAAATGTTTAGCATGAGACCTGACAAGTAGGAAACCTTCAATAAATATCTGAAAATGAGAATGAACAAATGAATGAGTGATCATGACATTTTATGCAAAGACAAATCTTGCTGACTATCACATAGGAACTCAGCTCTCCTCAATACACATGTGTGGAAATTCATCTACTTTGACACAGTGTGATCCAGAATATATTTTTCTGACTTCCTGATGAGAATATCAGCTGTGTCAGAATCTACTACTTTCTACATATTCCTAAAGCCTCAGGGAAGAAAAAGAATGTGCTCCTTTGTCTCTCTAAATTAAGGTGCCAGGTTTTGGGTTTCTTTGGGAAGTGGGTGGGTGAAGAGAATTTCATTCAATCAGAACCACACTTGCTTAGCACATCTTAAAATATAAGAGGTAAATTAAGAAAGCAAACCCACTCCACTCTAACTCAGCTGGATCCCTTCCTTTAGGACTAGATTATTTTTATAGACAAGGGTAAAATATTAATTTGGTTTTCAATGGTCCTAAATGGATTAAATGGTTTGCCATTTAACCCTCATTTATCCCATAAAGCAGGAAAAGAAAGGCGATTCTCCTGTAGCTTGGTTAGAGTTATTCTCCTTAAGGCAGGAAGAGGGGTCTGGAATTCCCCACTTGGTCAGTGTCTCCCCACTCCCCACCCCGCCTTCTAATCCAACACTGCCTCCTACTTGCCCAGACCTTCAGAGGAGTGAATTCTTTCCCCACATCCTGGATCACCTTCAGCACCGTTAATCTCTCCAAAGGCACATGTCCAATAAACATGATTAGTCTGTAGCTCCGTGTACCAAGGATTTGGAAATTATTTGTAAACCGGTCTTTGCCTCATCCTCTCTCCATGTAGATGGAAAAGTGATCTAAGTATTCAGTTTAAGCAGACTATTTTAGGGGCCTTGTTATTCCTTTTGAAGCCCTAGTCATTGCCTGAGATCTGAAGAAGAAACTTCTTTGTACGAGCCAATCTCCAGTTCAGTTCCAATTTATATATAAGGGCATCTCATTCTTCTTTTTCAGAAAGGTGAATGTCAAATCCTCTTAAACTGAAACTTTAGGAAAGAAATACAATTAAAATTTTACTTAGAGCTGATTTTGGATCTTGAATATTAGATGCCATTGGCAATATAAAGGTCAATTTTTAATTCAAGAAACTGATTAAATATCTGCCACATGTGAGCAAGAGCTGCTAAGGACAATGAAGAAAAACATATTGGGAAATATGCTTTTGGGCTCAGTTACTTTTTTTGCTTAATGTGAGTTAAATGACTCTTGTATTTAAGCATGTGTTTTATGCTTCTATATATGTATATATAAAAAATAATCTGTGTACCCTTTCCTTGTTTATTGTTTGCTTTTTCAGCCACTATTAGAATATCAAAAGTTATAAATTTATTCTCAGGTACCTTCTGAGAAGTTTCATTGGATAACTTTCTGATGGTGTTATCTCTCAGAAAAATGGCTGATATTCAAATAATAATTAAAAAATAAAGTGTGATTATCTGATGAACTTACTGCTTTGCACGACTCATTTTCTTATGCGCTGAACACTGCCTGCGGTGCTTCATTCGGGGGACCAACCGATAAAACCCTGTTACGAGAGAAGGTTCCCCATCCTCTGGCCATTTTCACATACGTGCAGAAATGATTCATTTCAGTAAAACAAGTGCAGATACTTGAGGACCAGAGGACAGATCAGCTGCCCAGCCTACGCAGCTCACTCAGTGCTTAGAGACGGGAAAGGAGAGGCTTCTTGGGGGTGCCAGGGAGCCCATCAGCTAGCCTAAAGATCCACTTGTTTTCAAGTCTCAGAGGAAGTTGAAAACTGTTTCTGTCTCTTGTCCACTCCAAATCTGCTGCTAACTGGCTCTCACCCAGTAGTGCAGGATTTAACATTAGTCCTCCATGGGTCCATTCCAACCCCTTTCTCGTCAATGACTCGGTTCTTTAGCCACTTCTTTTAGATGTTAGAAATTACACAATTAAAACATTTGGAGAAATCATACTTATATGTTCTTTTTTTTTTAGACAAATCTGAATTGGGCCATCCCTTCTCTTAGAGACTGACAGAAGATAATGGCCTTATTAAACATCATGATTCTTACATAATGCATACTCCCTGGATTAGTTACTGCCTTGGCTTGGCCTTTGATAATTCATGGGCACAGAAAGAGTAAAGCTAGTTCCAATTTTAACCATTCAACATTTTATGGGGTGGAAACAGAAGAACTTACTAAATTACTAACAAACTTTTTTTTTTTTTTAATTCATAAAGAAAGGTTTATGCCATTTATGTAATCAGGTTAAATCTCTCTCTAAAGCTTTTTTTTTTTATGAAAAGAAGATGGTTCTTTGTAGTGAATAATATCTATGTGCCAGGTATTTTGTTTCTGCTTCAGTACTGCAAGATAGGCCTTATCCTACTTTATAAATGAGAAAATTGAAGCAATAGGAATTAACAAAATTGCTAAAGTCACATAACTAGGAATTTGTTTAGATCAGATTGATGGTACTTCACAATTTAACCTGCAGAAACTATGAAGTGCAGAGAGGTTTAGAGTGTTGGCCACAATCACACTATCAGCTATTTATTCAGACCCAGAAGCCAAACATTGGGACTGGCAGTTCAGGTGGTAAATTGCACATTTAGGGGTGTAAGTTTTGGAGAAGTGAGATTTGGATGCACCACCATATTTGGGCCTTGTGTCCCCATACCTTTCCTTTTAATCCAAATTTTGCACATATTTTTTTGTTTTTTAAACCTGCAGAATTCATTGGAGGCCTATGGATCTCTGCAGTAAAGTCTTCTTTCATTGTACACAGCAGCTACTTTCTCCCTGTCATGTGAGCTCTGAGCATACCTATGGTATACCTCCTCTCTGTTAGTTTTAACCTGGCTTTCGCTCGGAAGTGCCACTGAGTTCAAAACATATCTCCGTCTACAGCTTCCCACATCATATCTGACAAATAATGCAGACATTACAATTATTTGCATGATAAAATAATATTCCTCTTGAAAGGATAGTTACATTCCTTTCCTAAAATACGTAGGTTTTTTTTAATATATAAACTCTTTCACACTTAACTATGGATGCTTTCTCACTTCTTGATGCTGAAAAAAAAACCCACTAAAAATGAAGTCATCCATAGTTCTAGAAACAGACGATAATCATAATAGTAATTAAAGATTAAAGCGTCCAGTTAGAATGCTTAATTGTGCTTAAGCAGATAGCAACAGCATGTACACACAAACATGACTGCATGCTATATTATTTAATTTTTCCAGAATTCTATTAGTAATTATGTGGAAATTTCAGGGTTGGTGTGAGATTTTAATAATCACAAAGGAAATATGTGCTGTCATCAACGTTAAATCAGCATCGGAGTAGAAAAAATAAATAATCGTTAATAGCAGCTAGTTGTTTGCAGTGGGATTTTTGAATTCATCTTTAGTGCTATGCCAGATGTTCGATAATTTCCTAAAATTCTTACAATACCAGCATATCTAATTAAATTTTAAATAAATAAAAATAAAACTATATATTTTTAAAGTATTAGCTCATTCTCATAAGCCAGATAAAATAAATAGGATCATAAATATGACTGCAAAGTCCTGACAATTAATTAATTTGGCGGAATCCAATAACAATTTTTTTTCAGTCTGAAAAAATAATCCGTTTAATTGAAAAACGTGGAGTATATTACCCCATCCTCCAAGAAGAGTTTAAGGAGTCATCATTTAACTATAAACCTTAATCTTCTTTCTTGGAAAAAAATACTAAAGTGCCATAATTCCAATCAAAAGTTTTTAACACTCATTTTTTAAGCATTTTAAAGAAGAAATGAGTATTCAAAGCTTGCAAATGCTGCCGAAAAATCTTGATTCTGTCACATGCTCATACGGAATCTACTTATTTCTGGTCCAACAGCTTTTTAATGATTAAATTAAGTCAGATGCCAGCAATGTTGCGATTTCTACTGAAGTTACACACATATTAATCAACAAAATGCTAAGAAAAACATGTCGATGCAGAGTATAGATATTTTCTTTATCAATAAATATTGGAACTTCATATGAAGATTTTACCACGTTGTTTTAGAAACATTTATATCTTACTTTTTTTTTAAATAAAAGCTGCAAAAACAATTTGATAGCTTTTATTTTTTTAGTGAGTTTATGAGCAAATAAAAGTTCAGTCTCTGAATTTCAGTGTTTTGTGCCCTTCCTTTATACTTTGTTGACTCATGGCTTGATTCTTCTAGACCTCTGTACAGTGATGAGATCATCTGAAAGCAACTCAAGCTACTGAACAATTTGATAATAGCTAGGCCTTCTGATTTACATGTCAAGGGATAGTATATTTGGACTTGTAGGACCATCAGACGTTTAGAAATTGATGTACCGTTTTGTTTTCTGAAGATGTTGAAACATTTTACCTCAATTATTGGTTCTCAGTTTCAACTAGATCAAAATATGTCAACATGCATTATTCTTTTTTCCTTTAAGGTATGATTCTATGGACTAGAACATTCTAAAGTGAGTATTGTATCCTGGCAATTAGAAGAAAATATGCTAAATGTTTGAGAACCATTCCTCTGGTTTCCGTTTCTCTAGAGATGGTGCTTGTTCTTAGCTCAAGTATTTAGTGTATAATAAAGTAGAAACCAACAATAATAAAAATATAAGAGAATGTGTGTCCATTATTAAGAATTCCAACACTCAATCTGGTTGAGAAGTCCCTGAGTTTTTCATTTGGATGTTTCTATCACAAAGACTTATTTCTTAACTCATGTGGATATTAGGGATTGATTACTGGGTTAATTTAGGTAGATAAGCTTTGTGGATATATCTCGATTAAAAAAAAAAACCTGTAGAAAAAAAGACTGTACATTGTTATGCAATTCTGTGTAGAAACATTAACCACAAGATGCCAAATAAAACTACAAAATTTACCAAAATATTTGAAAGAAAAAGTGATATAATTGTTTTCCTGTTAAAAATCTTGAATCTTTTTTTTTTAGTTGAAACCATATTTTATTTTTATTTATCTTTAAAACAATCTTATTATTTAGAGAAGTGATTTTATTGACAAAATCTTAATATTTTGTGTGTTATCCACAACAAATTTCTAATGTAAGAACTGCTGTATTCTTTTCGAAGTAGTATGAAATGTGAGAATGTGGTAAAAAGGTCTGGCTTTAAAAGGATTAATTATCAGTGGACCCTCTTTCCCCTTTACTTGAAGAAAAGTCTTTTATGGTGCTAGATAAAAGGAACAATTGTAGAGTAAATTACTTGTAAAATGTATGAATTTATGACTGAGGAATAATTATGAATATGTCCCTTGAATGAGACCATTTTGGACTAAATCTTTGGCATTTTAATAAGTCACAATTGTGATTTTATGTTAATAGCTATCACTTGACTGTAGAATTCATTAAAAAAAAAATCTTACATAACCTGTAGTATTGACATGTATATTAAGCAGGAGTTAAAAAAAACAGCCAGAAGAAATTTCCTTGGGAAAAGTATGTAGAGAAATTTTAAATATTGATTTAGTATGGCCTTAGTCAGTGACTGGCAATACTAAGATCTACGCCAGCAGTTAGAAAAGAAGAGTGTAACATAAATGCCAAGGATTCAATTTGAAAATAGAGTTTCAATTTGGTATACTCTAAATAGTCCTTTTGTTTTTTAATATCTCCTCGATTGTCCCAAATAATTATTTTAATTCACTTTTTGTGACTTTCTCAAGGCACAGATATGTCCCAGTAATTTTAGGGAAAGGTACATTCGAAATGTTATTTGGGCATTTTATGCCTTAAGAAAATGTCACCAGACTACAGAGGATTTTGAGACCACAGATAGCAATGTCACCAAACATTAAAAACTGGTGAATGAACTTTATACTCTGTCTCAAGCACTTTGTTCTTTATCAAGCATCTTATATTAATGTATACAATTTAATACGTTATATCTCAGCTTATATTTAACCCTCACAGAAATGAAATGGTCGTGATGTAAATTCAAATAAGAAACACTTTGAACATGAACATCCAGGGCCAACTTTAATCTAAAATGAGCAAAATTAATTTAAATTATAAGACTCCAAGTCACTGAAAAATATCAGTTTAGTAGAACTTGGCAAAAATACACCTTAAAGGAAACTAACACTCAGAAGCAAAGGTAGCTGGAGAAAAACAAATCTAGTCACACATACATCTTGTCAATATTCGTTTTTTACCTTCAATAGTCCTTCAGCATTTACTTATATGACTGTGGGAAATCATTTATCATATTTAACTTTATATGTTAGAATGAAAAATTAAAAAGCAAAGTCAGCAGAAATAGAGAGCCTTCGAAACCACAAATTTCCTAAAAAATAAAGATCCTTTGTCTAAAGAGAGGAAGTATATATTTTATAAGTTCATCGTCACTGACTTGAAATATGTTCAGAACTTTCCAGGTGACATAATGCATTTTTAGGGAAGCCAATTCTTTCTCTGATTAGAGATTCACAAATTTCTAAACACGCTACCACCGTGTGGTACCAGTTAGAATGATGCCAGTACTTACCATTTGAAGAAATGGCTTTCAGTGTCGACATTATTTTTAAGCCCCATATTCTTTCCTAACCTTGCCACACAGCAGATCAGAATTAAACTAACTTATTACAAATGGTCCATTTGCAATTTCCAACCTTATGGACTTCGAACTGTCTCCCCATACTAATGAGAATTCTCAATCCTATTCACTTCTGGCTACGTTGCATATTGTGTCTTCAGTGGCTGACTCATTCCACACTCTACACATGTAGCTTATCATTATCTTGTCCACAGACAAAATACACATTGAATTCAGAGGCGTATAACTACTGACTTGAGAATCTTGAGAAAGGTAGCAGCATTGTGGTTCAGGTAGCATGATCACTAAGGGAAACATTACAGCCAGTGTGGATTATTTTCCCTTCTAGAAGTATGAAGTAGAAAACACAAACAACAACGAATTACAGTAACTCCTTGCAATGTATTTCCCTTAGTAGTGTTTTTATTATTTTTCATAAAAATTGGCAAAATCCAGAACAGCTTTTTACATTGTTCTAACAGCTTTATTTAACAATAATTATATGACTCACTTTCCCATTTAATAAGAACTTCTCGCTTTCTCTTAGGTTTGTTAATTTTGAAACCACTTAAGCATTTTTCTAATCGGCTTCTTCTTGAACAAAGAAATAACCTGATTATAGTATGTTGTTAATATGAAAATGATTGAACATTCTAACTTTCTACCTAAAGAAGACAAGTGTTCTGCATATATGCAAACATTGCAGACAGATCGCTTCTTATGTTTTTGTACTATAATATTAAGATATTTTCCCCCTCATTATTACATTCCAAAAATTATCAGTGCTGCTCTGCTATCTACATTTTTAAAGTATTTAACCTTCGGTAAGATAAGCTATTGTGCTTATCTAAAGTAAAGAGAGAAAACAACTTAAATATTCTATCGACTCAATCAAAACTTCCTGCTTCTCTCAGTTGCCACAATTCTAGACCTAAGCTCCAAGTTTATAAAAGAAAATAAAAAAATTTCACAAAGGCAGAGCTTCAAGTTATCATAATACCTTAGAAGGATGTTAGTTACTTTACGCCCCTGATATTTTACAAGCTCCAAACCATTCACTAGAACAATATAATAGGAATTTGAAATTATTTCTGTACTTCTCACCACCCAAGAATCTGACAGCTTGTATTAAAAATAGTATGTATGCAGGAACTCCCTGGTGGGTCTCTCCCTCAAGTTTTAAGGCACTCCAATTATCGAATCTTCTTTCTAAGCATTACTGGAGAGGTTTATGAAAACATACAAAAGTATTCAAGCATAAATCTCTCATGAAAATCAATTGATTTCTGTTAGCACAATATATTAGAACTAATTAAAATTACCATATCCAGCAGCCAATCTGTACCTTCCCAAATATCCTTTTCCAGTATCCATAACCACGCACGGCTCTGTCTTCCATCATGCTTCTTTTATTTGCTAAGTGAGGCGCTTGCTCCTTCATTAAATAGCATTAAAAATAGACTGAACAGAACTCCCCAGTGGAGCATGCTCTAACAGGGCTAATGCCAGTTCTCAAGGTAACTGTACTCAGCTGGGATCTAAGAGGGAAAGTCACTGGGAGATCAGCAATTTGCAAATCTAGTAGCACACACAAACCTGTCTAGGTCTGAGCTGAACACTGTAAAATAAATCAGCATGTAGTGAAATTAAGTCACTGAGAAGATGCAAGTCAATTTCTGAAGCATATAAGTTTCTTTAAATAGGACTCACCTAAACGGAGTATTCTGTTAAACAGGCGTTCATCTACAACAACTTGGTTATATTATTTATCAAATAACATAAATCTTGTCCAGACAGAGTAACTGAGACATGTATGCATAGCAGTCTAAATATCTTAGAAATTGCATGTAAACCAAATTATTTTAAAACAAACAATGGCATTGATGAGCAAGGATAGTAACAGGTAATGCTTTTGTATCTTTTGTGATGAGGAAGCGTATTCCTTAAAAAATATACTAAACTCCCAGAAAATTTAAAAATATTCTGTCAGTTGAAGTGCTAAAAAGAGATAAAAGAATGTGATATAAATGGAAATATAGGATCAAACACAAATACATACCTTAAAAATCCATATAAACCTGAGAAGAGTACACATATAATTTCTCACATGCGATCCACATTAGCTGTGCAGCAGAAGCAATTACTGCCAAGATAGTAGATTACTTGGCTATCTGAACAAAACATAGCTAGAACTCTGACTTCCAAATGACTGCCTTTCATGAAAATGACATTAACTAAAATCATATTAAGACATGCAAGCCCCGTGGTGACACAAATACAGAGGATCAAAGGAGTAGGTGCATTTATTTTAAAGAGTATGTCAAAGGTTTTCTAACTTTTACCAAACGAAAAATGATTTTCTGTCATCTCCATTTCTCTGTTTTCTTAAAACAATCATAGCAGTTTTGATCTCCAAAGTGGGTGAGGAGGAGGTAGGAATCATTTATTTGGATTTAGTCAGCATTGGAGTGAAATCTTGTACAGATTCATTTCAACTTTGGGGAACGTCACTCTTGTTTAGAGAAGCTGAAGTGTCATACCAATCAATAGACTTAAAAAATCAGAAATCAAGTGGGTACCTGCACTTAAACACATTCTCATGAAAATGATTTCTACCAGCCTTGCATTGTACTCACTAGCTTTCCATCCATATAACTTTCAATTTCCTCTTTGGTTTTCATTTTAGGCTTGCACTCTCTCCTTACCCTGTATCTTGAGGAGGTGATCAAATACTGAACCTGAGCAGCTGACAGCAACTACATCCACTCCAGCTCTGTCTCTATGCATAAACATTGACTGAGTCGATTTTTCTTCCTGAGAAACTTTGTAAACACCAGCCTGATTCAACTCAATTCTTCCACTATCTCTACAACCTGCCACAGAAGACATTAAATTTGAGATTTGCCAGGAAACACAGATTTCAAACATGTAAAAATAAAATGGGAACATCTCTTTTTCCCCTACACCCCTTGAGAGCCAGGACCCCAAGTTCTGCAAGTGCAACAAAAAGGTTACAACTTTTTGCTCCTTGTATAGCACTCTTTCAAATGAAATAAGCTGTCCGAACTTTCTACCTTGATACCTGCATAAATCACTGCAGACCTCTCTGATGAAAAGAACTGCCCTTCTCAATTATCTTCCAGCTTTCCATTTCTGCCTCGTTTGGGGGGAGGGGGAGTTTACCCCACCTTTGACGAAACATAAAAACACAACACATATTTAACAACAGCTTTCTACAAACACGAAGGAGAAATAGAGACTAGAAAGGATTAGAAAGAAAAGCACAGATATACCGCAGAAAAAATCACAATAGGCGTGCAATGTTCACGTCGGAAGACCTTGATTATTACCTTGACCGAAAAGTGGATATCCCCCCAGCGTCTTGGTGCCTTGATCGATTTGATTTAGTTTTTGGCTTTTATTAGTATTATTGTTTCTCAATGATTGATTTGGCTGGATTTGTTTGATTTAGCTTGGCTTTTAAAAAATTTTTTTGGTCGATTTATTTAACTGCTAGTGAAACGAGCTTTCTGCAGCATCCGCTGGGATCCTTGCAAAGCTGTGGCGGCCACCTCTGCGGCGACGCTGCTGGCTTCAGCTGGCGACCCCGTTGCCCCTGCTCCTTGTAGCTGCTCCGGACGCGCTCAGGGGGCGCCTCCGCCGCCTTCTCTGCTGGCTGGCTGCGGGGAATCAACGTGCCCGCACCTCCTATCTGCCAGTCTGTCCTTCTGCACGTCTGTCTGTCTGACCGTCTGTCGCTCAGCCCGATAGCTTAGCGCGGGATTCTGGCTTTCTTGCGCCCTGCTCTGGGAGCTGCCACTCTTGCTGACTGTCAGTCCATGCGTGAGTCGGTCTGTCCGTCCCTCCTCATCTCTCGATCTCACTCGCAACGCAGGGTCCCCTCCTCCGTCTTCTGTGCCAGCATCTCTCTCCTTCTCCTGCTCAGTGCCCCCCGGCCGCTTCCCTCGGACAGAGGAGAGCGTCTGGAGTGGAGGGAACACTGACTGCTGCGCTCTCTCTCGCTCTCTCTCTCTCTCTCTCTCTATCTCCCGTTCTGGTTTCCCTGACTCAAGCTAACTGCTCCCACCTGTCCGTGGCTCTGTCACTCTGTCAGTCCCACCAGGAGCCAGCCAGTCTCGGTCCGTCCCTCGGTTCCTTGTCCCCTGCTTCCCTGCCTCCGTTGTCTGCCCCTCCGCCCTAATCTGCCCTCCCACGCGGCTGGCACTGTCGCCGGGGGGCGGTGCCCGGCTCCTCTCTGCAGCCCCGTCCGCGTCCGGTCCCCGCCCCGGCTAGAGGCAACGCGCTTGTGGCATGTGGCCCCGCAGCTGCTCTGGCTGCAGACTCCAGTCCCCTAACCCGCCACGCCCGGGAGATGGCCGCGGCTGAGTGCCTGCGGGTACCCGGGCGCGGCCAGAGTTGGCCGAGTCCGAGCGCGGGCACCTGCCCGGTGCGCCTGGCGCACGCAGTGCCATCCATTCCCCTGGCCGTTCTCCGCCAGCCCCAAGGCTAGAGACAAAGCGCATGAGCCACGCGCGGCGGCGTGAGCATCATTAATCAGAGAGAAAACTGGCACGTTGCCCCCTGCCCCTCCACACGGCCTCCCCGCTCTCCGCCAGCACGCGCGCACCGCCCCCGGTGCCCGAGCCCTCTGGCGTACCGATCCCCCGCGCTTCGCTACTCCTCGGACACTTGGCAAAGCCTTGCTCAGCTACCTTGCTCCGGTGCTCACTCTCCAGGCCAACTCTGCAGAGAATATCCCACAATAACACTTCACTCCACCCAGTTTATTCGTAGCCTCAGAGCTCTCATAGATTCGCGGCTTTGAGCAAGATCAAAAGTCCCGGCGCGCAGCGCCAATTGCACTCCCTGTGGGCGACTGCCCGGACCGCTGCACACCGAGCGTTGTTTTAGAATCGGAGAGGTGCTGCAGAAACCATGGCAGAGCAGGGCGTGGGGCAGGTAACAGAGTTGGCATCTGAAAAAATAAAAGCGCTGCATTTCCCATTTGTTCTGGAGATGCGCTATTTTTATTATCTGTAATTCTCGTGTGTTTTTTCCCCCTCATTGTCTCAGGGCACACACTACCCCCTGCTGCGCCCCCCCCCCAAAAAAAAGGGAATCATGGAGGAATGGGAATACATTTCCGGAATACCGCCCACCCATCCTGAGTGCATGTAGCGCTTACTTGTCCAACATTATAGGTCACCAGCCAAGATATATCACTCTGGCTTTCTGCCCCCAGCTGAGAGCAAGGCATTTGATTCTGGGATTCTTTGCTAGGTTGTTATTAATGTGAAGCAAAATTATAGTCGTGCATGCCTATATGGAATTGCCAAAGCTCATTTTGACAGTATCCAGCAATTCCGTTTCTGAAATGTAGACGCTGAATAGCTATGGATCTGGCGCAATGAATGCCCCATCCCATGATAAATTAGAGGAGAAAATCAACTTTTACCAGCTGCAATTAGTAACGCCATAAATAGACAACAAATAAATAACTAGCATAAACCACATCAGGAAAATTCCACATCGTTTTAGTTTCATTTATTGACATCTATTTCTAATGATAGACATTATAAACAGATTTATTATGGGTTGCACCTTCTCCTTTTCATAGAAGTGTAATTTCAACAGCTGTAGCCATGTTCATCTATGCTAAGATATTGACTATAAATATCAAACAGATAGTACGTGTAGTTCTAAAAAATTCTGTGGAAAAAATTTGGATAAGAGTGTACTGGTCCTTGATGAATAGATAATTACTGTATTTTCCAAATATTAGAAATTGTCTCCCTTGGGGATCAGCTATTGCTTGGAATAAGAATGAACCTGCTGTATGAGGTTTCGGCAAATGAAGTCTAAGGGATTCAAGACCCTTATGTTGATCTATTTCTACTCAGTCCTCTCCATAAAGCATTTTGACAGGCATTTCCCCTCTCCTTCCAGCTGTATGGAATTCAAGGGAAAATTAATAAAAAGTATTTCTAATTCTCTTCTCTTTTCTTTATCTCAAGTCATGTCCCTTTTCTTTATCTCAAGTCAAGTCATGTGGGGGAGATAGGAACTCAATAAGTACTCTTAGTACAAACTTTGGAGATTATGTAAAAAAAAGAAAGAAAGAGAAAATGTTTCAATATCTTAATAGTGCATGGACAAACTTGACAAAATTTATCACAATTTCTCATAGATTTTAACCTTTATTTTAAAAAGAAAGCATCCTAAAGACAAATAACACTAATTTGCTTCAATTAAATTTTTCTATTTTTTTTTCCAAAATATTTTGTTGCCAAATTAGGAACTGGAGAAAGTTCAAGTTTATTTGAGGCCATGTAGATAATTAACATTCAGCTATCCAATTTTAAGTTTTGTGTCCCAATGTGGGACTGAAATATACTTCTGGGACGATTAGGCAGGCAATGAACAATAAGTGATTCTTCTAAGCATTCAGAAAGTGCTTCTATTTCCTTAAACAATTTGAAACAGTTACCATAGCTTAAGGTCCTTGACTTGTCATATATTAACCACCACTAAATTCACTAAAACTGTTATCTACCTTACCTGACCTCTGGGTGACTGATCAACAATGCCAGCCGCAGAAGTGTTTATGCACTGAAAGCAACCTAACTTTTGGGGTAGGAGGTGGTGGTAGCATAGAAAGGGAAAGTGGTATTGGTATTCTCTTGGTCTGGGTACTCTTGAATTTATTCAGTATCATGTTTGAAATGAAAGAGGCTACATGTAACCAGGTAACCCAGCTAGGGGAGTTGAGCTCACCTACACACCGGCAAACATCTAAGATCGTCTCGACGACAAGCTCCTTTAAACACATATTCCCCTAAGACACTAAATTAGTGCCCTTTAATGAAGCTTCCAAATTGGATTTTCAAAATAAGGCAAATTGCTAAAATCGCCCAGCTACCTTTATAAGCACCTTTTCAGCTGAAGCGAGAAGTAGAATTTCCATGCTGTTGAACTTCCATCTTTCCTCAACAAATAGGCTTCGAGGAACTCCCCTTCAGGGCATTCTCCCCCATCACAATAAAGGCCCACAGATCCCCTAGAGAGACTTCTCATTTGCCCTGTTTCCAACAAAGCAGTCTTGGTTTTATTAAATACAAGTCTTGGGTTTAAAGCCATATAAATATGCATGGTATAGAAAGGCAGGGGAATGAGAAGGTGGAAAAAAAGATTAGCATTTCAACCAGAAAAGTTTAGTTTCCCATTCTTATTTTGTGCTAAGCCAAAATAACTCTAAAGCACATTTTAGAACATCAACAAAGAATGTTACATCATGTATGCATCTGAGCATGAAGAAATGTCACGATCAAAAACAAAAAGGACTCGGGAGACTAGAAACCAAATGTTCTGATGGCACAGATCCCTTGACGGGCAGCCATATTTCCTCTGTAGTCTGCTGTGCGCAGTGTAAGAAAATTATCTCCATGAACCCCCGGTGTTCTCACAGGCAGACCGTAAATGAACACTGGCCTGCACACGCACACAGTGATGCTTCACTGGGAATGTAAACCAAGAAGTTCCCTCAAGAATGAATATGCGTGTAGTCCGTCCACAGAGATGCATCTAAATCTGAGGAGGGACAGCAAAAAGAAACAAGAGGAAACAGCTAAAGAGAGGTTTAGGAAACCTGTCACTAAAAGATCTGAACATCAAAAGACAAAAAAGCCTGTTGACTAAATTGTATATTTCTTTTTAGCTTCTCCTGGGATAGAAATACCAGCATTCAGAAACATCCTTAGTATTTGGGGGTTTTGTCCCTCAACCTGCTCTCACCCGGGCCCCCCTACTCCCCCGCCCCAGCACTGTGGCTGTGGTTTTTTCTTCTCTGTACTCGCTGCCTTGAGGGACCCGTGACTTTGGCACAGCTGAGGCATGTGCCGCAGGCAGCAGAGAACACAGATGCAGGGACTCTACCTGACTGTAGAGCAGGTGTGTGCAGGCTGGATGCCCTTCAGGGCCTACCTAGCCTGTGTTAGCACCCTGCTCCAGGAGCTTCTGCAGCATAAAGTGTTCTCAACTTCCTCAGAACCCACAAAAGATGTTTTTCAGTTTTAAAAACTGAGCCCAGAATTGAAAGCAGTAAGGAAGCAGAAGCATCAGGAGCATATACGAGGAGAAGAGTGGTTAATGTGATCCCCGCAAAATGCAAAGAATGAATCGGAATGTAACCTAACATTTGCCAAAATATTGTGTGTGATCCTGCCTCCAGTTTTACATTTCTGTTCCTGAGATATGGAATTTTCCTCCATAATGGACACTGTTCCCTTTTTCACACAAGGGAACACAAAGATCACCAAGTTGTTCAGAACTTGGAATAATTTATTTGGCTTCTCAATAGTAAGATAATATTAAAAGGTCTATGAATTAGACACTTGGATAAGACAGACAATCCATCGCTAAAGAAATTTGGACATTTACAATTTTAAACTGTTCATAATGTAAAATGGTGTGCATGTCTGTGTGTATGTGTGTGTTTAAAAGGTAAAACATATACACCATGTTAATATTTGAAAAGAGTACTGAGATCTTACCGGAAGGCCAGTTGTAAGCCAATACCCAGCATCTGAAAAAGAAGAACATGCAGATCTGCAATTCTGTATGAATGTAGGAACAACTTATTCTCCGAAGTTACTCTTTTAAAAAAATCTTATCGTTTGACAATAAATATACATCTTCAAAATCTATAGCGACTCATTGGTTTAAAAAAAAAGGCAAAGGGATCAAAATTAAAAAGAAACAACATTAAAATCTCCCAAAATATCACCACCCAAACAGCCACCACTTTTGTGCTTAGCCAATCTCCGTGCATATATATCCATAAATATATAGCTATATTTTACATAAATGGATTGCAAAATACACGTTACTTTATAATCTGCTCTTTGCTATCTACTTTAGAATAAGTCATGAGTGTTTTTCCCATTATATTGACTGCATCAATATATTAATGATAGCATAATAGCCTATTAAATATAAAATGTGTATGTTATATGTAAGTAAAAGCTTTTGGTAGGTGGTTTCCAAATTGGAGATTTATCCCTTTCGGGCAAATCCTTAAAATTTGAATTGCTCTTCAAAAGTAACTATATTTTACATTTTGGAATAATAGATTTTAAGATGTTATATCAGTTTCTGAATCTTTTGTTTTGATTACTAATCTTTTGCCTTCCTGGTATAAATTATATAGATTAAAAAATAAATAAACCATTAAAACATAAAAAACATTTTTCTGTGTCTATTTTTAATTGAATTGTATTAAATTAAGGCAAAAAATTTCATGGAAAGAGAATTAATTAAAAATTATGTGTGCTAACTAATTATCTTTTTGCTTTAAACTTTTTCTCTTAATACATACACCAGATATTTTTTTTCCTATAAAAAAGATAAATATTTGAGGAAGATGAATGAACCATTTTAGATCAAGAAGTTACAATTTGGTAAACTGCAGCTTTGGCTTCTTTGACTCCAGAAATAAAGCAGATCCCTAGGAACCGTGGACAAGCTTCCAAACAATTGTTTTGATCCTCTCCCTTTGCTTATCACTTTAACTATTTTAACCGCTCAGAGCCAAAACCACTGATTTGACTTACATTAATCATATATTTATCTTTCAACTCCTAGGAGAGGTGGGGGTACAGACACAAACATTCAAGAATACATGAAAAAACTGGAATCCTCAATGGGAGAGAAAGAATTAGATAAGAATAACAATTCAGAGTTATTTTCACTTTACTCCACATAAGTGCAATCCAGGACCCATCATATCCAATTCTTTCTTTCCTAGACTGATAGGACATCTTGCTCCAGCCTTCTTGCAGTCAGGCAGGGCCATGTGACAAGTTCTCACTAATGATGTGTGAATGGAACTGGTACAAGCCACTTTGAGGCTGAGGCGATGAAAAGCCTCTGTGAAAATTTCTAGGTTCTTTTTGACCCCCATATGGTCACAGATGAGGTCAAATGTCCAGACAGTCTAGCTATGTGATGATCAGCCTTTATCAGTTTGAGTCCCTGAGTGACTATGTGGAGCAGATTTCAACACTGACCCATGACAGACATATAAACTAAGCAAGCAAGCAAAAAAAAAAAAAAAAAAGTACTGTTTAACCAACCAAATTTTGGGGATTGTTTGTTACCACAGCACAAGCTAGATTCCCTGGTTTATAAACTCTCTGTCAGTCTAACCATGTTAAAGTAACATGTTCTGTAGTAAACATAGGCCAGGCAGGGGATTCAGGAGACCATAATTTTGGTTCTGAGCCAGTCACCAAATCACCACAAGACTCAAATAAGTAATTTCCACCTTAAAGCCTCAGTTATTTTTATTTTTAAATTTCTAAAATGAGGTGAGAGTACTAATTTTTATCTAATCAATATTACACTATTCTAATAACTGATAGGTTTTGTTAAGGATCGATATTTTCCAACCAAGATCCATTCTCTCTTTTTTAATTTAGCTTTGTTGAGATACAATTGACAAACAAAATTGTGAGATATTTAAAGTGTACCTAGTGGTGATCTGATATACATATACATTGTGAAAGGATTCCCATCATCTAGTTAACACATTAATCATCATATACATACAGATTTTTTGGGGGGGGGGAGGGTGAGAATTCTTAAAAATTACCCTGGCTATATTTTTTAACTTTACTTTTTGTCTTTCATTTGAATTCTGGAATTAGCCTAGAAATTTTCAAAAAATATTTTATTGGTATTTTCGTTGACATTGCATTGAATTTATAGATCAGTTGGAGAAGAACTGACATCTTTTTCTCCTCAAGTATGATTATAATGATCTCTTCTATTTTTCAGTTGGTTTTTGATGTCCCTCAGTATATATCCATATTATTTCTAGGTCCAGCCTCATAAATTTCTAAAGTTGTTTAATTGAATCATCTCTTACCTATTTTTAATTAATATTGCCAGCATTTTTTTTGTATTAGTTCTTCAAAAAAACCCAATTTTAAAAATATTTATACATTTTATTTCATGAAGACCTACATTTGTATCTCTAATATTTTGAGGTATATTCAATTATTATTATTTTATAGCCTCTTAAGAAAAAACCTTAGCTCATTAAATTTTAATATTTCTTGTTTCCTATTATATAGGTATATATTTTTTCTTTCACCTTAGTACATTTTAGTTGCATAACAAAACTTTTACTATTAGTGTTTTCTTATCATTTGATTCTATATTATAATTCCCAATATAAATCATTTTTATTGCATGGACTATTTAATGGAT
Source organism: Pteropus medius (assembly GCF_902729225.1). Classification (NCBI taxonomy): domain Eukaryota; kingdom Metazoa; phylum Chordata; class Mammalia; order Chiroptera; family Pteropodidae; genus Pteropus; species Pteropus medius. The sequence continues at coordinate 12,380,039 of NW_024351543.1, forward strand.
TTTTTCTCTTTAATTTTAGTTTGTAAAGGTATTAGTTTTCAGAGAATACCCATTTTTTTTATTATTGAGCTATATTTCCTTTTGGTCAATGATTTTGAATTTCTTGAGTTCTTTAGAATTCGAGATATGAACAGTTTTTGTTAACAGTTCATGTGTTCTTGAAAACAATGCATGTTATCTAGTACAGGGCTCTATGTAAATCTATTAGTTCAGATCTGTACAATTAAACTATATGTATTTTAAATCTATTCTCCTTTTAATTCTATTTGTTTGATCCATCTGCTTATGAGAGAATTGTGCTAACATTCGATTATTCTTATGGATTTGTTAATTTTTTCAATCACTTTAGTTATGTTTTATGCATTTTTGATTATGCTTTGTTAGACATATACAAGTTTACAAATAGTATATCTTCCTGATAGATTGTTCTTTTTTCAATAATTAAGTATGCTTTTTATGTCTATTAGTGATTTTACATTAGATTATATTTTAACTATCATTAATATAGACACTAGAATTTTTGGCTACAATGCACTATGTACTACATTTCAAATTTTCTGTATTATATGTGTGCATTTTTGTATTGTTGTCATGGTTCATTTAAAACCATATCATTGGATGTCTTTTAAAAAATATAATCTCAGAGTTTGTTTCACAGTTTTTTTTTTTCCATTTATCTTACTAGGAACTTTGTGTGTGTTTTTTAAATCTAATTTTTTTTTAGTTCTGGAATATTTCCCATACTGTTTATTGCCTTTTTTACTCTCTTTTTCTGGGACTCACATTAAATATGACCTATAGCCTCTTTCTCACAAAATTTCCTTATCTCTCTGCAGATTTCTATGTAATTTAGCTTTGCCATTTTTCTTTACAATATGTTTAGTGTTCTAAAATCATCTATTGATTTTTAATAACATATATATTCTAATTTATATTTTGTTCATTTTCCAATACTTTATTACATGTTTCTAAATTATATTGATCTATAGTTTTCCTTTCTTAAATTGCTCTTATCTATTTTCAGATAATAGGGGAGTAATTAGAATCATATGGTTAGTATACTAACTGACTTTCCATGATTTTTTATCTTCCAGAAAAGTATAAATAAAAAGAATTATCATCTATACCTTAAAAATCTGAGTTTGATGGCTTTGGTAAAGGTAGAATTTAAGAATACATTTGAATTTCAACCATGATTTCTAGCATATTCTGGTTTCCTAGTTCTTCTTGTACTAAAATTTTATCTCTATATTTCCTAAGAAAATTTCCCTTTCCTTCACATTTTCAGATTATCGGTATACAGCTGTACATTTTACTCTTCCAAACACTAAATATAATCCTCTTCTGCTGCTATAGTCATGAACCTTTTACTTCTTTTCTCATACAGCCTGATGGAAAAATGGGGAGAAGTGGTGGATTGATAAGTCAGTATCAAACCAGGGACCCCAGTTGTGGTTCTGTGAACTACTGTCTTTTCAATTGTCACTGAGCTTCTGCTACTTTAGAAAGCTACCACCTTTGGGAATGAAATCCCTTTAGAACTCTTTTTACTTTTGCAGTAAGGGGCTGGATTGCTTCTTCAATCTAATTCCATTTTCCATCTGTTTCCTTTTCCATAATTACTAATACACTAATCATAATCCCTTTTAATTTCCCTATGCAATTTTGTCATTTTTATGGACTCAGGATAGAAGAAAGAGGCGTCAGCATGTACCTAGTATGCCATAGTAAAATTAACTGCATATTTTTTTTTTACATTTTAATTAGCAAGGGCCCTCATCACGAGTCTTCAAAAAAATTTTTAACTGTTAGTCTGCTTCTCAAAACATGTAGTGGCATGTGCGTACACATAGATATCATATAACATATATGATATAACATATATAACACACATATATCATATTATGTAATGTCATATAATATATACCATATTTTATATTATACATATATGTACATATACACACATATACACATATATATGCACACCCCAATGACTTTAAAATTATAAAATATAATTGACATATCATATATATTATATAAATACAAAAATATTGCCTGTGATATAGTATACATGACTAACACACACATATACATGCACATACACATTTTTAGCAGATTTCTTCGATAGTTGTGTAGCTTATCTTAGTGCTAAAGTAGTGTTGCAAATTTATTTCTTATACAATCTTAAATCTACCCAGACAGAAAATATATTCTCTTTAGCCTAATTAAAAACAACTTTTATTCAATGATTTTTAAAAACATTTCAGATATTATAATTTTCAGTTCTAGAATTTCCATTTTATTCTTCTAAAGTTTCTGTTTCTTTTCTGAGGTTTTCTATCATTTTATTTATTACAAAGGAATTTTCCTTGAGCTCATTTAGCTGCTTTAAAGTTATTTACTAATTTCAAAATTAGGGCTATTTGGAGGTTGGCCTTTAATGACTTTTTTTCTTTTTTTTTTTTTGAGAATAAGTAACATTTTTCTACAGCTTTGTATATCAATCAATTTTGGATTGTATCATGGATCATGTGAATATTACATTGTGGAAATTCTGTGTTCTGTTTTGGTCCAATGAAGAATGTTGATATTTTTGTTTTAGCAGGTAATTTACTTGATTGGGCTCAAATTGCACACAGTATTAAAGTCAGCAGCTAAAATCTCAGGTCATTTCTTTGTCTTTTAAACTGGACTTCTTGTAGTCTGCTTCCTGCATTTGTAGTTCAGGAATCAGCTAGAGAGTTCAAAAGAGTTTATAGATAGAATCTGGGGCTCCTTCTTTCTGGATCTGTCTTTCCCAGAAATTTTCTTTTACTTTCCAGTGGTTCTTCCAATTATTAAGCACATTTTAAAAATTTTATTTTATCAGAGTTTTAGTTGCCATACTGGGCTGACTTTTGATTGCCCCCAGAATGCCAGCTGTAAAAAACATTTAACTCAACCCATGGTTGTCCTTTAATTCGAGAATCAATTACCTTCCAAAATCCACTGTTCTTTTATTCCCCAGAATTTATTTTCATATCAGGGAGATTTTGTCCGTTAGGAGTTTACTCAGCCATACAGGAGGTAGGTCTCAGTCTTCCCTTGAGTTCCATGAAGGAAGAAAGAAGAAAATTGGAAGACAAAAAAAATGTTATTCATAAAACTTTGATCCTGAGGATAGGAGAGCAACATCATCCTCAAGTTCCCTTGCTTAGATTCCTTTGTCAAGAACTATGTCTCATGTCTAAGTGTAAGGGAGCCTAGGTATTCACATAATTCCCTCTCCATATTCTATAGTCAAGGAAGACTGGGAAAAGGAAGCTAAAATTGGTGTTAAGTAGACTGAACTACATTCTCTGCCACTGGCTCCACTTTGGTTTCTAAACTTATTACATACCTCATCTTCCTTATGAGATTTTAAGGCTGGATAATTTTCTTTGAAACACAAGCATATTTGTTTCAACCAATCTGGCTTGGATAGATTTTAGAGAATACAGTTTGTGAGAATAGAACTAAAGCATCTTATCCCAGCAGCTCTCAGACTTAAATGACAGTAGATACTTAAACACCCTCACTGCATGTATGTAAACACAGGAACTGTTTCTCAGGGTTTTTGAAGCATTTTGTACATCTTCCTGTTGGATTTATTCACCAATGCTATAAATTTTAAAAGTATTTTATTTCAAATGCTTAATATCACTAATGTTTCTATAGAGACTCCTGGATATTTTTTTGAATGCCTGATTTTGTTCAGGCTGCAGATGATAAATCAAATATATCTATGTCAGTCATAACAGTATTTTTGCCTTTTGTCACGTATTTTCTGAATCTCTCTTGCAGCCATGGGAGCCAGAGTCACATTATCCAGTAAAAAAAAAAAAAAAAAAAAAAAAA